>NC_089653.1:27442500-27770000 GCF_037042795.1 Molothrus aeneus | reverse complement strand
CAGAACATCCAAATATGCTTTTCTGATGATATGTATGGGTGTTACCCAGGAAATACAGAAACTGTTTGCTTCTATATCTTCATGAAAATGTTTACCCATTGCTATCTGGTCACCACATCCAAAGTAGCAGACCTAGAAATGGTTTTATTCTAAACATCATTGTATTGCTATTAAAAAAGTGGTCTGATAATGCTTGCCAATTTTCAAGAGTTTACTATTAGAATTAGTTGTGGGTAATTTCTCAAACTCAAACTGTTTTCTTTCTATTTTCTTTTTATTTTCTATATTTCTATTTTCACGTTGGTTGCTGGCCTTCACAAAGAGAAAGTTTGATTCCTCAGTGTGCTGCAATACCTTTCTTCAATACAACTTCATTTTAATGCAGTACAAGGTGCTAGACTTCTTTTTCAGAAAATCTTTCTTGTTTTCAGTATAGAGTAAGGGGAAAATTAGAAATATAATAGAAAAAGAAGGAAGTATCTTGCTTCAGGGCATGGAGTGATTGCCACCTAGGAAATGGTCAGAAAGGAAAAAAATTATCATGTAGAATATGGCACAGCTGGCTGTGTGCACTATTGGGCAGTGTGATACCTGTAGCATCACCATTCATCTCCTTTGCCCTGGAGACTCAGCCTCCTCCTTAAAAACATTAATAATGGAGCTTTTGACTGGATATTTACATTGGGGAAAATAAGTGTTTAACCACTGCATGCAGCTGCAGGATGAAAATGGGGTGTGCCTTTGTGAAACTGGAAGGTGGAGGGCAGGTACAAACCAGAAGGCTTGAGGCTGCTGCACAGTACCTGTCTGGAATAACAACTGTGCCCTTTGTGCTGCACAACAGCTGTGAAAACTAGGATGGGCTTTTGTGAGAGAGCTGGGAGGCAGGCGGGGGATACTTTTAGGATGGAGGGTTTGAGTGACTCACAATGTGTTCCCTTTTAAAAACAGTTGTTAGTTTTTCATGTGTTTTGCAAGGAAGGATGGATGGTTTTGGTATTCTGTGAGGAATATGGGGGTAGGGAAGAGTGATTGGGCACACTACAAATTTATGGAATTCTGCAGAGTAATACACCTCAGCCAGCTTGATGGATGTGTTTTGTTGGGATTTCTCTGTAATCAGGCAGAGATGAGAATAAAGCACATGCCATATTTTGTGAGTTTTAAACTCGAGTCTTATTTGTGTTATGATACACAACAAATGGGCATATTTGGACACTGGTGGTGATGTGGGCTGTGCTCAACATGTTTCTCACACTTTTCTTCAAGCTTTTAGCTTAGATTGTAGCACATCCTGACCCATTCTTTCTCTGCTCTGTAACAGTGATGTCTTCTTAGCCCCTTGGTTCTTTTTTCGATTTCTCTCTTACTTTATCTCACTCTGTTAGAAGCATTTGCAAAATCCCTACACTCTCAAGTTTTCCTGACACTGGCAACAAGGGGAAAGTGTAAGCATAAACTTTTTAATCATGAAATATAAACAGTTGTTGGTTGGTTTCCAAAACAGCAAAAATGCAAAAAGCAACTGTATAAATTTGGAGGGTTCCTTAGAATTTTTTATTCAAGTCTTGTGAGATTTTGGTGTTGATAAATCTTTTCCAGTTTTCTTTCAATATTTTTCCAAGCTGGATTTCCTACCATGCTAGATTTGATTAGCATGGAGAGACTGTATGAGGCAAAAGGCCCTGAGCTCAGGTAAGTAATTAACCACAGCATTCAGAGAAGGTGAACATAGACAAGGCTGGTTGAGTGCTTGAAATTTTACAGGGAGCTTTTACCAGTGGATAAAACTCCCACTTTGTGTAGTGAACCAGCACCACTGGGATATTTTTGCAAACAGAGGGAAGATGGGGTTGCCATAATTTGTGATGTCTGGCCTCCTGTTCTTCATGCGGTTGGAAGGGCACAGATTCAATCCAGGAGTGACAGAGGAGGTGACCCTGACTTGAATGTCTCTTGAGAGGTTACTTTGTGTAACTAATATGTGCTTTTTTACAATCAGATTGAGGATGCAGACATGCTTCAAGTTTTCTGTGCTGTTAATTCAATGAGTGTAAGGAGGCTGGAGAGGTAACAATGTTTCTTCCCACTAATTTGCACTTTCAAGGTACTGTCTCCTTGTACTTTATGTGTAACCACAGTACTTTTAAACCACATTGATTAAGGTTCTACTGTTAAGTAAAGCCTTTTAAGATTTTCATTGATATCAAAAAGCCTTTATGAGGCCTTACTAAAGGAGGAAAAAAGCCACAATGAGCTTTTAACTGAAGAGAAAATGTCTTGCTAAGATTTGTCAAGATAACAAACTTGCACTGGTTTTGTGATTTAATTCCTTGCATGATCAAAATGCAGCGTGTACTTTGTAATGAGACCATTCAATGTTTACTTTTTAATAAACTCCCTTTTTTGTTAGCAACTCGGCTTTAATCCAGGGTGATGAAGAACAGGACAGCTTTAGGGTCCTCAGAAATGAGAAAATCTTGAAGAGACTCCAGCAGAACTGGTGCACAATGGATGTGAGGGAAGTAGTGTGGCTGGGAAAGACAGTAGCTGTAGAGGACACTGTGTCTTACCACGCTTCTGCTCTTGAACATGCTATGACTTGGGAGAAGCTGGAGAACTTGGAAAATGCATTTGCTGACTTCCAGCCAAGCTGGTAGTATCTGTCACTGTGAAAAGAGAAAAAGAGGCATTGTATGTCTTGAAATGAAGTAGGATTTATCTGTGAAATAAAGGGCTTTATCTGTTCCTTCCTCTTGGAAGGTGCACATGGTCTCATTCAGGGATGTCTGTGTGCTCTGTGGGTACCCAGTGCATAGGGACAGCATGATGATCCATGCTGGAGTCCTCTCCAGGTGATTCCTGGATTAATTATTTGTTCTGTAATTGCCAAGTCTTCATGGTTTTGTGTGGTTCAGGGATATCCTGCTTTCACCGCTTCTCTGAACTCATTTCAGGAGGATCTTAAGCAATGCAGGGACAGGAACAGGTCATGCACCCTTATTCTTGCTAAAGTGGGAGATAAGGGCTCCAACTGGGCTTCAGACAGCATGGAGACCACTGGGACTGTCTAGAAAATACACAGTGTGGTGACTCTTGGAGTAGGTGAACACAAAGAGGCAATAACTGGTAGTGTGCCAAGTGCTAAGTGAGGAGGAGACAGCTGGGCCACTGTGACCCTAATACAGGTCACTTGCATAAACAGAATGGCAATCTGGGACAAGATGCAAAGCTGTGTGAGAAGGGAACTGGAACCAAATTACTTTGGTTCACAGGTGTGAGTGAGATAAATATTATTGTGATGTAATATTATTGTCAACATAAATCTCTCTTGATCCCAAAAAGAAAAACGAGGTAACTCAGCAATTATTTTAATATAAGAAATTATGTTCTGGGGACATTTTTAAAAAATGAAAATGCATCTGTTTATATGCTGATATTAGTTACTTTGAAAGGCCTTAAGTGTTTTCAGGACTTAGTGCCACTGCTCTTTAGATTAGAGACTCTATTTTCAGCACACCAGTTGCTGACAGGACATTGTGCCAGTACATTGTCAGCATTCAGTAAAAGTAGCAATAATAAGCAGAACTGCATCTCTCAATAGAGAGATGAATAGGAGGCTCTCTAAGCATACCCAGAAGGTTTAGACAGAAACTATTTTGATGGAATTGTTTGCAATTTATAGAAAAGGGAAATGCTTAGCAATATCCCAGGACTGCTGCAGGCAGTGGGGCAGATGCAGAGATGACTAGGTAGACTTTTACTCAGATAGCAATAACTCTTAGCTTTGTCCCAGGGTTATGGAGCCCTGCAGCTGGAGGTATTATGATTAGGTAAGATGTAAATCTTAAATCCTGACCATTTGTAGCTGGTAGAATTTAATAGCTTCTTTTGTTCAGAGCAGACTTCAAAACCCTAATAATTTGCTTGAATCCTAATATCAGACATTCCTTATCATTTTTTGGTGAAGGAATTTTTATATTCTGATCTATTGCAGTCTACTCTTGGTGAACACTGTTAAATACCTGCTTTGTTCATTCTATTAAAAAGTAAATGGTTCCTTTCTGAAGTTTTTCCTGTAGGAGATAGAAGTTTGGATTTGTACCCATCATGTTTAGAACTCTTTGAGATAAGATGCTCTGCCTGTTTCACAGTGCATCCTCCTACACCTGGAGATGGAGTGACAGGTGAATGAAACAGGAAGATATGAGAAAAGAGTGTGCTGACACAATATACAAGGTGAAATTGAGCTGGCACCAAGGGAAAAAAATAATGACTTGTTTGGGACAATGGCAGTGAACTTCTTCTACATCCACCCAAGGACCAGGAAGATTCAAACCCATCTCTGGCCTGCATCTCTGGTGGTACCTCCTTCTGCTGTGAGGCTGCTCATAAACACAAAATGCTCCCCCATGAGGTCACTTGTTTATCAGGGTGAGGAGGAACTAATGGTAAATGCACTTTTCTCTTCATCCTGGGCTTATGACTGCAAAACTGAAATACAAAATGATCAGGCTCTAACATTCCCATGGATGTGATTCGTTTCTGTGAGTTCATTCTTCTATTTAGAGAAAGATATTGCTGCCCTCCCTTCTGCACTGACACAGTTGCCAAAATAACCACTCTTACTAACTGGCAGCTTTAAAAGCCAGCCTGCAGCTGACTTTGAAACAGAAGGTCAGCAAAGGGAGCAACAGACTTCAATTCAGAGCTTTAATGGGAGCCATTGACCACAGCAAAAGGCCTTGACTGGAGTGTCTAGAGTGTGCTTTGCACAGGCCAAAAAGTCACTTTCATACTCTTTGAACCTTTTGTATAAACCTATATATTTTTCACTCTGTGGATTTCAAGATGAATGTGCAGCCGTGTGCTAGATGTGGCTATGGGGTTTACCCTGCTGAGAAGATTAACTGTATAGATCAGGTCAGTTCTCTTTCTTTATAATTTTGGACTATAATAAATGTACAGATTGGCACTTCTAACACTGTGCAAATCTCTTGGTTCCAAAAGTTCTTTGCTCATAACTGGGTTCAGAACTGAAATTAATTAATAACATGTATATATTTGAAGAAAAAATATAGTCAGACTCATTAAATGAAGGGTAAGGATCAAAAGTGAGATTTTAAACTTAGAAGAATAATAATAATGAAATACAAATCATGTCTGTTTGGTTTCTCTTTTGTGGCGTGTCCAGACGTGGCATAAAGCCTGTTTTCACTGTGAAGTATGCAAGATGATGTTAACTGTAAACAACTTTGTTAGCCATGAGAAAAAGCCTTACTGTCAAGCGTAAGTGTATTTCCTTTTTTTCCTTCCCTTTTATTTTTTTAAGCAAAGGTTTGATTTGGCTAGTCATTTTCATAAAATGGAAGATCACCTGTCAGTGATCAGTCTGTCCTGTGTGTGATGTGAAATTAGGTACTGTCGGTGCCTTCATGCATATCTTTGGATTTACATGAATCACAAATGGTGGGAAACTCTTTTTACCATGCATAAAGCTTCCTTATTTGGCCAGTGTGTTAAAAGATACCAAATCAAGTTCCATTTCAGTATTGTGGGAAAAAAAATAAAACCAACCACAAAATTCAGCGCTTTCGAAATCAGTGGTTAAGAGTTAACAAGGTTGAGCTAATCATAAGGAAAATGTATAAAATGCAGATTTCGGAGTTGGTTTGTTCTAGGAAGTTTTTATTTTATAATGATCAATTCCTGTCAAATTTGTGAGCAGAAAAAGGAGAGATGACAGTTGTTTTTTATTCTATTATTCTCTTTTGTTATTAGAAACACAGCATTGATATGATGATCATTAAAATTAATTTTGCTCTAGGCACCTGCTCCTTACAGTAATAACTTGAATGTAATCTAAGATCTCTGTGTGAGTGGGGGAAGAGATGTGTATAGAGGGGTGGAGGCCGGTATTGTGTTTTTCAGTGCTCAAAGAGAACCTTTCTGTATCAGGGCTGTCTGATACATTCCTAATATCCTTTTACACTTTCCCTTTTCTAGGCACAATCCAAAAAACAATGCATTCACCAGTGTATATGAAACACCAATAAATATGAATGCAAAAAAGCTGTCAGAAGTGGTAAGTGAGGTAAGAAGCTTGAGGGTCAAATGTGTTTGTTCTACATTTTGATAATATATTGATAACATCTCTTGTTTTGTAAGTATAAATACGTGCTTTTTACTCACCTTCCTGTATATGATTCAAACCTCAGCTGGGTTTCAGTCATAACTTTTTTCAATGGGATTACTCAGGTGAAAGCAATCTTAGATCTGGATTTCCTTCTGCTCTCAGAAGGAAAAACTGATTTGAGCTGCTCACCTGTATATCTGATAATCTACACGGAAGCACAGTTCACCTAAACTTCCCAGAGCTGTGCAAACTTAGTGACTAAGCTGGGTTTCACAACCTCAGGAAGCAAGAACAACCAACTTGCTTTGTGATCTCATCAGAAACTGCTGCAAAACATCAGATAAATTATAACCAGGTGGGACGCGTGCAGAAGTTCCCATAAATACTTTGTTGAGTATTTCCGCCGGACCTGAGGTGGGAAAGCAGCAGGTCTGGGCAGCTTGGCAGGGTTTTGCTGGAGGTGTTTTTTGGGGATGGAGGCGCATCCCCCCTGCGGGCTCTGCCCTGCCTGGTCCGGCCCCAGGGCCGCTCTGGCCCCCGGGCATTCCCAGTGCCACCCCTGCATTGATTCCCTCCAGACACATCATCCTCAAACCTGCACTGCGAGGGGTCTGGTGAAATATAAAATACAGGGATGCCCAATTATCAATGGCTACCTCACTCCTCTGCCTAATGCTGTTTTCTTGAATGCCACATCTTTCTATAGTCTAAAACAACATTACTTGTGAATATATTTTACAGTCAAAGAAATGTGTTTTGATGTGATTAGCATCACTAAAATTAACAAAGAAAGTTGTATTTCTTGGATTATGGCATGCTGAATTCATTCAGATGTCCTGTATTAGCTGTAAAACCTTGATGCACATGAATAGACTTTCTCAGACACTATAATTTATCATTTTGTACAGCATTCTTATGCCTCAGTTTTTGCAGTATCATGGGCTGTAACTATTTCAGCAATGACTATCACACTTACTTTAAACTGTGTGTGACAGATCTGCTCAGGAATGAGTTCGGGATTACTGCAGGTTCTATTTCTGGTTTAGGCAGTGATATGAGACTGATACTTCCAGTGCATGTGAGTACACAAGCCAGAGAAATTATAGCTCAAAGATCACTTTCCCTTGTTTTACACACCTTAAACACCTTCTGTCCTTTTCAATCACATAATGAGGTTCTGTTCCAGAGAGAAAATTGCTAAGGGTAGTAAAGAAGCTGATTCTGCAGTACCTGCTTAAAGGGAGTACTCCTGTAAAAAATTTGAGAGCAGGAAAATTTTCGCTAGTAAATGTATAAAATAATGATAACTTGGGAAAAGGTTTCTCTTGCTACTATGGAAGCTTGTTCTTTTTATATTGAAGTTTATTTCTGATGATGCAGAAAATAGAATGTTTGTTCAATCCCAGCCTGATGTTCTCACATAAGTCTTGAGACATCAACTGGGATGCAGAAATAAAAATTAGGTCTCTCAATACAGAATTTCTGTATTAGCAGGCAAATCATTCAGCTCTCTGCACCTCTGTGCTTAATTTATAAATGGGAATAATGGTACCTGTGCTCAGTAACATTTCTGTCCAGTCAGTTTAAATTCTCTACTCTGGATAGAGAGTGAGTTGTATAACAGATCTGTGATTTCAGTTGGATTTCTTCTACATGTTAACATGATAAAAGTAGCAGTAGGAATATAATGACCCAGGACTAAATATAGTAGTCATTTACATATGCACAGTTAGAATATGACACTTTGTGTACACTGTGCAGGGAAATAGGAGAGTATTATAATATTGCTTATTTGGTAATAGTTTTTTCATGTAATGCATTGACACATCCTGTTAAACATTTCTTAGGGATTTCAATTCTCATAGATTATTTCTCCCAAAAGTATTATCTAAATATCAAATTATTCTTTCAGAATGTCCTGCCAGGTCTCAGGTGTAATATGCAGCTCCTATACTGGCAGAAATCTTAGGGAGAAGCTGGGGTGGACTATAAAACAGAGTTTTGGCCGTGGGGCTAAATGCAATCATCACCTTGCCTCTCTTCTTATTCTTCTCCAAAGGGGGTGAGTGTTACTATGCACTAAGAAACTACTAAAATGGGTCATTATCTTTTCTTTTTAGATAAAATATCGAGAAGAGAGTGAACAAATCAAATCAGTCTTTCAGTGGGATTTAAGGTCCAGAGAAATTGAAAGTGTCTATAAAGCCCAACAATTGGCTACCCAGGTAAGAAATATCCCTCGAGTCTCTCAGCCAGCAGCCTGCAGGACACCAAGGGTTGGCCCTGGCTGTCCTGATTGTCAGGGGTTTCCATGACATTTCAGTGTTAAAAATAAAGCCTTTGCTTCTCATTTTTCTAAACTTTTCAAGACAAAATAGCTCAACTATAGCTTAGGATAGAATAATCAGAAGGTGAGGAAGGAAGAGTGTGTCTGTAGTCAGCTGTTGGGGCTGCTGCATGTACAGCCACAGTCTGTGTGTCTTCTCTCTACTGGCACTGGAGCTTCACAGCAGGAGATCTGATTCCCAGGGGGTGTTATTTGAGTCTCACTCCAGGATCCTAGATCCTGTCATCTTGATGTCAGTTCTTGCTGTATAAGTTCTGCCTTGGCACTCTGAAGGGATGTGAAATGTAGGCCTTGTGCTGCACAATTTCACTTCCACTGCACTGTGTGCTTCCTTTTTTTTTTCTGTTAGATCAGCTGTTCGAGTGCTAAAACCAGGGTGAAGATAGGTATTTATTTAGTTCCTGTTTTGTAGAATGCTTACTATGCTGCCTATGGGGAAGGAAAATCATGGTACCCAGGAACAATCCCAGATTCTGAGATGGTCAAGATAACACAGGCACAGAAGGCTCTGAGTGATGTAAGTGGACTGGTGTTTGGCTTTATTTTCATGGTCTATGCTATTCTGAAGACTTACAAATACATGAAAGTCAGCCTTTGGTAAGAAGTCACCTCCAGGCTTTTCAGGAAGGGTATCTGGAGGGTGTGTCTGTTAAGATGTTGCCGAAGGAGAGACTGACACGTTTATTTCTGTAACAATACTTAGCCATGTAAGGAATTAAAGTCACATAAGAGTTCTATTGCCATCACACATTTATATATTTATATAACTCAGAAAAGCTTCAACTGCTGACCAAACTGAGGTGATCTGATCTAGGAGGCAGTGCTCTTTCTCTCACTAGAGCAGGACTCATGATGGAAAATGTGTCGTATTTTCCACAGACCAGACTTTTCACTGACTGAATTTCCATGACTGATGAAAATCACTTCTAAATTATGACTGTGTCCATACAATGGGTCGGTGACCTAATCAGCATAGGAAATTAACAGTGGATAGTTGATACAAATGAGAAATGTTTTCTGTTGTATGTAGGAAATAGCTGTAACTAACAACTTACAAAGTGGAAGTTCTTTAATTTGTTTTCTTTTGAATAAAGTGATAGATACCTTTAGGAAGCAGGCATGAAAAGAAGAATCACATTCAACTACAGTGGATTCTTCTCTAATAAAAAAAATTAATCTTCTAGTTTCAATATACAGAAGACTTTGAGCCACGAAGAGGCAAAGGCAGCTTCCCTGCTATGATCACTCCAGGTTATCAGGTTGCTAAGAGAGCCAGCCAGCTAAGCAGTGATGTAAGTCACAAGGGTTTTTAATTATATTTTACACTTCTGAATTTGGAGAATCCTGGGTTCAGGCTATTCAGATGTTAGATTCTCTGGTGAATATTTGTTATACTGTTACAAAGTGAGAAAATGTTAACATGAAGCAGAAAACAAGGTTAATAAAGTACTTGGCCTGGGAGTACAAATCATGTAGAATAAGTGACAATGTAGATATTTCCTGGAAAATGTAGCAACTTTTGCATAATTTATCACATCCTGAAAAAGATTGTGACTTGCACTGAAATATTAATTTAATTCATTACCTTTGCTTTCCCATTAGGGCTTTATTCATCAGATTATTTACATTTGACATTTTTCTCTTTATTATTTGGAATTGGGTTGGACTCAATGATCTTTAAGGTCTCTTCCAACCTAGTAGTTCTTTGAATTCTGTGAATTCTGTGAAATCAAATAGCTGTAAGATTGAAATTAATTCATATACAAGGTACTTTAAATTTATGCACAGAAAATTGCTTGTTTATTTAAGAGAAATTCACATGAAAATATATGTAAAAATCCCTAAAAATGATTTTAAAGTATTGTATTGTTTTGTGCAGATAATATCTACATTGTCATTGCAGTATGATCTTGGGACATTAATGACTGTTCTCATGGTATTTTAATCAAAGGTATGGCTCACATAAATCAAGTGAAAATTTGAATATCTGGGTCCATTTCTGTCTGGTTTTGGTATTCACTTTAAGGAAATTGGGGCTTAAACATATGGATAGCTTGACAGTGGAGAGTGGAGAGTGTCATGACTGTTGTTGCTCATTTTCTCTTGAAGCTTTCTGATAGGAAATGTACTTTTGCTGCTTATTGGGTGTAATATGGATATATATGTTTTCCTCTTCAGGTGGAATATAAGCGTGGACATGAGGAGAGAGTTTCAAAGTTCACCTCTGTTGTAGACACTCCAGATATACTCCATGCAAAGGCTGGAGCACATCTTGCAAGTGATGTAAGTAAAACAAAATAGATTGATCTGGTTTTGGCTATGCAAGTGGTTCCTGGGGTATTTATAAATTACTTGAAAATATGAACACAAAGAAAAGTAAAAAATTAATATTTCAAAGGCAGATTCGTTTTACCTTTAAGCATATAATACTTTCAGTTGCACAGACCACATTCAATTTGAGGCCATTTTAGGCTGTCAGAACAGAAGCTGGGGCACCCGTCTGCTCCATACCCAGCAACTGGCTGCCATGAAAAGCCAAGAAAGAAGCTGCCTGACTCTAATGTAAATAGAGCAGGCATCTTGCAGACACCTTAAGTATTTTCTTTAAACAACTCTCTTCATCCTACACCCTGAGCAAGACAAAGGGGCTGTGCAGAAGATGTGTGATTGTGCAGTTAAAGACCAAATTGCAAAGATTCAGACTTCATGGTTCATCTTCCTTTTGGCAGATGACAGCCATGGAGCACCTGACTCTGCAACTTTAAGGATTGATTAAGTGTGCAATCAAGATACATTTGCTCTAATTGCTCCTTGAACTGTCTTGAATTTTTACAGTTGAAATACACAGAAGACTTTGAAGAACGGAAGGGAAAAGGCAGCTTTCCTGCTATGATCACTCCAGCTTATCAAATAGCCAAGAGAGCAAATGAATTAGCCAGTGATGTAAGTGTCCAAAGAAAAGTCTCTTTTGGGGAAGAAAATATTAAACTGTCACACAAATTTTGAATTAAAACATTTACTGGCAGAAATTCCATGAGCATGGCATACTGATCTTCACTCGCTTTCTTTTCCTTTCCAAACATAACAAAACCACAACACCCCTGAACTCTTTAATAAGCACCATAAAAGGACATCAGTGTTCCTTCAAAATGTACAGTTAATTGTGCTTTGTTATTGGAAACTGAAAGAAAAGCTCTTATTTTTCAGTAAAGTATCATATGGAGGAACATATAACTCAAAGGAAGTGAATTGAAAACATTTTTAAGAGTCATTGAGGAAAATAAGAGATCTGTTATTTTGAAGGTAAAATCAACTGACTCTAAAACAATTACATGTTTTTATTTGCCTTTGATCTGTGGAAAACCCTTCACTTTTGTCAGCAAACACACATGGTGATTAAAGGGCAGCATCAGGTTACAGGCATTGTTTTGACTTCAGCAAATGTAGTGCAAATCTTGGTCTAAACTTGAAGGTTGATTGCCTAAAATTCCCTTTATCACTGGGGATAATTCATCTTTCAGAAACAAACCCAATTATTGCTGGGGTTCAGGTGACCCTGTGGTAAAAAAGTGCTCTGTGGTAACCATGAATTTGCATTACAATCAGTTCTATTTTTTTAAACTGCTGGAGCATCAGAGATTAGCCACTGTCAAGCAGGTGTTGCTGAACACATTGACCCAATGGTCTGGTTTGAAATGGCATGTCCTGTGTTCCTAGTGCATTATTAAGTACACCACTAGTTCTGTTTTTATATCTTCAAGTGGCATGTTTGACTTGTGCAGGTTGGTGGCAATGGGAATTTTGACAATCCTTTATTGACAACATGTGCATGCCATTGGTTGCTATTTATTGTGCAGCATCTGTGAACCAGACTAAACTCACCCGGATTATTCCTTTCCTTTTTCTCCTGTTAGGTGAAGTATCATCAAAGATATGAAAAAGAGATCAAGGGGAAAGCCAGCCATACAGCTGGAACAGATGTTGCTTTTGCAAGAGAAAATGCAGATCAGTATGGACAGGTATGCAACATCCAAGGGACAGCCATGCTGGTGTTCATGGCTGCAGCTGATTGCTCAAGGCTTCAGAAACTGGTGACACCTATTTTCACTTTGTTTCCTGTGTGAGAAAACAAGGTTTCAAGGGAAAGGATGGTGTGCAAACAGCACTGTGCTCGTGAAGTGTAATGTATCTGCAACTGGCACCTGAAGATGTGACTGCAGGGTGGCTGCACTGTCACTGCATGACCCTTATGGTAGGGCCGTTGCTAAAGACTGACCTTGGCAAATTTATCTGTGTGCATGCACACACTCTGCATTTCTATTGTGGTGTTGTTATGTATCACACTGAAATGTGCTTACTCAAGGAAATATTCCCATTCCATGAATAAGGAAATTCAGTCAGGAGAAAAGCTAAAGGGTTGTGAAATGGTAGAAAGCTGGCAGATAGGTGCCTTTTCCCTGTGGGTATTTTTTGCAAATTTTAGGAGCTTTGCAGCTCTAAATATGTGTGAACAGCACTGAATTTCTTAGACACACAATCTCTTAGATTTCACCTCCTCTGCAAAAGGGGAATTATAAACCTGACAAGCTGTAGCTCTGTATTTGTGGAACCAGATAGGCTTTAGTTCTGTTTTGGTCAGTGGCATTCCTTTTGCTTATGTTTCATTTTTAAGGGAATACAATTGGTTTTGTGGTTGCCCAAAATGCACCCAAATTCCAATTAGGTTAGGGCAATAGCACAGCTATATAGAACTGAATGGAGCTAAATGGAATTTGAAAGGAATTGAATAGTGGTGCTGTATAAAGAAAACTATACGGTTAATCTCAGGGTTTTTTGTCCTGCTCCTCAGTAGGTCCATATACTTTGGAGAAATGAAGGAATAGGGGCTGTATTTTCCTAAAACCTTTGCTATTTTACATTTCTTCACTTCTTCAGCTGAAATCTACATTTAGTATTCTGTGGAAAGCAAACCATCCTTGAAGAATACGGGTTTAGAATTGTAGCAGTGAACCTTCAATTACTTCTGTCTTTTGAACTGCTACAAGTTTTAATGGGAATAAACAAATAAAATGAATTTGAAAAAGCACTAATTACATTTCCAAGCATTAGAATGCTTCTGTTTTAGAATTAATTTAAGTTTTCTTTCTTTGAAAGTGTCTTTGAAACTTCAGTCATGGACTTCAAATTTTATTTGAGTTTTAATCTTTATAGATTGGATACTGATATTATTAGCCAAATGACACAGAGTCACAGAAATTAATGGATCTTTCTGAGTAAATTGTGACTTAACATGGGTAAAGGGATTAGATTTCTAACTGTTGAGATCATTAACAATGAATTGAGTGTGCATCAGACAGATATATATATATATATATATATATATGTACATGCATATTTATATATATAACATGAGACAATTTAGGAATCTCACAGTAAAATTCCTGTGCTGAACATCTGTTTTGTTCATGTTTAAAAACCAGAGAGTGGCTAAAATAGTTTTCTGAAACTTTGAATATATGCACAATATTAGAAATGATATTAAAATGTATTTAAGAGAGTTAGACTCAAAAGACAGGTTGGTTTGGGGAATTCAGACTCATTAATGGTATTTTTAGAAGCTAACTCAGCTGATTATTGAACTGTATTTTTTCTTTTCTGTGCCTGTTTATAGAATAATTTAATGCCCTTGTAACTATTGTTCACCAATGTGCATCATAATGTCCACAAACTTGTGGTGTGACCTATTTTAAAACATCGATGGTGCCCAAAATTACCTACAATGGATGGTTTTGCACTGAGAACACACAAAAGAGATATTCCAGATATTTGTAGCCATTCCTATCTGTGCTCTCCATTGCATTCTTGGCATGCATTCTATTCACGGCACATTCTATTTTCACTCAAACTGCCTCTTTATTACAAAAGATTTACAAAATATTGCAGGGAAGACACATTACACATTTTCTCACTTGTTTGTATTCTTGTTTGTGCTCCATACTCTCCCCAGATCTTGCCATAGAAGGCTTTGAGATTATTGTCCATTACATTTAAAAAAATCCCCAGTATTTTGCCGTTAAACTATCTAAATGGCTTTCAAATTGTCAGATATTTACACATAAACTTATGTATAGATGGGTTTAAGGGTGTTGCTTCCACAACAATTGGCGTTTTTTTGATCAGACAAATGGAATCTTTGATTTTGTTCACTAAAGAGTTTGGCATTTTGATTTTGATATCTAGGTATCTCTGCTTCATTTATTAATCCCTCTTCAAAATACATCACTGCACTAGTGAACTATTATTTTTGTCAATTATGATGTGAAAAATGACCATGGAAAGATCAAACACTTCCTGTAACACCACAAAGGAAGGCTGATCCTATGTTAAGCTTGTTACCTTTAAGCCATTGAAGTTTAAAGTGTAAAGCTGAAAGTTTAAGTTAGCCTGGCTAATCAAGCCATTAGCTATTTCTATAAAATTCCAGGAAAACATGTATTGACAAACAGAGAGGCAAGCAGATATCATCTCTGTGGGAAATGAGGTGAGAGCAGAATGATGTATGTCATTGTACACTTGACACTTGATACACTTGTATCTTTACCACAGCTAATAGCTACCTAAATTTCTCTTGGAATGCAGCACAGGTAGCTTCAGAGGCATAGGTAATTTCACAGGTCAATTTATTCTTATATTTTGGTTATTTTTCATTTTAAAAAAAAGTCATTGAAGCTATGAACCTTCCTACTAACAAGGACTGTGGGGCTTTGTAAAATAACCCATGGCCCCACCTGCTCATGTGTGATGAGTAAACGATCTGAATTTTCTTCAGGGATATATGGATGAGTTTGAGGAACGCAGAGGGAAGGGAAGCTTTCCTGCTATGATCACTCCAGCTTATCAAAATGCCAAGAAAGCAAATGAATTGGCAAGTGATGTAAGTATGAAACCTGAATCAATACAATTCATAAACAATTAAAAACAGCAGTTTGTCAGAGCAGTGCCTGGGAGGAGGATGCTGAAACTGCACTTGAGAAGTAAACAAATGTGACATTTTGCTGCATTGCTGGGAACTGGATGGCTCAGGGGATTAATAATATCCATTAATAGAAGGGGGCACAGCTCCAACTTGCATGAGGGAGGAGATGGATGTAGCAACTAATGGGGATCCCTACTGTTAGGTTAACCCTCCTGGCAAATCTGCACCTGTATTATTAATGAAACCTTCAACTGCCTTAATCATCCTGTGGACTACTGTGGTATTCCCAGTAGTGAATAAATGGAGGATGAATGAACTGTACTGGTTTTGATATTTTGATGTATCATGCCTCCAGCACAAAGCAAGTCATATGGAGGAAAAGAAGCAGGGAGTATGACACTGTCACTTCACAAAAGTGAGCTTATTTCTGGGATGTGATCTTTGGTTTTGGGTGGTAAACTGAAGAAGTGACAAAGAGGTGGTGGTGGGTCCTGCATCCAGCCCATCCATTAGAGGGCCTCAGCCCTATTTGGGGAGACCATTTCTGGCAGTGACAAAAAAATGGGTCAGTCTGTAGGTCAGTACCCTGTGGCTGCTCTGAAGGGCTCCTGTGAGTGACAACTTTTGTAGTGTGGGCACCTGTCCCCGCTGGGGCTGCCTGGGCTGATGAGCTCAGTCTGTCTTCTGGGGAGATAACAGATGGTGGAGCCTTTCAGCTTGTGTTAGTGTGGGCTAGACATGAGCAATAAACTGGAGGGAAAGGATCAGTCATGTTCTGTTACCTGAGCTTATCACTGAGAGAATATAAAACACCTCAAATCTTCCGTGACCAATCCCAGTCTGATGACAAACTCAGTGATCCCCTGTTTAAACATGAAATATTTAACTTTTCCAGATAAAGATCACAGTTTCATAGGTTTTGAAAATGCTAATGGTCAGTAGTTTCCTCATTAATTTATAATACATGGAGTGAAGAGGAGGATTGCTTCATGGAAGTAACATTTGCACACTACAGTACTTACCAACTTTCCTTATAGTTTTAAAGCCTGAGGAAATGTGTGCAGACTTAGAAAATAAAAAACCCAAACCACTTTGCGTTTCAGTTCATGTAAAATAATTTATAAAATTATTTTACCTCTCTTCAATCCTCCAAGTCCAATTTATGTCAAAAACCTGATGTCTAAATTTAATTTAGAAATCCCTTATTTCAATCTTGATTTTGTAGAGAAATATAATTCCCTTAAACACACTAAAAGTACAAAAAGATAGAGCTTTTTAAAAAAGCTGCTTTCTACAAAAGGAAAAGTTTGCAGACCGCTTGATGACTATCAGTAATCCTCTGACTAAAATTAAGTACTGAGGATTAACTTCATTAATAGAAGAGCACACAAGCTCCAGCCAAGAATCTGCAAGTAATCTCTTCAAGCTATGAACAACAGCCACTGCTGTTCAGTCTATGTCAAAAATTTATAAAAAATGCTATCTAGTAAAATGTCTTGAGAGGGACTGTGCAGGGCTATGGGGTTATATTTGTTTTATTCAAGGTAGTAAATACAGTGTTTCAGCTTGGCAAGCTCCATTTACTTATCAAAGCATGCACAGGAAAGATATTATCCTGACTCATGAAGCCACTCTAAATAGTAAGGATAAAAAGATGCACATCTATTTTATAATTCTTACTACTTCTTTTCAGATAAAATACAAGAAAGATCTTTCCAAGATGAAAGGTGCAGCTCACTTTCACTCCCTAACAGCTGAAGACAACTTGGTCCTTAAACAAGCCCAAAGTGTTAACAAGCTTGTCAGTGAGGTAAGGGCTTGAATCGATCTCTTAACAAGTTTGGGATCAGCTCATACAAACATCTGTGTTTGATGAGTAAGGAGTGCAAGTTAAAAAGAAAAAAAAAGCTGTTGTTCTTACTGCATTGTACATAACAAAAATCATCTGTGTGTAGCACAGCAACTGGAGAGAAAAGCTCAAGAACAGATCTTTAGGTGCTGCATTCTGGCCCTTCCAATCATCTCTATGAAAGTGTGGGAAATTAACACCAGGAGAGTGATTCTAGTTCTGACCATGTGAAGAATTGAAATCTGAAAAAAACCCACCCCAAACCTGAATTATGGTTTTTTTGGTTTTTTTTTTTTTATATGATATTAAGATATTAAGCTTTAGGATGAATTTGGTGTGTACCTTAGAGTGTCTCAGAGGGTATTCTAATAATCAAAAAATAAGAAGAGAGACAAAATTTAAACCATTCTGGTTATGCAGATTTCTGTTTTCTTCCATCCTGTGAAAGACTGTGAGTCACTGATAATTGATTCTTTTTCTGCTTGATAAGGGAAGATTGCAAGAGAATTCTCAGCAGATTCTGAATTATTAATTTATTTATAGTGTCATATCAGCTATAAAACTATTAATAAATGTGAGTTTCTAGAACTTCCCCATGGCACTTTAAAAACTTATACTCTTGAGATGTCAAAGTATAAAACCTTCAATAATGAAAAACCCCTGGAAGTAGGGCTGGAAGGGGCCTCCTGGGCCAATGATTCCTGGCTCCTGCTACTTCAACACAGCACTGTATAATCCTCCTATTCCAATTTCCAGCCTACATTTATTCCTGTCCACTTTATTACCACTGTGTTTTGTGCTAGCGTTGCCCTTTAGTTTAAAAAGTTCTTCTCCCTGCATGGTTACTTTTCTGAGAGGTTTACAAATACATCATTTTCTTCTCTCTGCCTTTGATTTCCTCAGCTAAGCAAGCTGAGTTCCTCTCATCTCTCAGTCTTTCACTGCAGCAGTTACAGGCTGAGTTCCTTAAACAGGAATGACTGTAAGAGTACAAAAGCTCTTGCTGAGGTCTTGCTGGAATTTGGTACATGGCACATTTGTACATGTTCATTTGCTGCATGCTCACCTTAGAATTTCTTTGTATATCATTGTTTTTGTTAATAGTTTCCCTCCTGTCACTGTCTTGTGTAGTTTTCAGAGGATGAAATTGCATTTCTTTTGCCTGTAAAATGAGAACTGAGTATATGAATATTCTCTTCATATTAATTTTCATCAGATGCCATCTGATGAACACCATGTGTCAAAATCTCTGAACAGTGGGTCTGCTAATAAAAAGTGTGTGAAGGAACTTGATAGAGCAGATTAAGGTTTTACCATAGCTTCCCATTGTGCATTTTTGTCACTAAGGTGGAGTACAAGAAGGATCTTGGAAACAACAAAGGCTACAGCATGAACTACTGTGACACTCCACAATTCAAGAATATGAGCAAGATCTCAAAATTCACCAGTGATGTAAGTTTTCAGTACCTGGTGTGTGGCTTGCTTGCTCTGGTAGCTGCTGGAATCACAGGTCATCTGTGAGTGTGTGTTTCATATAAAAGTGTGCTGGAAATGTGATTATAACTCATTTTAGATTGTTTTTGTACAACACTTATCCTAATGTGTCCTGATGTATAGCTGGGGCTTGTTTCATTTAGGATTATGAAAAGAACTATTATGGTATTTGGAAGAGAGGTCATTTACCAGGTACTGCTGATCTAGAGAAGTAGCAGAGTTGTTTCTCTGGTCTGTCATAATTATTACTTATTTCATAGTGCATGTCCATTTCCTGACTGGACAGGTAGGCAGAAGATGTTTCACCAGAGTTTATGCCAGAGAGAAACATAATTACTGTGTGAAAATAATCAATGTTAATAGTTATACCTCTGGTTTCTCATGAAGTACAATTTTGTTTCATACTGCCTATTACCATTCTCTTAAATCCCAGTGGAGTAAATATTTTGCCATACAGTTGAGGTAGCTGAATGATCAATTTTTTTCTTGTCAAATCCCCCACTTTGGGATTGGTGAAAGATGCACCAAAGCAACCCAATTCTCTTCATTTCCTAATGTACAAATATTGTCTCCCTGGGATTTTGTTCTAGTATTTGTTTCTAATGAAACACAGATGTATCTTCTTTCTGTAGCATTTAGGTGATATGAAAAGCAAGTAAATGATATCTGGTAGTAAAAGAAACTCACTGAGGGTTTTTGCTTTTATTTTTTAAAATACCAAGGCTGCTGTCGACTAATGAGTTCCTGTATTGGGGCAGCACTAGTAGACCAGATCTGTAACAATTTGTCTCCCTGCTGTAAAATATGGAAACTCTTAAAAGCTGAAACTCTTCACTAGAAAAGCTGAATATATTTTCTCAGAGTATTTTTATCTTTTTTTTTGTTACAGCTTAAGTACAAAGAAACCTACCAGAATGAGATGAAAGGTCACTACGTGGGTATTGGCATGGACAAGAGGATGCTCCATGCCATGAAGGTTGGCAGCTTGGCAAGCAATGTGAGTCCCTTTTAATCACACTTGTGTGCTTGTGGCCTCCTTGTCTTTCAGTTTTTTCCAGAATTAAGTTGATAGAAAACTTTAGATCATACTGTACTGGGGATCTGATGGATAGATATGTTGAGAAGAGGGGAAATTCTGGAAATCCTTTTGTACTGTTTTATGGCTCACTGTGTGGAAGAAGTTAAAATAAGAAATTTCAGTGATCTGGCAACATACTGAGATCCTTCAGAGTTCTTTGACATCAGTAGGATGCTGAAGGTTGTTTGCCACCACCCCCAGGGTCAGACCTTTGCTGGAAAAAACAGTCTTTAATGAAGATTTCTGGATTCCAATTTAATTTACTGGGTTAGTCAAGAAGCTATTTCATTACATACCATTCCTTCAAGTACATTATTTACAAATCTGTAAGAAGCTTGAGAACTAAGCAGAAAGATAAAAGAGATGTGTCATAGGTGGAAGTTAAGTTAATGCTCCCACTGTTGGCATTGGATTAATTGAGAAGCTGAAAAAGAATCAATTAGTGGCTAAACTATGCAAATAATTTCATTTTCTTTGTCACTCATGACATTGAACTTACTTTGTTTCTTGCATTTAATATTAATATTATTGTTTCCCCTTTCCTCTTGACTGATAATTATTCAAACAAATGACAGCTGAAAAAAAAAAGAATGATTTTTTTTTGTTCTCCTTGTGTTTCAGATAGCCTATAAGTCTGATTATAAACATGATGGTGTTGACTACAATTACCCAGCGACTCTCACTCCTTCATACCAGACAACAAGAAAGTTGGTCCCTTTGAAAGATGTAAATAATTTTATGTTTTTGTTTTTGGCTTTTTCCCCCCTGTGACTTGCTCATCATCTCTCTGTAGGAGAGATTGTGATAGATTGCTTGTGTCAAATGATGATTTAATGATAGGAGCAAACAGCCACTGCTAACAAAGTTAAAGCAAAAAAGTGCAGTCTCAGGAGGTCTCAGAGCAGTACAAAGTGCTGCCCTGTCCTGTTGTTGGTGCCAGCTCAGCACAGATTGTAGAGTGATGAGAAATCTGTGACTTCTGTCCTATCCCAGCTCTGTGCTTCAAAAGTCTCACCACCCTGGGGCAGCTTCAGCAGCAGCATCAAGCACTGAAAGCCCAGGGAGACTAAATTGTGAATCCTTTGTATTCCTTGAATTCCCTGGGATTGGGGTTCCCCTTTGGAGGGGAATGGGCTGGTCACAGAACCTTCCTCCTCCTGCGAGAGGAGCCCCTGTGCCCCTGGCTGTGGGAAGGGAAAGTGTGATACCTTCACTGCTCACAAGCATTAAAAGCTTGACTGGTCTCCTCCACCAGCTCAGCCTGTGCCTCAGTCAGGAGCACAGACACCAGGCATTGCTTAGAAACTCAACAGAGGAGAGCAGCAGCTCTGCAGGGCATTTCTGACTTCCTAAGGCATGGACACCCTGTCTGTCCACTGGAATTGCAAAATCCAGGAGCATTATGCCTTAGAGAGGTCATTAACATTATGTGAGATTTGTCTGGGCATAAACATCTCTTCCAAGACAAGGATGGTAGCATGAAGAGCTAGAATTGGGAGCCCTGATGTTTTTGGGGAGGTATTGGGTACACTTCAACTCTTAAGTTGAACTCTTTCCTCTACAGCAGTAATTTCAGCTTTGCCTTTGTAAAAGCTGAAAACAGTAAAATTCAGTGTTTGATTGCCTACTGTGTGAGAGAGCTCTGTTCTTAAAGAGTTCAAGGTAATCATAAATTCATGTCCAAAATGTAAAAACCATTTCAGCAATTCCAGTGGCTCCACAATTGATAGTCAGTATCAGGGTTTGAAACACACAGTTCCACAGAGACTCAGTTGCACCAGTCCTGATCTAGGATTTTGCATTATTCCCAGGATTTGTGCACTCCCAAATAATCAACATGCTTACTCTGAACTCTTTGAGGAATACACCTCTCTCATACACTAAGTAATCACAAGTAGCAATAAATACTCAGTTTCAGTTAAAAAGAAATGATCCCTTTCCATGGAATTAAAATTCTCTCTGTCTCTGAGGAAGCAAATGCACTGTTTTAAGTACCTTAATCACTTTGGACCTGTGAGATAATTCAGGCCTTTTTTCCTAGCTTTTATCATTCTGGCAGAATGAGGAAGTTTATGTGAGGATACAGGAGATAAGAAGGTTTGCATTGAAATAGTTTCAGTAACTCAAAGTCTCCAGAAATATGCTCCACTTTACTGGAAAGAAATGTTCTTAAGAAACTAGTTTTAAACAATGTGATTTGCAATGTTTGCAAAGTGGTGATTAACTACAGTGAATATTAATGAGGGCCTACAGAGAATAATAATTGTGTTTTGTAGTATAGCAGAGTTCTCCATGAGGCAGCAACAGGTTTGAAAGGAAGCATCATATGATTTTTTTTTATCGAGCATAATTTGGGACTTTATCATATTTCTTTTATAATTTATTGTTGTTGTTACCATATTAATGTGTTAGTAATTTAATGGGGTTCAGTCCTCTCGTTGGCTGACATTAAAATGACTTTTTTGTACTATAAGTAAGTATTTTTCTTTTCTCAACATCCACACAAAACTCTGACCACACAGGGAAATTCTATGGTTAATTTATTACATTCAAACTCAGTAAAGACCAAGTATAAGAGGTTCATTTGCTCTACCCAGTGGTACACTGGACAGAACTCTTCATAGACAGTTACAATTAATCTTGTCTGATAAACATAAAAATTGTCTAGGTGATGGTTAAGAAAATGAGTTTTATAGCAGTGATTTGCAGCTGGTGCTGCATCTTTGCAAGAATTTGTGGGTTTGACAGGAAGGGATTATAAGTGAAGTAATTTTCAGAGTGGGATAAAAACTGTGACCTCAGACAGGGAAACTTTCAGGGCACTAACTCAGGTCTCATCCAAGAGATCCTGGCATTTTCCCTCAGCTCTATTTGTTATGGTTTAAGTAATGTTTTATGCAGAGTATTAGTTAGCAAAACTTCATCTATTCAATCTCTCATTTTCCTGTCAGACCATTTCTTCCTTTACTAAATCTTTTTTTTTTTAATTAGGTAAACTACAGGCAAAGCATAGACAAGCTGAAGTACAGCTCTGTGGCCAGCACTCCACAAATTGCTCAAGCCAAAATAAATGCACAGCAGATCAGTGATGTAAGTTCTCCCATCATTAGCCCCTGTTGTTTATTAGAATGATGGAATAATCTAATTTCATAGCATTTGTGTTTTATTCTTGACAGTTCTTCAGCAGATTCATAGCCAAACCAAGAGTACAAATTAAATTAAATCACTTTCAAATATGTGGCAAGCATACCAGTAGATCTAATATTTGTCTCCACATTTAAGTTTTGTATCAGTGTGCTTTTTTAAGAAATTATTTTCTGTGTATTTATTAAGGGAAGGTTTTAAATTATATCTTTTGTACTTAAAGATAATCAGCGGCTCTTTTGTTTATAGAGCAAATTTCTACTTCCTACTGTTAAGTAAAATTTAGTCTTATTGCCTTCATACTTGTATTACAAACTCCTATGAGTGTATTTATAATTTATGGCACCAATAATCTGAATTTAACAATCATTCAGTCTAATTTTTATATTTTTATTAAGTTAAAAATAACTGAGTTTCTTGTTGATCTTTTCAACATACACAGGTGAACTACCGAGCCCAATATGAGAAGACAAAATCTAATTACACTCTACCTCAGGATGTACCACTGTTAGTGAAAGCCAAAGCCAATGCTGAGTTATACAGTGAGGTAAGTCAAGCCTTGGGGAAATACTGGCATTCATGATGCTGTTAATAGACTGAAATTCATTTAAAGATAATGACACACTTTCTGGAAGCTTTTGGCTTTATACGAAACAACATTAAATATGGTTCCCAGAATAGGCAGAGATCCAATTTCAAGGGCAGTGAAACCTCTAGATTTTTTTTTCCAAGATATTTTCTGATGATCTGAATTTCTTTAAATCAGTATTCACTCCACAAAATTAGCTGCTTCTGAGTTGAAATTTGTATGAAGAACCAACATTTTCACAGTTTTAGTAATTCAAAGTCCACTGAAGTCAATGGAAAGAAACAGTGCCTTCTGCCAACTTGGATCAAGCCCACTGCTGGGCTTGATAAAGAGCAGGATAAATATAAACATGCAAAAAGCCAAATCCAGAAACTGGGGCTTCCTGGAAACCTTCTACCTTCATTAGGTGCATGCAGAGTACGGATGAAAATATATTTGATCTTGCTTTAATGGAATTTCAAGTGGAATCTTGAAAAAGAACTTAAAAAACTATTACTTAAAAAAATTCCACCAACTTTCAGAAGTTAAGGATGTGATTCTCATGCATTTCACTGGTGTTTGTGAGATAGTGTGGCTCATGAGTGTGCTTTTGAAGACAATCAGGAGATTGTTATGAGGGATGCTGCACTGACCTCTGCTTCACCTGTGGGGTGATCTCAGGGTACACCAGCTGGATTCCTTTTGAATGCTCTCTCATGTAAAGAATTGCACCTTCAAATTCAGTGTGTGGGGCTTGACTGGTTATAGTTTGGGGACGGGAAAGAAAAATCCTGAAATGAGTGTTTCTCAGCAATAGCTGTTCTGCCTATGGATCAGCCCCTATTTTGGGATTTTCCATCTATATTTTCCACCATATTTCATGTTGTTTAGTACAAAGCCAAATGATAAATGCTAAATGCTTCCAGAAAGTGTGTCATCATCTTTACAGTAATGTCAGTCTATTAACAGCATCATGAATGCCAGTATCTATACTATTTTCATAGGTAGACATAACCAGAGGCAATTTTGAAAAACCCTCCCTCCTCCATATCTGTCTGAAATTGAGAATTATTGCTGGATGTTCTGGGACATTAAGTGCATGTGAACTCCAAGAATAAAATTTTGACTCAATCCTAGACAATTAATTAGCTCAAAATTTCAATGAACTGTGACTTAAGAAGGTCCCAGTTTGTGGACTGAGCATATTTATGCTTCTGTTTTTCTCTGAATAATTTCCATGTTTGTTTGGAAATCCTGTGTGTTTGTGTTAGTGACATGTTGCTGTCTTTCCTTTCTCAGGTTAAGTACAAAGAAGGCTGGGAGAAGAGTAAAGGCCAGGGCTTTGAGATGAAACTGGATTCTCTGCCTTTGCTTGCTGCAAAAGCTTCAAGGGATCTTGCTAGTGATGTATGTTACATTTAGTTACCTGGGAATTATTCTTTAAGTTTTTCTTATTCTTTATTCTTTATCTATAAGTAGCTATAGCACAGGGAAATAAAGCATAGCTCACTTCATCTGGATTTTTAAATCCTGTGTTTGGCTGTCCATCTTTCTCAATGGCTAATGAGCAGTTGGAAACTTTCTCAGATTCTGCTGGGAAATTTCACTCTCCAAAAATTATTTTTTTAAATCGTGTGTACAGAGTGAAGCAAAATTTACATAATAAACCCATAGTGAAATTCAGTGTTTTGAATTGTTTATATCCTCAAAAATAACATTATCATCTACTACAAAGGGAATGCATATTTCTTTAGTCTGCTTCCTTAACATAAACACATGTATATAAAAAATGCCAAACAAAAGCTTTCTAAACAACTTATATCAAGATTTTCAACCCATGGAGAGGCAGAAAAGGGAGACACTTTTCCTGCAGCTGAAAAATGTTCATCAGTGGTGGGGATTCTAAACTCCCACCTCATTA
Organism: Molothrus aeneus; assembly: GCF_037042795.1. Lineage (NCBI taxonomy): Eukaryota > Metazoa > Chordata > Aves > Passeriformes > Icteridae > Molothrus > Molothrus aeneus. The sequence goes on along the minus strand of NC_089653.1, from coordinate 27,744,487 downwards.
TAAAAAACAAGTCTTGAATTCCTTGCTTGGATTTATTTCTAATTTTTGCCTCTAAGAGCCAGATAATTTAGCTAATCAGGAGAATTAAAGTTTATAAGCATATTCACCTCAGAGGGCTGAGCCTCAAAGAATGAGGTTAAAGATCTCATAAATGAGACTGATTTTACATCTTTGGAATTTCTGAGAAATCTGGGAAATTTGAAGTGACAATGAGAGACTCAGACTAAGCTCTTCTAAATTTTGACCATCCAAATCACGAATTAAAAATGTATTGCTTATTTCATGGGTAATTTGAAATATTCCTAAATTTACACTGTTTTTTTAACAGATTAAATATAAAGAAGAATATGAAAAAACAAAAGGAAAAATGACTGAAGCCAAGGATTCAAGACTTTTGCACTCTCTGAAGGTGGCCAAGATGAGTAGTGAGGTAAATGATTTCTCTTACTCAAAAGGTGTTTTTCATAATAATAAAACTTTCAGCAACACTGTGCAATCTACCATTGTTACTGCTCTCACTGTAAGAAATTCTTGGAAGCATTTAACAAAATTGGTTTCCTTCACCATCTGTTAATCTGCAATGATTGCGCATCAGGGGATTTTGGGCAATGGTGCCCTTATTTTGGGGCAGGAAAATAACATCCAGTTAAAACCTCAATAGGAATGAAATATCATATTAAAACCCCAATATAAACACTTCTACACAGAACTTTCAAGTCTGTAAGGCTATGTTTAAAAGTAAGATTTACTATAATAAAGAAAATGTCTCTAGAATTTAGAAAATTTACCCTGGCATCTGTTTTGTCCCTCCTAGGACCTGATTTCTACATGTGTTTGGGGTTTTTTTTTGCCTAATCTGCATAAGGACCAAACAAGAGGGGTGACTTGAGATAGCTTTGTAATATCCGATACAGACAATCTATTTTCACTCCTGTGTCTAGATTGCCTACAAAAAAGGTTTTGAGGAGAGCAAGGCCCATTTCCATCTGCCCATGGACATGATAAACCTGAGGCATGCCAAGAAGGCTCAGGCACTGGCCAGTGACTTGGATTACAGAACGAGACTCCATGAGTACACTGTGCTTCCAGAAGATATGAAGACCAAGTGGGCAAGGAAGGCCTACGATCTCCAGAGTGATGTAAGATGATGTACACCCAGCTTAACTGTTAAAAACAGTACAAGAGATTATAACTTCTCCCATTTGATATTAATTCTTGTTTCATATGAGCACTGTCTGATTGTATTATGGCTTTTAAAAATGCCTTTGCAATGGCTTTGAAACTGGAGTGGGTGCACATGTTCACTTGCAAACATTATTCTTGTGTTCTCTGTGCCAATAAATGGAATTTTCCTCTGCAGCTCCAATATAGGGCAGATCTGACATGGATGAAAGGAGCTGGATGTATCACAGAAGGAAGTCTTAATATCCAACAAGCCAAAAAGGCAGGAGATTTAGTCAGTGAGGTAAGCAAAGTTCTCAGGCTTCTGTCTGTTGTTTGTTCAAAGGTTCATGCACACTTACTCTGTTACATTGTGTGGAATAAGTAGAGGATTCCTAACAAGGAATATCTGAGAATAGAAATTGATGGGAAATTTCCAGAAATGGAAAAACTGATGGGCATAATTTAGTTTAAAAGATCCTGGGTTAGAGACATTAAAATGACATTTCCCCTTTATATAATTATCAAACTAATCTGTGAGGCAGACATCCCTGTATTTGTGGTTCCACCTCTTTTCATTCTCCTGTCCATGTTGCAGATCAGCATTAAATTTCCACTGAGTTTCATGTGCTTCATGAAGTACAAAAAGGCTTTAAGGAGCAGTATTGAAAAATTAGATATTTGTTAGCCATAGTTGAAAATTTCCTTGCTCCTTGGCAAGTAGGGGCTGCGATTTCTCTGGCAGCTTCAGCTTTTCCTGCTTTTCATTGCTTTTGCTTTATTAACTCATGGCTTTGCACTGCCATTAACCTTATGGAAGTAAACTTCCTCAGCTTCTTAGCTATGGTTGAGCTGCCTCAGTAGTGCTAGGAAAACTAGAGAGCAGAAAGAAAAATAAATTAGGAGAAGTTTGACAAGAAGGATAAAATCCCACTCAGTTCTGGAAGGAGGAGCAGAAGCCAGTTAGTTACTGGTGATCACACTCTCTGACACCTTGGGTCTCTGACATCCTCTCACTACTCCTACAAGGGGAAAAAATACATCTTAGAAACAAAAGAAGAGCAGCAACTTCAGATCTGGTGTCTTGCTACTGACACCTGCTTCTGGGGCAAGCTGTAGTAATAATCACTTCCACAAATATTTAATCCATAATGATCTGCCTTTTCCTTCCAGCACTGTGCAGGGCCATGAGAGGCTGCCAGTCACCTGAACTGGAGACTGGTGGATATTATTTTAGAGATCTCTACTGCCATACAAAGCCTGGTGTTTTGTCATTTCTTTGCAGAATGTCACTACCTTGTGTTCCATGCAAGGTGAAAAAACATGCTGTTTTTAATCTGACGCCCTACCTTCCAGGTTTCTAAAATAAAGCGATGAGCACCTCTTTGAAGTGCTGCATGCTTTTTTAACTTCTATTTTGTGTTCTCCTGGCAGAGACACAGTGCAAACTGATCTGTTCACCCATCAGTTCAAACAGAAGAATTTCTCTCCTGAAATGCCAGATAATGAAAAAAACTGCATTTACACCCTTTCTAGGTGGAATGCCCCACTTCATGACTGAACTGGTAGAATAAGAATTCAATTAGAGGATACAATTTCTTTGCTTGTTCTCCCCTGTCACACTGTGGTCCTGAAACAGAGTCCTGCATTTCCTTGTACTATCTCAAGGAAAGAAAGGATGCTTAGCTTGCTCTCAAATGAGTGGTGCAAAAGGTTGAGGAAAAGACATTAATTTAAAACAGGCCTCTTCTAAAGCCTTATGAAGTCAATTATAGTTTTCTATTCACTTCAGTGTTTCAGATGTAAAACAAAATGCAAAATGGAATTAAACTATGGACAGTCTTATTTACCAAACTAAAAATATTAGTCTCTATGCACATTTGTCCATTCAAATAGATTTTATATAAGCACCAGAGGATGAAAAATGAACAATATTTTTTCCCGTATCTGAGACTTGAGCCTTGTGGAGAGCTCTCATAGCCGTTCATTCCAGAAAGGCTTGACTGCAATTTCTATGCTTAGCTCTGCTTTGAAAAGAGGAAGATTTTGAGAGGATGGGGAAGATTTTGAATTCAGGTTACTTTCAGGACTCTGAAACTGCTTGCTCTAATTTAATTATTAATAATTTAAAAATATCTCAGTAACATATGTTCAGTGGTTTTAACCACCCATGCATGTGCTTAAGAAGTCCCTTGTAAGGAAATTAGGTAGTAACACTGATTGTGTGGCTTATCTCTTGGGTCCTAACTTAAGTCATGCCCAGGTTGAACACCACTCACTGGTTGGTGTGCAACCTAGGTCCTGTAAGAGATGTAGTCAGCACATCTGGCACCAAAGGTATCCATGCCTGCAGTGTCAGCAGCAGTGCATTTGGCACACACTTGTGCACTGCTCTCCTCACCTCAAAACACCAGTAATTGGTAGTACTTGGAAGCTTACCTTGTTGATTCCTGTGCTAAAACTGTCTTGGCAATTTACAGGGCACTTCTGGGTCTATCACTCACGTATTTTTAAAAAGTGATACATTTTAAGGGGAGGGCAAGTACTGTAGAAAATTTTGTGTAACTTGCTTTAATTTGCTGCAGAAAAAGTACAGGCAGAAGGCTGATGCTCTGAAGTTCACCAGTGTGGCTGACAGTTCTCAGATCAAGCATGCCAAGAAAAGCCAGGAACTTCAAAGTGATGTGAGTCCTTGACTGAATTTGTCTCTTTGCAAGCAGCTTAGGCATAATGTGGTCATTCCTGACACATGTACACCAGTGTGATGGTAAGAGAGCCCCCAGTCATGAAGCCTTTCAATATATAAAGTTTCTTCAGGTTAATTCTAAGGGGTTTTATTTGTTTATTTGATTAATTCTCTCCTTGCATTCTTTGAACTAGAGCAACAGCAACAAAAATCAAGCACCATTGGGAGTTTCTTGTGTGCTTATCTCTTGTGTGCTGAAAACAAAATAGTAACCATAGATTTTGAGCTTTATAGTAGTGGCTTCTTTTTCTGTGGGATGTAAGAAATGTAACACTTTGTGAATGGGGCATATTTTCATAGTTTTCACCAACTCCAAGAACTTCATGGGCTAAAACAGAGCAGTTCATTTCTCTGCTGTTGTAGCCCTGGGATATAAAATGGGGATGATTTCTACTCAGATCATAAAAGGTCCTTGATGTTTTCATTCAAATTTGTAATGTTAGTTCCTCACTGGAGTATTGTGTCAGCAATTACATTTAGGTCAGAAATGTTCTCTACAGATTCAATTGCTAGTGTTCTTAATTTCGTGCCTAGAATTCTCTGTTTCTGTGTCCTATTAACAAAAAGTAGCTGCAGTTTAACACTGGGTGAAATATGTTCTTGCATGCATTTTGTATAGAATATGAGTTGCTGTCAGCTTTATAGCTAGATAAGCAGCTAACTTTGGGAAATAAAGTATCCTGATACATGTGCTGCTTCACAGCTTCCTTGAAATTGAACCATGAATAGTTTAGTCAACCTGACTCTGTAGGTCAGTTTTTAACTCCATATTTAATGCAAAAGTTCAAGATGCTAAAGAATAACTTTCCCAAATAAGTTAACCCTTACAAATCCTTGGATATTTGGGGTGTTTTGTTCACTGTTCCTTCAACATTAAATGTGGAGTACTGCTTGTTGACCCTGCTTTGCTTCCTGTGGACAGGTTGCTTACAGGTCAGGGAAAGAGCAGTTTCTTCATCAGTACACCATCAGCAAAGATGACCCTGTCTTCATGCTGGCCAAAGCAAATGCAGCCAATATCAGTGAGGTACTGTGTGATTCCCTCCCTCCTGTGAATAGTTACAGCTGCTGTGAAATCGTTGTTCTGTATGTAAAAGTTATGTTCTTTCTCAGAGGAGTTCTTTGTGTTTTAGATATAAAATCTTGAAATTTAATTCAAGATTAATAAATAGTGGTCACATCTGCTGTTCTGAAGACTTGCCACTTCTAGAGTTTGAAGCTGTGCATTTTTCACATGCTTCCAGGCGAGTGGCACACTGACAGTTTCACTGGAACCAGTGAGATTTTGGGGTTGCAGTAACCACAGTATCCACAGTTACAGGATTTTTAAGGGAGGACACCAGGATCTGATCTGTAGCCATATAGTTTCTGGGCATGGAGTGCAGGAGGGACTCATTACTTGAGAGCTTTCACTGTGAATATAGAAGAAATAGAAAGGATTGATAATAATAAAGAAACTGTGCTGTTGTCATCTCTTTAGAAACTCTACAGGAGTAGCTGGGAGAAGCAGAAGGAAAAAGGATTTGTGCTTCGTTTGGATGCTTTGTCATTCTTGACAGCTAAGGCAAAGAGGGATCTGGCAAGTGATGTGAGTATGGTCTCCATCAGCCTCTTTTTTCTTAGGACAGCTGACAGTCCAGGTTGCTGTTAGTGTTGGGGATGTGTCACATATGTCTCAGTGCCCTGAGCCACCCTCACTCGATTCATGCTAAGGAGCGATGCAGGAGTTGTCTGGGTGATTGGCATTCTGTAATTAGTCAGAAGGGTTGCTCTGAGCAATTCAGAGCTTTTCCCCACATGCTGACTGTGTTTTCCTATTCTCATTTTGACCCGAGGGTGAATTTTAGAACTCAAAATGAAGTGGAAATCTCCTGTGAAACATCATAACTCAATACATCTCTGCCTGGCCAGAAAATTCCTGAAAGAACCTTCTGACCTCTGTGTCTGAAGAATGTTGTTTTTCCTAGAGAGAACCAAAAAGAAAATATTTCTTACAGGTTTTTGTGAACATATTATTATCAAGAAAGGGCTTTTGCAAATGATGTTTTTTCTTGCTTGTATTGAGGACCCAGCATGCCACACCATTGACAGACCATTGCTTTACTCTCAGTAAGTTTGGCAGCTTAAATCATTTACTCTTGGTCTGTTTTCTTCTTCACAGGTTAAATATAAGGAAGGTTATGAGAAGATGAAGGGTAAGCTCATTGGAGTAAAAGCTGTGGAGGAAGATTCGCAGATGGCTCACTCCCTGCAGATGTCAAAGCTGCAGAGTGATCTGGAGTACAAGAAGGCCTTTGAGGGCACCAAGAGTCAGTTCCAGATCCCCATGGGTATGGTTAACCTTGTTCATGCCAAAAAGGCTCAGAATCTGGCCACAGATATAGGATACAAGACCTCTCTCCATCAGTACACAGCCCTGCCTACTGACAGGAAAGTGGCATGGGCCAAGTGGGCCTACGGATTGCAAAGTGATGTAAGTCCAGAGCTTCATCTCTCTCAACCCTCTCTCATCCTGCCTATTCTCAACCCCACTTAGGACTGGCTTTCTTCAGACATTTATGCTTGTAATGCCATGACACCTTTATGCACCTAATTTTTCAGCTATTAAACAATGACTATTAACAGTAAATATTAACCACTTATTTCCTCAAGAGGTGTATTTAAGTTATGCAATGTTTCTGAGGAGGGTTATAACTCCATTTATGAGCATGGCTTCTTCAAAGCCTACTTCAAATGCCAATAAAACACTAGGATTCCTATATGATGTACATTTATTTTTGTTTCCTAATGTGCAAGGAGGTTAAATAATGTATGGTGATAAAATTGGTGATAAAATTCCATATGGAGACCACATGTAACCATCAGATGAACTGTCTGATACTGTAAACAGTTAAGGTAAACTTTCCATTCTGAGGTTCTAAGTCAGAACTTTTCAAGGAGACTGAGATAGAAATGTGTACAGGCCTTGTTGAGGTATGGCTGCTGAAACCTTTGTGACATCCTTGAGAAACCTGACTTACATTTGAAATGCAGTACTGTTGGTAGGAAAGATTTTGTGAGGAAAGTGAGAACTGCTCCTGTGCTCTTCTTCCTTAAAGACACATGGAAAAACAAACAATTTCTCTCCAGTAAAACAAAAATATATGCTTTGGGAAATGCTAAGTGTCATTTTCTTTTTATTGCAAGTCACAGATGATCTTTTAAAGAGTGCTCCATATGCAACAAAACTGAAGTTAGAGTAAAAATTGCAAACAACAGTAAGGTGTAGACCACTTTTAAAAATTACCTTGCAGGGCATATTGCACAAGTACTGGTGAATCCTTATACTTCTATTTCATTCTGTATATTTTTTTGCTTTCCTTGCAACTAGTGCAATAGTGAATAAAACAAAAGCAGGCACTAATTTGACTTCATTGTTGTTCTGGAGATGTCTGAATCCTTTAATGGCATTTTAAGTGTATGAGCACCAACAATAGGACATTTTCTTTTCTTTGTCAGAACCGATACAGAGCAGATCTGAACTGGATGAAAGGAGCTGGATGGATAGCCACTGGGTCATTAAATGTGGAACAGGCTAAGAAGGCAGGAGAACTCATTAGTGAGGTGAGATTTCATGACAGCATGTAACAGAATTTGCTGCATAATGCGTGCAAAATGTCTGTATAAAATTAAAATAATTTCCACTCAAAGGGGAAAGAAAAAGGCATACCACATGAAAGCCCTCAAAACCAGGGATAGGACTGGTAATTAGAGGGAAACCAGATACCAAACACATGCCAGTAGGAGTCCATATAGCCTTTGCAAAAACAAAGTAGGTGACAAATGATATTATGAATAATAATGGCAATCAAACAGTGCTCAATTGCTACCCACTAGCCTACCTTTTTAATGAACCAAAACAGGAGAGATGATGAAAAGATGGAGCCATTGGACCCAGAACCTCCTTTTGTAACAGAAACACATTTCCTTCTTGCTTGTTTTTCATATATATTCATTGAAATTCACATAGATACCTCTGTCTGCAGTTATCTATCAGCTCAAGTAGTTTTCATCCTTATTTCTCCCTATAACCAATATCACTTACAGGAGAAGTCAGACTCTAGAATATTTTGTCCCTGTCCCATGAGGCCTTCAAATGAAGTTCTGGTGGAAATGGTTAAAAGGTTCATAGTGTTCTGTTTCTGTTATTTCAGAGGTAGTCCTGCTGGCCAAATCTGTTGCTGTAAGAGATTGAATCCTGTGATTTTTCAATAACTATGATGCAGGAATCATGTGTCCATTCAGTCTGTGGTGTCTCAGAAAAATAGTCAACCTTTCACAACTGGCTGATTGCTAACACTATTTTTCCCCTCCATGCAATCATCCATTGTGGATGAAGAAGGATGATGTTTTTAGACACAATAAATGAGATCCTCAACTAGTGTCAAGCAAGGTAGCTTTATAAAAGTTGCTACAGTAATGCCAGCTGGAACAGTAACTGTGAATTCCATTTGGGTGTTTCAGTAGTGAAAACTGCTGAGTAGAAATTTGACTCCCTAGGCTGCTCATCTCAACCTTTTTGTGAGTACTAAGTAATGTTAGGTTGCTATGAGCCTTGTCCTTTCATACATATAGTCCTTCTAATCCTGATAAAAAACAATTGCCAGGATATAATCTCTCGCAATTTTTTGCAGACATGTTCTGGTCAACTCTGCTTTGTCTCCAAATTTGATTAAGACAAGTCATAAACCACTTTTGTTCCCTGTTAAACTCAGTAAGATTGCTCAATTTTAGGATATTACTTTTGGAAACCAAAACATTACTTATACGTTCGTAATACTTTAAAGTGTTTGTGTATTTTACATTGGTATTTTTAGTCTTTGAAGGGTCAAGATGTTTCTTCAAATAAAGTTCTATGGGTCACAGCTCAGTTTAAAGAAAATAACAAGTCAGGCATTTGGAAAATTTAGTATGTGCTATTTGGAGAAGTGATAAAGGTATGGATTGATTGATTTAAGACAACTCCTGCAGGAAGGGAAGCTTTTAGTGACCTGGCCAAATGGAAAAACTGCCATTTTTCCACTGAATTGCCTACACCTTAATTATGTATATATAACAAGACCAAGAAGCTCTCAGAAGCTACTATGAGTCCCTAAGAGTGAGCAAAATTAATATAATTTTCTAGAAGATATGCCATAACAATTAGGTACTGTCAACCACTGCACAGATTTGCTGCAGGTTTAAGGAGGTAACCTAAACCCTAACCAATAAGTTAAATAGTTGCCATTATTAAAACACTACAATTGTCTATCATTTCTTGCTTAAAGGAACTGGAAATTTAAAATACAATTGGTCATACTCTATTTGAAGTAATGTAGAAAAGATTTTAAAATCCTGAGTTCTGGAGTATTTAGGTAAGCAGAACCTGATTTTGAAATATTTTTCTTATATTTAAGGATTAATATTAATTGGCAAAAGGTTATTGTTGAATTGAAACAAATATTAATCTGAAAGTACCTAGGACATAAAGATGAGGAAAGAGGAATAATAATTATGTTCACAAATTCACTCTAATCTCCAGCAACCTATGATTTTTCTCTTTCAAATAGCATGAAAGAGCAGCACAAAATTCACAGCTTTGATCTTTTTCTGCTCAACAGAAGAAGTACCGTCAGCATCCATATGCTTTGAAGTTTACCAGTATTAAAGACACTCCTGAGATGATCCAGGCTAGAATTAGTTATAACCAGGCTGTGGATGTAAGTTATAATGTATATACATTATGATTATAAGAGTGGTATCCTCTTTGAACGACCTGATTGAAGCACTGGCTTTCTCTCTCTTTCTTTCTCTGAGATTATCCTTTGGAACCATGAAACTTCTGTGTTCTGGTGTGGTGCATCCCACAAAGAGCATGTTTCTAACTTGGACTGGGAAGAGATCCCACAGAAGTGAATGGGATTTTCATACAGAAACCACTTTCTGTCCTGCTTATCTTTAGAAGTAAAATTTAGGAGTAAGACTGATCTTTGACCTTTAAAGAATTTTTGCCTTCTGATATTCATTAAGGAAGAACATGTTTGGGGTTCTTTCCTCTTTTCAAACAGATCTTTCAAATTTCAGTTTCTGCACATTCTTTGGAAACAAAACGTAAGGCAGCATGACAAGGAAGGAAAAATAAATTATTTCAAGCTGTCATCCTGCTGAGAGAGAAATCCAGGAGGGGAAACCTTAAAGGGAAGAATTGAGGCTGTTTGGTGTTTAAACATGTTTATTTTTAATAGAAGAGCGATTTAAAAATATTGTAGACTTAACTGGGATAATACAGAAGTGAATAATAAGCAAAAGTCACTCAAAAAAGACAAGTTTCAAACATGAGAGGATGTTTTATTTTGAAAATAGATATTTTTAAAGTGAAGGAGAAGATGAAAGACTTTGTGTAAAACACATGCTATTGTAATACTTTTGGTGTCTGTGCCTTTGGTTTAATTAATAAGATCCAAAAGGCTTACATCTCAGGCAGGATAAATATAAGTAATTTTGTTTCACTGAGCCACAGTCAAAATCAGTCTGGTGCTCTACTTCTTCACACATGGAGTTCTCATTAATTTTCCTCTTATGGAGCTACAATACAAGTGGGCCCAGCTGCTAAAAAAGTGTCAGACAGGTGAAATGGAGGAGTCCATTCTAATGTAGAGAGTCTTGAACCCTTCTGTAGAAATAATAGCCTGCAAAAGGCAAGTCAGGTGCTCCAGACATGGGTCAGATCTAAGGCCAAGGAAAGAAAAGTGTCTGTCTGTACCCATCTGAAAGTTATGGTGTCAACGAAAGAAGAAAACTAGGCTAGCAAAGAAAAGTAATATGAGAAGGAGAACTCTGCATAGCCATTTCAGGGGAAGTTCCAGTTCCAGTTAATTGCATGGAACTCCTCTTACCTGTCAGCAGACATCTGAAAGTTACCTGGTCCTGGGCCAGCTCTGTGCTCTTCCTCCAAGGGCTGATGTGAATGGCACACACAGACACCTCTTCTGTGATGGGATCAATCACACTCTGAGGTGTTGCAATCTCTTCCCATTGACTATTCAGCACCCCTTTGCAACTAACCCTGGAGATAAATTTGGAGTAATTGCACAAATAATTACCATCCCATTTATCTGCTAAAATTGAACACCTTTGGAGAGGTGTCTGGGGGTCTTGAACCCCCTGTATTTCTGTGGAATTTCAAAGTGTTAGTGGGCTGCACACCCTTAATCACTGCTGTTTATTTTTCTTCTCCTCACGCACATATGTTAGAAGTTTTATCAAATTAATATTCAAATATCTGAATTTTCATATACATTGATTTACACACTCAAAACTTCAAGGAGCTTCTCTCTAGCATACTCTAGCTGATAAGTGTATCAGATCCCAAAGGCTTTTGAATCCATTTTGACTGATACAATTACCTGTATTTATTAATGCCTCTGCTGCTTTTCTGTAGTTTGCTTTCCATAAACTTAATTGTTAATGTTTTTGTTTGAACTAATGATTGAACATGTAGAGAGTACTTGCTACTGAAATTCATCTCTGTTTGCAGAGGCTGTACAAGGAACATGGAGAGAGTATAAAGCATCAGTATACACCAACAACAGATCTTCCTGAAATCCTGCAGGCCAAATTAAATGCTATGAATATCAGTGAGGTATAAACCTTACCTTTAATATTTTAAAGGAAAGTGGAAATGTTGATAGTGTTTCACTGTTTGTCCTAAATAGGAAATTATACTAGATTTCTTTCATTTCCCCCATATATGATCATTTTATGGTCTAAATATTTCTGAAGTAATGTGGGGAAATCAAACTTCTTATCCAATTTCACCTACATTAGAAAGATAAAGAATGATCAAATAAATAGTCTTTTCTAATGGACATTTGGCAATAATTCCTCTTGTGCATTGATAGTTTCATTTGTGTTTGCCCTCTGCATTAGAATAGAATGAAACTCATCTGGTAACATTTCTAAGGTTTCGATAATGCTGCCATGTCAATCCTATGAACAGCAACTCTTCTTTATTTCTGTTCCATGTTTCCTAGACTCGTTACAAGGAGTCCTGGAGAAGGATGAGAGATGGTGGCTATCAGCTGAAACTGGATGCCATCCCCTTCCAGGCAGCAAAGGCTTCGGGTGAAATCATAAGTGATGTACGTGAACCTACTGCTGATGCTGTCCAGCAGGACATGTCAGTCACTCCAGACTGCATCTGCCCTGCTGAGGGACTTCTCATGGAAACAGCATGTCCAGCCAGCTCTGCATCTGGGAGACATCTGGCCTCAGACTAGCTAGTGATGCTTTTGGAAGTGCAGCCACAGCGAGGTGTTGTTGGTAAATAAGCAAAGGCAGGTCTGTGTGAGCAGTTTACCTGCTGCGGTGATGCACAGTCACAGGGATTGCAGTTGGGTGAGGTCTTCCAGAACCCTCTAAATCTTCATTCAGATTTATTATCATACTGAATATTGTCAGAATTGACTGTCCTATGAAAGCCCTTTTATTCAGGTATTAACAGCTGGACTAATACTTCTCTTTACTCCTACCCACATTTCTCTTCCTACTTCCTTTTTAGCACAAATATAAGGAGGCCTTTCAGAAAATGAAAGGGCAGATGGCTGGCTCATGTGGCCTGGATGGTGACATTCGTATGGCTCATTCAGTCCGTGCAACATCTCTGCAGAGTGATGTAAGTAAAGGAAGAGGATGGGGGCATTCTTGAATTGGTTTCCTAACTGGGAGTAGTTCCTCAAGGAAGATGCACTTAGCTGTAGACTAGTTGTAGAATAGCCTACTTATTTAAAACTTAGGGCTTTCTGTCCCATTGTCCAGATATATTAGTATAATTGTGATATTCTTGCCATTTTTCGACATTATTTACAGTAACATTATTTGGCAGTAAAAGAAGCCTGTGTTCTAGCACACTCCTCTGCTTCATAACACTGCTGCCTATCACAGAACATTTTACTCTGTGAAAGCATCACTCAGAGGCAGGTCTAATTGAAAATTAGCACTGGTCTCTGTACAGAAGTAAATGAAATTAGTCATTCAGTGTTGATTTTCAATTTATTGTTTTTCTGAAAGACCAAAGGCTGAATGAGTTTATGGAATTTCAAGTTGGACTTTTTTGGTAGGGGAATGGTTCCCACTTGGTCTTGACGTGCGTGAAGAATGACATCATTTGTTGTTTGCTATAGGAATTGTAACTCTTCAGTGCATTTTGAAGACTGGCTTGATCCAGAAAGCAGTGAAATATATGGGAGTGTGTTCATGGTTCTCAGAAATGCTGGTCTTTTACTGATGGCAGGCTTAGACAAACAGCTAGTAGAAAGTGTTTGAAGAATTCATCCATCTGTCAGGTTACTCTCAGTTGTTTGATGACCCCAATAATTCTGGATGTTCATTATCCTGATGAACAGCCTGAACATCTCAAATTTGCATAATCTGATTGGGAAATGTCATGTGAAAAAAGTTCTTTGAAGATTTCTGTACCTTTCTTCTCTTGGACAGAGACAAGAAGTGAAAAAAACCAACCCAGCACTAAATATTAGTCTAGAATTATGAAACTAAACTGGCCAAATCAACAAATATTTTGATCTGAGGGTTTTTTTCTAATTCCAATATAAATAAGGCTGCTTGCATGTTTTACTCAGGCAGTAGCTGCCTCTTTTTGTGGCACTTTAAAAAAATGCACTAAATTTGGACTTCTCTTGCCAGTTTGCTTAATTTTATAGATTCAATGTATCAAGTTTTAACAAATAAATAATCTCAGTTTAATATAATATAGATGGCTACTTTTCGATGAAGTATAGGCTGCCACCTATTCTAATTATAATTATTGATCTATCACAGTATGGTTAAACAAGTTAGGGAACTTGTTTTAAAAAAGAATAATTTATACTGCAAAATGGAAGAAATACGGGGAACGTCTCTTCTGATCAAAACCTGAATTTTAATTACTTTGCTGTGATATCTATGTGATCTGTTTCTCGCTTGATAGGTGAAATATAAGCAAGGTTTTGAGGACACGAAGTCTCACTTCCACCTGCCTCTGGATATGATGCCCTTGGTGCATGCCAGGAGGGCCCAGTCGCTGGTCAGTGAGCAGGAGTACAGGCAGCTGCTCCACCAGTACACAGCTCTGGCCGACGACGTGAGGCTGCGCTGCGCCCAGAACGCCTCCAGACTGCAGAGTGAGGTGACTGCAGCGTGTCACAGCGATGTTTCCTGCTGGTTCTGGTGCAAAACAGTTCTGCTCCAGCTCGTGACAGCTGGCAGCAAGGGTTTGGGCAGAGCTGAGGGATAAACAATGGCTGTTCCCCCTTGATTATGAGGAGGAATGAGACGTTTGTCTTACTGCACAGTGGAACAATGTGTAGTAGAGATACTACTAGAGTATCTAGTGGAAACTAGAGAATAAAGTCTAGTAGAAACTAGAGAAACTAGAGATAAAGTCTAGTAGTCTTTGATGATTGGGTAGAGAAGGGTTTGCAAGTGAGGATGATTGGACAGTTGGTAAAACTACCCTTTCTAAGGTCTTTCTAACAATGCAAACCCTTTTACCAACTGGTATTTACAACTTGGTTTGGATCTGGGTGAAATTTCCTTGTACTTTAACAAGAAGGATTGGATTTGTAAGACACTTATCAGCTCTGGCCCAAGGCTCATCCACTATAATTCTAAGGATGAGCTTAACTCCCTACATAGTCTTGAGTAAAATTAACTAAATAATGCCTTATAAATCTATAGACAGAGCCTTGAGCAAAGGGCTTTTCATAGATCACATTGCCCCTGCAGACCTCAGGAGGGGCTGTATCTTAAAAACCTACCTGGCCACAAAATGTTGCTATGTATCACCTTAACATATCAGCAAACAGACTTAGAGATGACAGGATGTGTCCAAACAAGTGTAATCCTAATATGGGTTAAACACACATAATCAGAGATTCTGAGGCAGGTTTCCATCCATACTACTCCTCATCCTTCTCATTATGAAATGAAATAATATCGTTGTAATGTATTTATCAGGAACCTATTGTTAAATTTTGAAAAATTAATATTTACAGGGAGTCACTGCTAGGTTTGGTGGTCTGAAAATATTTTAATAATGTGTATGTAGTGGCTCAGTGCTATTTTTCCTTAGTGTTCCTTGCTTATATTATGACAATTCAGAACTGTTAAAATCAAGGCTAGTTTGTCTGCAGTTTCTCTGATTTAAAAGAGAAAGAAAAAACCATATTTTCTTATGTTTTTATAAACTGGTCTTATTTTATGTATATGTACAAATCGATAATATCTACCTGTGATTTATGTATTATATAGGAAGAAAATTCATGTACCTAGAAAATGATTTTTCAAGGTTACAAATGGAAGACAGAAGTTCAAGTCGCATTTGGTGTTCATGAGGTTCAGTAGTCCCCAGAATCCTACATCTGTGCTGTAGATCTGCCAGGGCTGTATTCACACAGGCACATTCATAAACACAAGATCTTAGGGCAATGTGCACAAACTCTCTGTGGTAGATACTAATTTTAATGGAGTTATTGCATATTTTTGGGTGAATAAATATAGGGCATCTCAAATGCAAACTCATAATTACTTCTGCTTGGTTTTCCTTAGAATTTATATCGCTCTGACATGAACTTTATGCGAGGCGTTGGATGTATTACCCCAGGGGCCCTGGAGATTGAAGGGAAGAAGAAAGCTTCTGAACTCATCAGCGAGGTAACAAAAGAGGGGTTTGATTTCTCCACTACGAACAAGAGTTTGCCAGATGTCTTTCTATTAGACTGGGCTGGCAAAGTGACTCACTGGATAATGCCAGACTCCCTCCCACTGCGTTTGATCATTCCACTCGTGTCCTAACTGTAGATGGGTGAACCTGATGGAGTTCTAGGCTTTGCAAACTTTGCTAACTTATTTTGCAAATCTTTTCTCCTGTGTTTCAGACCCAGGAGATATGGGTTATGTTATTTATTTAGGAATTTAAATGGGCTTTTTCAACTAAAAGTAAAGCTGTGCCTATCTGTAATAAATACCTTGTATTATTTCTCCAAAATTAGAATGAGCTGTGCAGTGCCCAGAATATTACAGGGTCCTCATCTCTACACCTGTTTTACAGTCAGTCTTCTTTTTCACCTGCTGCTTTTGTGTGCTATTGTTTTTTTCCTCTGTAACTGGACTTTTAATTTCATCTGTCATGTTCTCTTCATACAGTCTCTCATAGTTTCAAATCCTGCATCTTTTGCCTGTATTCACATAGATGTGAAATGAGGAAAAGTAGGAGTTGTGTACTAAGGAACAACTACCTACATGCAGTGATCTTGCAGTTGTTTTGTTCACAATTCTGGCATTGGACCACAGGCCAGGTGGAACCTTTTTTTCTCACAAAAAAATCCAGTGGGTTTGTGCATCTTCTTCTCTCTCTGGACTGGATTGCCTTTGCTTTAATTCCACTACCCTGGGTTAATGACACCAAGGGATGAAATAATCTCGTTACTGTTTTCAGCATATTCAGCACGGCAGCACTTTTCTTTCGTGTCTTATTCCTTATTTGCTTTTCATTTTCCCTGTGAAACTTGAATGCACCTAACTCAGAATAGCAAAAGGTGAATTAGTCTAAGGATCAATAGACAAACTAGTTTTAAGCACAAGAAGCAGTGGAATTCCACTAGAATTGGAAAAAATCCCTTATCTGACAAGGCAATTTACTTATTCTGCTCATTTTTCTTTGTGTGTGAACTCAGAGTAAATATCGTCAGCAGCCACATTCCTTCAAGTACACATCGGTGACAGACTCTCCTGGCCTCCTTCATGCAAAATTCAGCAATATGATTGCTAATGAGGTAGGCTCTCCTAACGTGAATCAGAAAATATGCTTTTCAAAATGCAGCAAGCTGGGGATGGAGAACTGGGAAAGAGACAACCCTGTTCTGAAAGCGAAATGCATCAAAAAATGGCAGCATCACTGATTTGTGCTTTTTCACAGTTAGATCACTTTTTTTTTTTCCCAAGCATTTAATACCATTTTCAATTCAATCTCTTTCAAAAAGCTCACTTAGTATCCAAACAACAGAGTTCTATTATCAAGTTTTTTGCATGAAACAGAGACTCAAAAATCAGAACTGTGGGGTGTTCTAGAGGGAGCTCATTGCATAATATGATCCACCTTTGAGGGCTTCTCAAAGAGCCTTTTCTTTTTTAGAGAAGAATCACTGTTCTAAATTCTGAAAAAAAAAACCCCAAAACCTATAGAAAAATTATCAAAATCATATATAATAACTTGAGGAAAAAAATTCAAGCTAGAAAATATGCCCAGTCTACCAGAAATACTTGCCTTTTTATTTCACACACATTCATGATGCCCTTGGCATCCTTAGGTCTACTTTTGCCTTGCTGGGAATATAACAATGCAAGGCTGAGAATGTTGTGGTTTGACATCATCATATATTTGTAAAAGTTAGTGTAAATGTCCTTAATGCCCAGCAAAAGCCCCACATCTTTATGCCCAGAAAAAGAAATAATCTTTGCAATTTCAATGAAATCCTCAGCTATTTTCAATGATGGCTGACCACAGTTGTCACAATCATTAACAACTTAAGTACTGCTGTTGTGTTATTGAAACAAGAGAGAAAATTAATTTCAGTTGTCTCTTTGATCTCTTTGCTAGCGCCTGTATAAAGCAGCAGGAGAGGACAGTCGGCATCACTACACACCAACACTGGGTCTGCCAGAGTTTACACGGGCTAGAATAAATGCAGCCAACCTCAGTGATGTAAGAATTTGTTCTGTATTTCTTACAACTTATTTCAGATGCAGGATGAATTGTGCAGTGGCAAGGAAGATGAATAAGTAGAGGAAATTGGAGGTCTATTCTATTTATGCTTTCCTTGATTTGATTATAATCAAATTAAATCTTCATTAGCATATATACGGTTGTGAGTAAATTAAATCTACATAAAGAGCGAGACATGTTTTGTCTGAGTTAGTAGGATTTCCCAAAGATAATTTAAAAAAAAATCCTTTGATTATAAAGAATGAGACTGTAACACAGAATAACAAATGAAAGATAGTTCCTTTGTTTGTTCCTTTGTGCATTTAAAAGTAAAGTAGCAGTCTACATGTGCCTTTCCTACTTTAGGCAAAATACAGAGAATCTTGGCATAATCTACGTGCTCAAGGCTACAAGCTGACAATGGAAGCACTCCCGTTCCAGACTGCCAGGGCCTCCAGAGAAATTGCCAGTGATGTGAGTTGAATGATTCAACCTCCCTTCTTGCCTAATTTCTGTTAACTTCATGTAAAACAATGTCTAAAGCAGATTTTACTGAATTAAAGCAACTCCATAACCATGTGAGACAAGTGTGAGACAGAATATATTACTTATGAATAAGATTCTTTGTGTGAATTAAGAAAAAAAAGAAGAGGAAGAATTGCTGTTAATCGGGAACCAAGCCAGGTTAAACATCTTCCAGTGGGAAATAGCAAATGAATTAAAGTATTTGCAAACAGAGGGAAAAGGGATTCTGCTCTTTTTCAGGCTGCTGGCTCCTCATATCATAAAGTGCCCACTAACTCTGTGCACTCTGTTTTGAGCTGACTTTTGGAACTGTTTAGTATTTCCAAATTGAAATGAAGTCAGAAAAAGCTGAGGGTTCTTTGAATCTCCAAAAATCAGGAGTTCCCAGTCTGGTTAAGAAGTAAAAATCAGTGCAAATTCCTGTAAATATGTGTCCCCTTAACTTCTAAAATAGAAGAAACAAGTCATCTTATCCTTATAAATATCCTATAATTTGGATTGTTGTATGCAAAACACAGACATGGTGGTACCCATTTCTCAGAAAGTCTAAGTTCATCCCTCTTTCACAAGATATTTAATAAATTCTAGGAAGATGGAAAAAGTCTTCATTTTATGTAGTACTTAGTTGCATACTTTATCTCTTACGTGATAAAATATGAATATATTTCACACCTGTTTCTTTAATGAAGCAACCATTTCTAGTTGTAATTTATAATATGTACTTAACCATATTTTGCAGAGTGCTTTTGGTTACAGCTTCAGATCTGCTCTAGAGGGTACAAGTCTGTAATAGAATTACATCCACTTACAACAGATCTGAATTTGGCCCTTCATCTTGGAAGCACTTTATAAACATTAGATGCTGTAATTTAATCCCCACAACTCTCTTGTGTGGTAGATAAGTGTTATTATCCCATTTCAACTACATTATGAACTCTTCAGGGCCCAGGCCTTCCCTTTAAAGTTCTAAGCACCCTGTTGATGCTGTATAAATAAGCATTATCATCATCATCACTATTTCACAGAGAGGATAAATGCAAGATCACAGGGAGAGTCATAGTCCCAGCTAAGATGAGAATGAGGGGTTGCTGGTTCTTATTCTTTCCAGGAAAACTGAATTTACTCTTTAAAATAGCTGGGTGGCATTTGCAAATCTGAAGGCTACAGAGTGCATGGTGTTTTGCTTTTGTATAGATTTCTTTTTCTTCTGTCTTTTGTTTGTTTCTCTCGCATTCGCATTCCCTATTCTGATGGGAATACAATTCTTAGAGAGACAATAAAAATACATGATTTGAGGTTAAACATGATCAATGTTTTGGGCATATTCAGAAGATACAATGAGATGCACTTAACTTTAATGTTGCAGCTCCTGTGGTATTTAAATTTGAGAGCAATGAGATATTCAAACAATTGCTTTCTACTGCTACATACCTTGAGGTGGTTTTACCGAAAACATAGATGTTTCAGTAATTTATCTTAAGTTAGTTATCTGGAATAGCTGGTCTAAGTTTGGCACATATTCTCTTTTACCCTTTTTCTAAATTTTTTAGTACCAATATAAACACAATTTTGTGATGGAGAGAGGAAAATGCATTGGTGCCAGAAGCGTTCTGGATGATGCCAGGTTGCTGCACTGCTTGCACGCTGCCAAATTACAGAGTGAACAAGAGTATAAGAAGGGATCCCAAGATGTGTGGTCTCAGTTTCATCTGCCCATGGACATGGTCAATCTTGTCCATGCCAGGAAAGCCCAGGCCTTAGCAAGTGATCAAGACTACAGAAAGAGACTCCATGAATTTACAGCGCTTCCCGAAGACATGAAGATGAAGTGGGCCAAAAGAGCCCACATGCTACAGAGTGAGGTAAAATCTTTCTTTTGGACCCTACCAGCCTCAGTAGGTAGGATGTGCCAGTAGCTCAGGCTGCTCCCGAGCCTGCCTAGAGAGGGACAGGATAGGATGAGGGACGGGATAGGATGTGAGGGAGAACCTCAGCACTTGGCTCCCAATTTTAGAACCCCAAATCAGGAGTCCAGGCAAATGGTGATGATGGTTTTGCCTGATACCATCGCTGCCTAGTAGAGTAGTGTACAGCACACATGAGTTAGTTGATTTTCATGTCCTTTGTACGCACAGGGGAGACCAGAAATGAAAGTTGGATGATCGAATTAAAGTCACACAGTGAGACACCATGACTCTGAAGTGAAGTCAGGATTGTTGGGATTGTGGGCACTTTGCTGACTTTCACTTTTTATTGGGTCTGCCTGATTTTCTTTAATAGATTAGAAGCTAAAAGCAAGACTTTAATGTGAGTAAAGAAAGAGTAATGTGTCCTCCTAGAAATGGGGTTAACGAGGAACCATGAACCAGATAAAATAATTAGTATTCCTGACTTGTACTCACCTCATAAAATTATTTCAAAAGAGGTTCTTTTACGCCCAGTACAAACAGGTTATTACTTTCTGCTTTGAGTCATACTAATTCACTCGTGGGGCCTTCTCTTGTAACTTGCATATGATACATTATTTAATTCCTGGTGGAACGAACAAATGCAAACAGTTTGGCTTTACAATCTGATATGTGCATGGCAAATGAAAAACCTCAAAATGTGAATGTGAACCAGGGAGTTTTTTAAAAAACCTTAATAGCTGTGGATACAAAACTGATAGTTAATGATTTTCATTTTTAACAGCATCGCTATAAATCAGACCTGAACTTCATGAAAGGAGTTGGTTGGATGGCTCTGAGATCTCCGCAGATAGAAAGTGTAAAGAAGGCTGGAGAGCTCATCAGTGAGGTAACTGATAAATCTTTCATGGGATAGCAAGTCTGTAGGAATTGTTTACCATCAAGGCTCCTCGTTACATGACACTTACGAATGTAGCTTATCATTTCCTTTTGATGTGGGAGCCTGTTTATACAAGGTGTAAGTTACCAAGAAGCGGTATGGGAGACGCAAGTCCACTGTGTGACACCTGCTGAATATTTTCCATTCCAAATGAAACACAAGAGTATAGGCAAAACATGTAGGAATAAATAAATGCAGGAAACTCCATTATGAAATTCTAAGCAGGTGGTTATGGAAGTTGTGTAGAAAGATACAGCACTGACAACACAATGAAGGGGCATTTGCCTGCTCAGTATCATGCATTAATGGAGAAAAATTATGAGCTGTCAAAAGCGTAGTGTTCAAAAGCTTTTTGCATGTCAATTTTAGTGGGAAGTCTTTTGTGCACACGCACACATAGACACACTCACAAAAAAGTCCTGTGCCTGATACAAAGGCATCCCCAGTCTCTACCTGAAAGAGCAACTGAGACTAAAGCAGAACATTGGCTTCAGGAAAGTGTCTTTTATGTTTTACCCCAGTTAACACACTCCTGGAATTGTCATATATCATTGACAGAAACATCTCCTGTTTTTTTTCCTTTGTTTGTTTTTGTTGTCTCCTGCCCCTCTCAGATAAAGTACCGTCAGAAGCCAGAAAGTCTGAAGTTCACTGCTGTGGCTGACTCTCCAAGTTTGATTCATGCCAAAAACAGCTACCTCCAGTGCAATGACGTAGGTTTCATTCTAATCTATAAGTGACCTTAATTTTGCTGTACCATAATGCATAAAAGAATTGATCTTGACATTGCTTCCAGTATCACCTGCATTCAATGACTTTTGGCCCCACAGAGGCTGTACAAGGCTGGAGGTTCTGAAGACAGGCACAGGTACACCCTGCCTCCCGATCATCCGGATTTCATCCGAGCCCGCCAGAATGCACTCTACATCAGTGATGTAAGTGAACCTTCTCCTCTGGGGAGTTGGCTTGGTAAACTTCTTTAGGAATAAAAACTTTCATGTATGTAGAAGCCAAGTTCTCTGAGCCTGTCCAGAACTAAAAGAAGCCAGAGGCATGAACAGCCTTGTTGCTAGGTTTGGGCTGGGGGAGTCGGGTAAAGTCTGCTGAATTTTTTTTTGAGCATTCATTTAATTTTCTAGGGCAGTAAGCTGTTATTAAGGATTTCAAACCTTCATTATAGATATGATTAGTTACAAATTAAAATCTTTTCTGTTTTGTTTGGGTGAGGGAGGAGGGAGAATCCTCTTTCCTAGACTATGTATTCTACCTTTCTGAAGCTGCAACACTGTGTTGAAATGATCCCTTAGGCATAGTTGTCATCAATCTGGATGTAACTGAATCAGTGAGTGGAATTAGTTTAAAGAGAATTTGTTTCCACATTATCTCATACAGGGGAACTCAGTCTATTCCTAATGTCCTGTTCCCTGACTAAATAGCTGTTGTCTTTACCTGTAGGGTCAGAATAAGCTTAGTTTGCTAGGAGCTTTGAGATAGGTGAAAGAAACAAGTAGAAATTACATTTTGAAGCAATAGAGGAAAATGTAAAAAGTCATATAATATGTGCAAGGATTACACACAAATGAAAGGTCATCCCTGTTAGCAGGGTGTACAGTGATGCTTATATTGCTTCTGCCCTGGCTGTCTTGCAAGATTTCTGGCATCTTAATTTACTTTCAAATTTATTACCACCTAGCAGTACAGCCACCAGTGAAACAGAAGATTGTCTTAAAATGTGGAGTGGATTTTGTGTTCCTTTTTCCTATGGTCACAAACACCAGGAGGGGTGAATCAAAGACTTACAGAAAGCAAATGAATAAAATCAGAAGGGGACAGCTGAAAGTGTCAGCTAAGATACCATGGCTGTGTAGTAGGTCCTGCAGACTGGAAGCTATTTTAAGAAAGCTACTAATGGAAGAAGAACCAAATCTAGAGCAACTTCTCTTCAGGATGTAAATGTGATTCACAACCTCAAAGTCACATTAGAGCCGGCTGTTATTCCACATGAGTTAATGAAGCCACATGTGGCTGGGGATAGAGATGAGGATCATTTGAAAAGCTTGAAATAACTGGTATTGAAATTAGGATGCCAGGAAACCCAAGACACTGTGAGTGGATGCATCAAAAGAGAGAATAAGGGCAATATCAATGCAATATTGATGTGACTGATGCATCACAGTTTCTAATAGAAATTAAATCACATCAAAAACAACCACATTCAAGTACAAAAGGAAACCCTGGTGGCACTTTTCAGATGAGGCATTTTATCATTATGGTGAATAGAAAAGAAGTTGAAGTGCTATAGAACTGGATCAAAACCTTGGAGATAGTACTGATGACTCTTGATACAAATAAGCCCAGTAGGATAAAACATTTATTATTGCAGTTATGGGACTGCATTTAAGAAACTGCAGGGGGAAATGACTTTTTTGTTCTTTTCTTTTCAACACAGAAATTGTATAAAACATCTTGGGAACAGACAAGGGCATCTGGCTATGATTTTAGGATTGACGCCATCCCATTCCAGACAGCAAAGGCTTCAAGAGAGATTGCTAGTGATGTAAGAATTGTTCTGTTTCAAACACTTCCCAACCCACTTCCCAAGCCACCCCATCCTGCAAAAATGGGTAAAGTCTGACATGAGTGAACATTATTCTGATATGGAAAATTGGTGATCCAATGAAACAAAGTGCTGGTTAAGTGCAAATATTTCCAACTAAAGTCTACCATTAATAATGTCCAATACCAGGCTGTTCTTATGTGCCAAGAGCTTTTCTTGGGAAGAAGACATATTATGATTTAATCAAATAATATAGGTACTAGGCTATGAATAGCTAAAACATGGTCTAGGATAAAGTGGGTTATCTTTGAACACAGAAGACCACAGCTGGCAAGAAAGCTAAAGATGGAGGAGCTTCATTGGTTGAGCTCTGTATTGTGTGTACCCAAGAGTACAACAGTAGGAGGATCTCTGATTACTTTTGAGAGATGAGCATTTTGGGCCCCCTAAGTCTTTCCACTCCTTTAAAAATGAGCACAAAAGTAATTCTTCTAAAGTGTCTTGTTAGATTAGGAGATGTGGTTTGATATCAAACAAACCCTCAGTCTTTGTGCACTACAGGAAACATGATTGATAGCCAGAGGAGGAGAAGTTATTTCATAACAGAATTTGAAGGTAATTTGAATGTGAAAATGAGATTTTCCTCTGTACTTCCTGCAGTACAAATACAGAGAAGCCTTCCTGAGAGACAGAGGCCAGCAGATTGGATTCCTCAGTGCAAATGATGATCCCAAAATCAGACATGTCCTCAGAGTGGGGAAACTCCAGAGCGACCTCCAGTACAGGAGTGATTGTGCCCTAAACATGGCACAGTTCCAGAGTCACCTCAACCAGCCAGGATTCCTCCATGCCAAGAGAAGCCAGCAGCTTGCAAGCAATGTTAACTACAGGCAGCCCTTGCACCAATACACTTGTGACCCTGAGCAGCTAAATGTGAAACACGCAAAGCAGGCCTACAAGCTGCAGAGTGATGTAAGTGTGGCTGAGTGACATGGTCCTTCCCTGGGCTGGGGGCTGTCTGTGCAATCTCCTTTGCAAATCTTACCTGCCAACAAGATCACCTTGAAAGAACCACAGTCCGCTTGCTAAAAATGAATAATTTCTTTATTATTGACTCTGCTGCTCCTTTATATGCTCTCTGTTGAATACCCAGGGCATGTGATGTGGTTAGAGCTCAACGAAATAATACATCCTGGTGCATGTTTCATTCTCTCAGATAAAATACAAATCTGACTTGAACTGGCTCAGAGGCATTGGCTGGACTCCCCCAGGCTCTCACAAAGTTGAAATGGCAAGAAGAGCTGCTGAGCTGGCATACCTTCGGGAAATGGGATTGGTGCAGCCTTCTACTCAGTACAGACCTGGAGCTGTAAGTAGAGCAAACCATCTTGTCACAAGTCCCACCAGCTCTGCTCCTTACCTGCACACATCCTGTCTAATACTTTTGAATGCTCCCTGGAGTCTAGAGTTTTCCCTATTGTCTGAACAGGATATGTACACTTCCCTTATGAAGCTTTGTGCCTTAGTGTACATCTTAATTTGAAGGAACCATTGAAGGGAATTCAGCAGTGTCATGTCAGGATGTGTTTTCCCCAACATGTGGATGATGTCAGATCTCCAAGTGTCTCAGTACCTCTGAGGAAAGCAGAAGCAGAGGTAGAAGGGACTCCCCATGCAACTCCCATTCTCTTTTCCTAATTTCATCAGGAGCCACGTGTTCCCATGTAATTCAGTGTTGCCATGTAATCTCCACTGGCAGCTGTATTGACAGGCTGAGTGTGGGCTCCTGACAGATAGATAATATGTGCTGTGGGAGGCTTTGTGCAAAGGGGCAATGCTCCAGCCTCCTCTGCCTCTGTGCTGCTCAAGGTTAAAGATATTACAAACAGGGATCTTCCAAGCTTTCCTTCTGTCACAGGGATGACTTGTGCAGTGTCCCAGCATAAGAGAGCAGAAATCCATACGGGAATCTCATAGCCCTTACAGTTAGGAACCATTCAGCTACAAGAAAAGAGAAGCACTGCACTTCAAATACTTTGATCATTTAATTGTTAACTTTGGTAAGAAGTCAAACAATAATCCAGACCAAGAGAAACAGTTCATATCCATGATTTACATTCCTTACTTTCCATCTGAAAAATTTCTCAGGAAATAAGTGAAAACTATGGTTGAGTAATGGAGGCAGTGGGAGCTGCTGTTACTGATAGTAGTAGCAGTATCATCATAAGTCAAAGGTATGATAATGACCTGATGGTCCCAGGGAAACCTGCAGATGTGCAGTCCATGTGGAACTCAGGTGTTAGCTGGTTTGCTTCTTATTTCAAATTAGAAACTAGGACTTGAGCACATTTTGTCCTTTGGTATATGAGGTATCTGACTTACATGAACAGGTCCATTTTTTGCACTTCACAGCAGAAATTCACTCTCTGCAGAACAGTGATTTAGATTTTCCTCATTTTTTTGCCAGTTGTGTAATTTTGAATATGAAAATACTGTCATAGAATAATAGTTTAAGCCCTCCCCTATCCACTGGCTGGTTTCACAATTTTTTGGGTTGTGATTTTACAGGACCAGTTGGGGACAGAAGGATCCCAGCAAGTTGGAGTCAATCCTGATGCTTCAGAAATTCTGCAAGTCAAGAGAAGGCAAATGCAGCTTTATCAGAAGTAAACAGAAACATGACATAACATAAATAGATTTTCATCTTGTCCTGCAAATCCTGTAGCTTTTTCAGGTTTATGTGAAACACAATAGATGGCATTTAAGAAATTTATTTTAAGAGGTAACCAAAACATTGCAATTTATAACTGATATTTTTATTTTTGTGTGGATACTCTGTGATTTATCACTGAATGTATTCCAGATTCTGCTATTTATTTAAAGCTGTAAATGAAAATTAGTACTAGATGACTGGCAGGCTCAGCTTTGTATCATGGATGGTAGAATACGAAATAATTTATAATGAATAAATCAGGTGACTCTTATTCCATATTTGTAATTTTTGGAGATTTTTATGTTCCTGGAATATTGGCACCATTGACTAAGAGAGTACAAAAGCACAATTCAGGTGGTTTAAGAGATGAACGAGTCAAAGGCCAGTGGGAGAAAAGTTATCACTGACTTGCCAAAGGCAGGTCTTCTAGCAGGCTCAGGGAATCTGTTCTAGACTATCAGGATGTATCCAGGTCACAATCAGTTCTTCAGGTTTTTTTCAAATCTTCCCAAGTAAAAAGTCAGAATTACTCTTTGCAGCTATTGACAGATTAGGTAGCTGCTTAGAGAAGGTTGTAAACCCTGGAATTCAAGTGAGAGTGAGTCACTATTTTAAGAAATTGACTCTTCACAAACATGTCTATTCTTTATATCCTCATTTAATACCAATCCCTTGTTTTTCAAATTTCTGTGCAGAATCATTGGGCAAAAGTTACACAATTTGACAGTTACGTCTTATGAGAACTCTCAAATTATCCAATGGCTTTAGACAGATTTTTTGTAATAGCATTTAGTACTACTAGCTCTCACTGGTTAAGTACATATAAACCATTGTAGATCTGGAGCATAGCATGTAATTATTCTCTAGTCAGGAATAAAGTGGATAATTCTAGTACTGAAAGTTTGTTTGTTTCTTTCAATCTGAAATGCATCACTAATAAAATTTGTAGTTATTTACCCACAAAATCCTTTTAAAAATAATAGTCCTGACTGATCCTTTCTCCTCAGGAAATTACAATGGCTGAAATCTTGCAAACTCAGCCATGTGGTGATTCTTATGTGTGTGAAAAATGGTACTGACTTTAAGAGCACACACCAATAGCTTTGAGGTGTCAGGGTCCAATGAGCACAGAAAAAACACACCTTAGACAGGAGCACGAGGGGAAGAGGAAATGTCTGGCAGCAACTGAGCTGGGAGAATTTTCACAGCTTGAAAAGCAGATCTAGAAACATATGAGGGCCTTTCATTGTTTGGGGAAGAAATGGAGTAGCTTTACTTTCTGATCTGTTCAGCTAAAATATGTGGGCTTATTTCAAAGCCCACAACAGAAAAACTGTCACTGACATTCTAGCTAACACTCTCAAGACTGTTTTCAAGATGGTGATGTAGGATGCCCCATGTAGGCCATGAGAAAATATCAGCAATATTTTTTGTCAAAGATAAGGCATTTAGGGAATGAATAAAACCAGTAAAACTCTCAATCTTACCATTTGTCATTCCAAAGCTCTCTCTTACTGACGTGACCTTGATGAATACTGAATTACAGCATTAATCCAACTGGCAAATTTTGTCACCTGGGTATAAACTCCTGGCTTGTTTTTTAGCCCACATCCCTCACCCCAGCTCACAAGGCCATATACGTAGTAGGAGCCATTTGCTACACAAGTCAGTGGGCCTCCAGAGTCTCCCTGAGGAAGGAAAACACACATGTTCAAAGCATGAAGCAAAATAGTATCCAAAATCAGAATGCTTCTCTCTCAGCACAAGACTTTGAAGCTGTAATGATGTTTTTTTTTCCTGACAGATGTACCATCAGATGCTGCTTAGCCCGTAAGTGGACTTGCAGTTCTGTGACCAGGTCAAATGATACCAGACTTTTTGGCTGTAAATTTTAATTTTTTTCCAGTCTGTGACATAAATCTGACAAGGTCACGTGAAATTTCCCAGGCGTGAAAGTACCAGGAATTCAGAGCCTGAACTCAGAAAGATAAAGATGGGATCCCTGGCATTAATGAACACTCAAGCTGTCTCACACTCCTCAAAATAGCCTTATTCTGAGTTGCTTACTTGAATTTTGTTTGTTTTATTTCTGATTTCTATTGCAAAATATGCTTTACACTGGTAATTTGCACCCTAGGAAGTGTTGTCCAAACTGTTTCCTACCTTTCAATTGTATAAGTATGAACTTGTTTCACATTTGTGTTAGCTGTAATGAAAAGAAACATCAATACTGACTCCCTGCAAGTCTTAGCTCTGATAGTGAAAATCAGATTAGAATTGGCAGTCAAGGTAGAGGCCATAACAAAACTGAGGGAAAAAAAGAGCAAGTTTTCAGGTTATTATGACAAACTGCCTCAGAAGTCTCTTGATTCCACAGATCTGCCTGTAGGTGACAGTGGCAATATTAGCTCTAAGGATGTACAGCTCAAAGTGTACTGCAGAAAGGCTGTTAAAATACACTGATGTGAGAACAGGTACATATGCAGCACATTGCCAAAGTTCTGCACTGCCTGACTCTTTACACAAAAAATTAGTGTTCAAATACAGAAAAAGCCACACACCTGACAAGAATCGATTCCGGGTTTCCGAAGACGTCCTGCACAAAACATGCTATCATCCAGTTTGTCATGATGTATGTTGCGTTCATTGCATTTCCTCTGTGAAATCAGCCTGACATTGGCATCTAACAGCTGATGGGATGGGTCACCTATGGGATGTGCACCAAAAAAATGGAGTCACTTTCTTCTCATTCCTGTCATAATTTGTCTTTTATTCAAAATACAAGCTTGCTTGGCAAAAAAATGGGATGGGGGAAGAGAAGGGGGGATGATGCATATTCTAGCCTGGGAGGGAAAGAACTATCTGGCTGAAATAATAAGTTTCCAATGAGCTGGAGCCTGAAGTTTCACTCAGCACAGAGTTGTTGTCTAAATGAAAGTTAAGTCAGGTATTCAGAATTTGGTTCCAATCAGCTCTCTCTGTGTAATTCTGCTTTTCCAAGGTGCTGGTTGTCTGCAGCTCCCAGAGGTCCCTGTGGGACTTTGAGCTGCTCAGCACTTCTCAGACTGGTTCTATTAGATGCTTTAACATGCAAGCTAATGAAACAGCTGAAAACTGAAAATCATACAATATTTAAGGGCAATGATTAATTACAGGGAATCTAAAGACATAACTTGACATCTAAAGGCAATAGCCTTAGTTTCAAAGTACTACATCTGTAGATAATTAAAGGTGGTTTATAAGTTTGGTTCTGCTTGAGTTTCAGGAAATATTCCATTTCTTCAGTGATTTCCTGAAATGCTAATAATAGCTCTGCTCATAGAAGGAGCCATTTAGTTTGAACACGTACAGGGTACTTGATATTCTTTGTTGAGGGGAAAAGCCATAAAATCCCCCTTACCCTTTTAAGAGAGAATTTATTTGGAACTTTAAAAAAAGTTCATTAAATTCTGTTGGTGCATTCTGATCAAATGAACACACTTGTCTCTTGTGGACTTCAATGGGAGTTATGTGAAGGGAGAATTCAGTCCAATGGATTGTATCAGGCTGTATCAGTCACTAAGCACTAGGACACCTACTGCAGCCTCAGTGACAGGTTTTCCTTCTGCTGCTTCACAGCAACACATCAATCAGAACATGAGAAAATGCATTTTTCAGAAAATTGCCATTATCATTTTTTAAGCATAAAAATTTCTCCCCTTAGGATTTACCATGGGCAAGAAAGATTTTTGGATAGAGCTGGTTGAACTTGAAAAGCTTGGGAATTTTTTTTTTACTTTTCAGTACATCTGAGGGTCCAGATGCTTCTTCCAAAAAGCTTTATCTGACCCAATGGGCTGGAAAACCATGTGAAAATTCTTTCTTGGTGCTGTCTTGAAACACACAAGCTATATGATAGCCTCTCTTGATACTTCCTTGCTTCTGTAGCTGCCTTCAGATGAAACCATGACATGGAGAGTTGGATGGCAGGCTAAAAAATGCATCAGGCATCTTATCAGAACTCTAACAGGTTTGGTTGATTTAGCAGTTAGAGAATTCTGCTAATGAGTAATTTGCGTGGCATGGTTTAGCTGAATTTATTTTTTAATTCTATGTCTTGGTTTCACCAGTGCCTAGATCCTCATTTGTGTCTGGAAATTGCTACTGAAAGTAGCAGCCTACCTTGCCACTAGAGTACCCATGAAAATCCAGTTAGCCCACAAGTACCTGTCTCTGTGTCACCCCATCCAGCAATGAAGCAGGAAGTCCCAGCAGGAAGGAAGAAGTCTGGGAGACATGCTATTTTCACATACTTTGTTTCCACTGCACAGTAACCATCAACAGGCTTCAGTCTAAGTAGTGCTGGAGAGGAGATAAACAATAACAAAAATATTTGGAGCTAATTTTGATCCCTAACTATTGTTAGCAGTTGTTACCATGCCAAGCTGCATAAACCCAACATCCCATTTGCCCCCCTATGCTGGACCTGATCCCATTGCTTGGCTCCTCCTGAGCAGTGACTTCTGCCTGGCCATCACAATTTATATCCCAGGATTCAAACAGATCTAGGTCAAAATTTGGCCTGATTATTTCCAGAGCATAGCGTCAATGAGAATTTTACATTCACTTTGGTTGGAGAGAGGCACTTCAAACAACAAAGACTGGAGGTGAGCTGTGTGAGTATCAAATAAAGGATTTACCAATATCATTGTATAGGGCATGACCCGTCTCCTCTCTGTATTTGCCATGTAAAATTACTTCCACTGCATCAAATATTTGCTCATGATCCTCTTTCTTCTTGAGGTTTTGCTTGCCAAGGGCTACTTGGATCTTTGTTTCTGGGTTTCTGGAAAAAAAAACAAAAGTCATTTATGTACAGACATTTTTTATCAGTGGGGGTGCACTTTTAGTAACAGGAACTCAAGATATTTCTTCCTGTTGTAAAGCTTGGCCAGAAGATTTCCTAAAATCATTATAGGAAGGCTTAAATAGGAAAGTAGTGGTATTGGAAAATGCATGTTCTCTTAACTAGTTGCAGTCATGAAATAAAGTGATTTTAAGCTGCAATCAGCTGTAATTAAGCTGATTTTCTTTGCCTTTTAGGGCAGAGTAGCAGCATGCACACAGTCCATTACTGTGGTAGTGATGATGAGGGGCAGTTCATGTAGCCACGGCAGTAGAGTTTCTTGCCATTGTCTGAGCATATTTAAAATTATATGTGTTGAAATTATTTCCAGTGTGTAATTTACCTTTTTCCTAGGGTGGTGGTTTCCAACTGATTCAATACAAATGTTGGAGGAAATGTAGTATTTTAAGCTAGCTGACACAGAAAAAATTGAAGCTACACAGACTTTGACTGTTTTGAAGAACTTAATTCTGATGTAATAGGTGATGTTTCTTATGGCCTCCCAATATCTCCTGAGGTCTGCATAGAGTTCTTCTTTTACACATTGCAAAATCTTCCTACTTTCCTCTTTTTTCCCACTCATGCAACTTTTTTAGCTCATTTTATTTAAGTGGTGCCTAATTTTGTTATTTCGGCAAGCACCATTTTCAAGTATATAAACATTTTTATGCATTTATTATTTTTTTTTCTGTCCATGTATGTGTTTTCCTTTCAATTTGACTCCCAGCAACCACTTTGATTGCAAATAATTTGGATACCAAGCTGCCTTTACTAGCTACCCTGATTTTAATACATTTGTCTACCCTAATGATAGGACATGCACTTACTCAAGGCAGTGTGCAGCAGTAAGAACCCAGCATGATTTAATTAGCACTCCACCACAGAAATGTTTATTCCCATCTGGAGTCTGTATCTGCAGAGATGCCATCCAGGGATGTTTTCCAGGTGTAGCCTTGGATCCACCATAGATCTTCTTGAGTGACCTACGAACTTCTGGTTGTCCACATGTTTGGAATACTTCAGGGGGGTCTGTAGGGGGTTCTGTCGGGGTCTCTTCAGCTGCATTGGAAGAGACAGCAGATGTATAAATGCAGAGTTAATATCAGACTGGAAGAGTTAAGCAGCAGGGAGTCACCTGCTGCTCCAGACCACCTACGTGCTGCCAAATCACTTGATTCTAATTCTTTACCTGCGCAGAGCGAAACATCACAGTATTCCCAATCCACTTCATTATTTTTCCTGATGTAGCACCAGGGTTTTTCATCCTCATCAGGATTCCTGAAGGGAACAGTTGAGAGACTCAGCCAGCAGGAATGGGGAAATCTCTATGAAACTAGTGAAGGAGGTGAGGATTCCTAGGGAGAAGCTTCATGTTCCCATATGGGAGATGAACAAAAGATAATATTTCATAAGATCGACAAAGAAGATGCCTGAGCGAGGCATACGGTACTGCCATATAACTATTGCCATACCTATTCCCTATCTTAGCCATGAGAAAAATGTGAGACTGGTTCAAAACAAAGAGGGCAGCTTCTGGAAGCCTCATATTAGCATGGTTAGAGAAGGTATCTCTAACATACTGGTGTTTTATAGGCAGGTGGTCTCTAAAAAGATGTGAGATCTTAACATCATTAGTTTATCAAATTAATGAGCAGTTTGTCCTCAAGGATCTCTTTGATACAGACCTCTACAGCTAATTCTTCAAAATATTACCTGCAGAAGTTGTGTTCACCAATGCCATATGAATCAGCATCCTCCATAAAGGCATTAAAAGGATGGTCCAAGAGATGGTGGGAATTCCAGTGCAGGCAGGTCCTGCCATTTTCTGCTTGGTTCACTCTACCTCTATAAGTAGAGGAGTCCTCTTCATAGCAATCATTTGGTCCTGTAGAAAGACAATAACTGAAATGAAATTATGAAAATTACTTTTGTGTTGTTCCTTGCTCAAAGTGGTTCCTTTTCCTTCCCTTCCTTGTCCTGCATTCATTTTATGGAGGATCAGAAGCACCTACTGGGCCAAGTAATTATGTTCCTTATTGTGCACAGAAATTAGAAAAATGTCCCAACATCTGTCCATCTTCTACCTTGATTGATTTAAATGTCACCCATCAGAAGCAGTCCCCTCAGCCTGGGGAGTCACAGGCAACTGGGGAGGCATCTTCACTACATCAGATTTTGAATGTTTAAGGAAATCCTGACATTTCTTCTCTGAGGACCTCTGGACCTCACTAACTATGTACCAGTGGGACTTTGCCAAAGCACACTTAGAAAACACTAAGATGGGAACTCTTTCAAGCCCCTTTGCCAGCAGTAGCAGCAGAAGTCAGCCTCTTCCTCTGACCCTCTCTCCAAGGTCCCTGGTGCCCCGGTGTAGTCAGGCCCTTGGAGCAGTGACAGGAAGTCACCATAGGATGCTACAGGAATAGCATCAGATAGTCTGGCTGCAGGGGGAAGCCAGGCCCTGGCTCTCTGGAGGTTCACCCATCCCCCAGAGGGACTGTAACATACCAATCTCGCAGAATCTCCCTCTGAAAGGTTCAGGGCACTTGCAGGTGAATTTTGATCTGTATCTGTTCCGTATGCAGGTGCCTCCATTTTTGCAAGGGTTTGGGCTGCACTGCTTGGATGCTGTCAATGTGGAAAACACAGAACAGCCTTGTCAATGTGCTGAACACTACACAGACACTCACATGCCCAGTGGAAGCTGGGGAGAACTCCCACTCAGCCTGTTGGCTTTGAGTTCTCATGAAATCTTGTAAAACACATATCTCTGAGGGTTTTACCAGCGACTGAACCACCACCCTGCAAATCAAGCATAACTCATCACTGGCCAGTGATGGATGGAAGCTGCAGCATTACTAGGGAAGGATCACCCTCTGCAGTGGGTGATTTCCCACTGCAGACTGGCCATGGTGCTGTCCCCACCACAATTTGTGCCCAGCTGAGTGCTCACCGCGCTGGCAGGAGGGTCTCTTGTAGGGAGGCTTGCAGCTGCACTTAAAATAAGGTGGGGTTAATATTACCAGGCAGTCACCAAAGTGGCAGTTCTTCTCCAGACACATGTCTTCCACTGTGGAAAACACACATAAAGTAGATCATCAGCATTTGTGTGGGCACAGGAGCTGTGCCCTTGTAGGGATCATAGGAAGATGCCTTCCCTTGACGCTCTAAGGAAGCTTTCATTTGGCAGATGTGGACTTGGAGTCTCACTTCTTGTTCAGAGCATCTATGGCAAAAAATCTGTGCTACCAATGAGCGGCTCCCCACTGCCCACCTTGCAGGGCATAGAGGAGCACTCCCTGCGCTCCTGCAGTTTATTTCACTGGATGCTCTTTAGACAGACTTTGGTCTGGATGAGGTCCTAAGAACTGTGGATATGACTGCTCTGGGCTGTCAGAACGCCCAGCTCAGCAAACAGTGGGTTTATAAAGTTGCAACAGTAGCATTACCTATCAAAATGAGGAGTGTAGGTTAGCAAAAGAGCCATTACCTTTTTCACATATAGTCCCACCGTATGGCTTGGGACAGTGACAGCTGAAGTCACTTCCCTTGGCTTCACACGTACCACCATTCTTGCAGGGGTTGGAGTAGCATGAGTCTGTAGAGGTAAGGATGGAGATCTTTCAGCATCTCAACTTTCACCACCTGCTTTTTCTTCTTGTGTTTTGTAGTTGCCAGAGTCTGTCTTCCCTGGCACAGCATCCTCTGTAACAAGTGCTGTGCTTGTGCATCAACCCAGCACCCACAGGAGTGGTATGAGTTGCTGCAGAGTTTATTCCAAGCTGCAGTGGCTCATAGCTTTGGGTCTGGAGATCCTCTACTCCCCTAATACAGAGTTGTAATGGGGCAAGTCCCTTCCTTTGATCAGAGACAGATTTGTCTCTGTGGCATTGCCTCTGGCTGCCTGCCTTCATGGACTGAGTCTGGAGTGATGTGGATTTGGCAATGTCCTGTTTGGAACATAGTATTAATCTCCCCTGGAAGAGCCATCCACTACCATTAGACTCTACCATACCTCTGGGTGGCTCTGGCTCAAGGGAGCTGGCACCTGCTGAAAGTCACTTGTGTGCTGCTTCTTACACTGTGCTCAGCATCTCCACTGCAGTTCAGGCTGCCAGGAGCAATTGGTATTGGAAACAGCCCAAAGTCAGCTCTGCTGCTTTGTACCAGGGGATAACTTGGAGAGTGTTACAGACAACTTCCCTCCCTATCCTTTTGAGTCCCCTGAGCAATCTCTAGGATCCTTTCCTGTTCTCCTGAAGTTTGGCAAAACAAAAAATGAAAAGGAAATAAAACCCCTGCAACTGATAAAAGAAGAAAAAGAAAAAAAAAAGCAAAAGAAACCTGCTCTACATTTGGTTCCCAGCATAAATACAGAACATATATCCCATGAAAACAGCAATTACATCTTACAGTGTCTATAGACAAATAAGCCTGTGCTTTTTTGTAGTAGCAATCAGAAATGTTCTGCATGATCAGAATCCATCCTGTGAAACCTGGAGATAAAACACAGGATCCTTACAAGAGAAATACAAAGAAGAACACTGCAAATGATTCTCCTAACTCATCCCTTTGATGCAGGCATTTCGAGAGCAGGCTGGCAGCCAGGCCTGCCACACTCATGCTTCAAGCACAGGGTTGGGATTTTACCCCTTCCTTGCCTTCCTGCCCACCCCTGACAAGTACCTCTCATGTAATCGAAGTCACCTAAAGATATCTCCATCCAGCTAAATTCCTCTGAGAGCTCCTGCTGGAGGTTGGTGTCCTGCTTAGCTTCTGTATAGTAGTAGTTCTCATAGTCATCAGTCTCATCTGCAGGGAGGGGTGAAAAGAGAGTGAAAGAACAGAGGATTAAAACTGGAACAGGAATTAAAACTGGAAGGAGACAAGTTGTGAAAGAAGTTATTCCTGAGATGAACAGTACTTTTCCCTTTCAACTGAATGGGATGTCAGAGGGTTTAGTGACCATCTTGAGGACCAAAGATGCTGTTCAACTCTTCCTTGGCACAGGCAGAGTTCACCTAGTGCTCAGCATGGCCACTCTGAGCACAGCTGGCCCCAGTGCTGCCCTTGAGGATGCTCCTGTGGGGCACTGGAGCTCTGGTTGTCCAGTTGGCTCCTGTGGTGACAGCCAGGATGCCCCAGAGGGAATGCAGGCCAGGGCTCTCCAGGCAAAGGCATAAGGAGTGTGGTACCACAGCCAGGGCTGACAACGAGGCTGGTACCAGCACAAAAAGAGATTTAGGCTCCTATAAGAAGAAGGGATTTTCTTTGTCCAACTGCCTTGCTGACCATCACCACTGCTGCAGAGAAGGAGGCAGGGCCTTCCCCAGCATGGAGGCCCTGCTGTGTGGGGGGACACAGAGTCCCATCCCGAGAGCAATTGGGGGAACAGAGTCATCCACCTGCACAAGTTTGTGACTTCTCACCCACGAAACAGCCTTGGAGCAGCGAGGGCCTGGCACTGCAGCCATCTGCTGTCTGAGGAGCCCATCCCTGCCTCGGCAGCCGCGGCCTACAGGGGCCAGAGCCCTCATGGAGCCTGCAGGGAGCGCGGCTCTGCCAACCACACAGGGGGTGTTTGATTAAAGTGGACTGGCGGCTCCTGCCACAGGTACAGCTCTTGCCAGTGGAAGCCACTCCAGTGTTTCAAAGACAAGCTATGGTAATGAGCAAAGCTAAGCTACGTACAGAGACATTTTAAAAAGCTCTCCCCTAGGGCCGGACCGATGGCCTCATGGATAATGCTCTGCCTTGAACTGATTATCGACTGCATTATCTTAGTTTTCTCTCCTCATTCATTCACTTGCAGCCTTTATCTTTATTCTTTCTTTGCTTCTGAAAAAAAGAAAGAAATTCCAGGTTTGTACAATGGGTGTTTTATATTTCATATTAAAATAGAACCGTCTTTTTTTCTTCTCTTTTTTTTTTTCTACATGCCAACTCTCGTTTCTCACAAAAAAAAAAAAAAAGAGGAAAGTTTCACCTCATTTATTGCTATGTCAAGTCAAGACTCCTTTTCCTCAGCTCATTATTTCCACAGGAGCTGAGTCTTGACTATGTGCAAGTGTTGCAGAAGTGTACGCCTTGCTGAGGAACAGAAGGATCTTGCTGAAAGATAAGGACATTGTCTACACTGAAAAAAATTAAAATTAATGTGATGTAGTTAAGGAAGAAAAACAAAAAGGAAGTTTTGCCTGAAATGCAGCCTCCAACTTCACTTTGTTGGAGAGGAGATTTTGCAAACGACTTGAGGTTGAGGGAACTGTCTGAAGTAGTCTGATTTTGTATCCCCTGTTCATTTTCAGAATCTTAGAGGGGCATGCTGGCTTTTATTCCACGGATGGTGTCTGAAGGATGGGGTATCCTTTTTTATGGAAAAATATACCTGCTTAAAGTTATGAAGGATGAACAGGGGAGTGATGGCTGCAAAAGGCAGGCTGCAAACATGCCAGCATGCATTACAGAGGACTCTCCTGAGTCAACAGAGGAAAAATTAGTGCCCTGAATGAGGACAAATAGCTAAATCATTGTAGAGTCATCTACCCTGGTTTTTAAGCCAACTGCTCTGTGTGTGTTGTTAAGAAATGACATTTGTCAGTTGATTTTTGTTTGGCATGGTTTCTCAGCAACAGATTAATCATTTATTAAGAACACTTATGTAATTACTTGACCGGTTATGAACGATTTTTAAGTTCAGCTCTTCTGTAAACAAGATGGCCAATATGTAATTCACGAGGTTTGGGGGCACAATCCCCCATGTGCACTGATGGGGCAGTTTTGGGAGAGGCTATAGCACACCTGCTGAGTTTGGCACCCAGCAGCCCTTGAAGAGGGCAGCTTCAGGTAGCCAGAGCTGAGGTAAAGCAGGCAACCCTGAGCAACTCCCTCAAGGGCTGGCAATTACCCTTTCAAGAAATTTAATGGCCAAGGCATGGAGTTCAGGGTGCATGTGGAAAAGGCTCAGAAGACATCAGCAAAGCCTTTTAGGTACCCTGTTTCCCATGTGGGTATGGGAGTCAGGAAGCTGAGGCTACTACCTAGGGGACCAGCCAAGGTGATGTAAGAGTGCAACAGATCTGAGAAAATGACCAGCATCCCTGCTTTCCCCATTGCTATCCCTCTTCATGAAACTGAGAAACCGACGTAGCTCCTACAGGTCACATGAGTGATGTTTCCCATCTCCCAGCTGCTCCATGTCATCTCCAGCTGCATGAAGCAGTGAAAAACAAAGACCAGAAAACACTCACTGGGGCATATGATGTCAAACTAAGAGATGTCTTCTTATTTATCACTGTTTTGACACTAAATAACTATTTGGCTTCCACATCTCTTATTTAAGAAGTGCTCCCATTCCAAATTTTTAAATTATTCATAACAAGCCATAGGTTTAGTAAAACAAAAACAACACTTTTTTTTATCTGAGCACATAATTAAAGCACAAAGTCTGATACACTGGTTGATTTAAACATATTACTAAATCAGTGTTCGTTCTTTGTAAGTGCTAGAAAACCTTAACATGCTTAAAAAAGCAGTGATCTGACATTTGTCACTGAAATGTGACTATTACATGAAATTAAATTAGACATCCTGCATGCAAATTTTCAAAGAATAAGTTTCCTCTGTGTAGTACAAAAAATCCCCCCATAATTGATAGATAGAGATTGACTTTTAAAGCTTCAAATCAGCTTTGAGGTCTGGGTGATCTTTTAAACTGCGCAAGCTTTCATCTGCAGTTTTTCACATTGCCAAGAGCTGTCAATCAAGCGATGGATTTCTGATCAATATCCCCTTGTTCATTAGCTGACACGGGCTCTCTGTTACGGAGAGAACAGATACCCCAACGCCGACAGTCACACTGGTTTCAAAACCTTCCCTGGATCAAGTGATGACTAATGTTCCAAGTGGGAAAGTGATGCATTAGGATGCCATCGGGTGACCTGAATTGCGAGGTAACTTTGTTGGACTGCAGTTGTCAAGATGAGTGATGTGCAGAGTTAAAGCCTATTGCCAACACACATCAAGAGTGCCAGAAAGTACCCAGCATTTATTCAAGCTCTCTGAACCTCTGGAGACTGACTGAAATCTGGCCTAATTTAAGCAGGATGAGTTTTCCTACCACCCTCCTAAATACTTTTTGTCCCCAGCTCTGAGATTATTGCAGTGTTATTTTTATGAGGCTGAAATCCTGACTGTATTTTAAATAATGAGATATTCCCCATTTACTTCTGCAGAGATGAGACCTCACAGTATTTCCTCCCTTCCAAGCAGGCTGTGGCTGGGAGTAGCTGCAGCTTCAGAAAGAAGGGAGACCAGCTAACAACAAAGCCAGAAAGCCTTTCAAATAGTTTTGTGGCTGTTACTTAAAAGCAGTTTTGCAGCACTTTTTTCCTCAGAGGGATGGATGCGGGGTGAAGGGGAATCATGATGGCTTGAGGAGTGGAAACTTTAGGGGGATGGGGAATAGGGGATTGTAGGAACAGTGGGGGGACAGATGTAAGGACCATACACCATAAGGCAGGGAATGAGTTAAGAAATTGTTAAAGAGATAAGCTACCATCAAAAGGCAGATCAACCAGTTTGCACAAGGCTGCGTAAACCCTGAATCAAGTGCATGACTGTGGCCAAATATTTGCAGAACCCGAATAATGAGCTCAGACATAAAAATGATTTGGAAATTTGTTTTCTACGCACAGGTTATTAGAAAAGCAACATTGATTTGGGCACTGCTGTATGAGAGATAAGATTTCTGGTTTGACCTGAAAGCCCAAATACCAATGGACTGAACAGGATTGCAGATGAATAATGAGTGCATACTAAAATCCACCATATTTTTGTGCAGGAAAATCAGCAAAATGATTGTAATATTTAAGTAGATACGCATTATAAACTCAGCCATTGAAATCAAGAGAAGGAAGAGCAAGGCTTACCTGCAAAAATACTAAACTTATCAATAAAACCATAATCTTCTACATGGCCCACATAGACTGTGAAATGATATACAAATCCTCACACATCCTTCATATCCTCACACAATATTCATCACAGCTTTTCCCTTATCAACATCTTAATGCAACACAGCCTTTCACGATTTTTACTTGCATGGGCTTGTTTCTGAATCTTCTAGCACTTGGGACAAAGCCTTGCAGTTCCACAGTAAGTTGCATGCTGCAGGAGAAAGTCAGCCTTCATTTATTTGACCTCCAGTTTTGATCCCCAACTGTGCTCTTTGTTCATCCTTCTATGAGGTTTGCAGCCCAGCACCATGACCTCTCCTCCAGACCATGGGCCACTCTCACCTCCTGGTCCCCAAAGCACATGAAGGCAGAGAAAAGTCATGGTTTGGGGCAGAATTGAGAGTTGCAGGTGTGGTCCAGGAGAACCCTGGGATCAGCTGTATGTTGGTAGCGCTGCTGTGTCTCTGTTTTTGTTTCCAGTGTGTCAGACACACTCCTGGCTGGGACACGATGCGCTGTTGTCTCCTGCAGCACACATGGAGGTCTGAAAGCACTCACCATATTACTTGTCCAAAGTCAAACAGATTTTCTACTTGATCACAGACCATATTTTAAGCACAGCAAGGCTCTCCATGAAGTTAAAATAATTCAGCACTGGGCACTAGGGAAGGGTCTTGATGAACCAGGTTGCCAGCCTCTCAGTTTTGTGGCAGGCAGAAGTTGAAATTATGAAACTGAAACCACTTACCTTCCATCGTGTTGGCCCAGAGGGAAGAATGGGAAGCCTGCATGAGATAATAAAGGTCAGAGAGTCATTTTCTGGTTAAAACAGAAGCCACCACAGAGCTTTGCTTACAGTTCAAAGTTCTGTTTGCCCCTAATGCTGGATATCCGGATAAGGCTGCCTCCCCCCCGCCCCACGCACTTTGGAGCTAACCAACCTAGATTTTTAGAGCTCTTTGAAAAGGGTAACAAAATGCCAACAACCCATGGGAGAGGTCTGGCTTTTCCAAGCATACAGCCTAAGCTGCTGGGCTAGTCTGATTTGGGGCAAACCTGACCTGAATGGGTTAAGTTGTCTCTTTGCTTATGAGGTGGTGGCACACTGGTTATTTGTCCAACTTCTCTGAGCTGCTGACGGAGGCCACGATCCAGCAGCTGGCTGCCAAAGCTGGAGGCTGGGAGGTGCCTGGGCATGGCAGAGTGGATGTTGGACAGTGCAGCACGGCCCAGGACCTTACACCTGGTGCACCCAGTGGGACCTGGACCCCTGAGCTGGAAGGCTGTTAACAATCCTTGGATGTAGGAGAATATTTCTGACACTCTCCAGGAGGAAATGCCATGTGTCCCACCTCCAACGTGGGGCTCCAGCCTTTCCTGTTTGGCTCATGATCAAGGGCAAGCAACAAAAGGAAACAGAAGAAGAAGGAAAACAGCACTTAGCCTTTGAAGAGTGTGAGTGAGGTTTGTCTGAAAGGAAAGGCACTGACTCTACACCAGGACACATCCCCAGCGTGACAATTTCCGTTTGCTTTCCCTCTTGCTCTGAATCCCAGCTGAGGACAGGATTACCTGCCTGCAGTGAGGATACACATCCTAACAGTGGGCGTGAAGGAGATTTGAAGCTGCTATTCTTCATCCTTCACATAATTTTAGGGAATAAAATGCATTTCCAAACAATTTAACACACATAATAAAGACAGCATACACATGCAATTATTATGTGCACCTATGCATTGCTACAGATACAATTAAGTGTAAATATATGCCCTGTTTAGTCACACATTATACATTGAAGAAAGACATTCTCAGATAATGCTAGTTAAGACTAAGAACAAATTAATCAGAAGCAATGAATAAGAAACAGGACAAAATTAAAAGCTCAGAATTCACATTTATGAATATTTTCTGGAATATATAAATGAGCTTTTGCTTCAGGCACCTTTTCATCCCTCTTGTGTTTGAGCCAGGGAGAAACTCCAGGTCTCCCCTTCCCCACTGACTTTAATGAGAGCAATGTCCCCTGAACCACTCGGCAGAGCCCCTTCCCAGGTGCATTTGAGTGAGCCACACACATACAGAACTAAATCCTTTGCAGCTGGAAGGACACACATCCTCACACAATTGCCCCTCCTGAATGAGTGTGGAGATGATGGTAAATGAGAAGGCTGTAAAAGCTCTGTCCTTGGTGTACATGCTTCCTGAGTGCAGGTACAGCATTCGTCAGATCCTTTGCCAGACCCCAATGGAGACCACATAAAGCAAAGGTCTAATTGCTCCATTTACAATTAGTGATAGCATTCATCCATAAACACAGACCAAAACAAACCCTGCAAGTGTAGTCCTCTCTTTTGGAGGAACAGATGAAACAAAGAACAAGGAAGCAGCACTGGGAGCAGGATGATGCAAGACACACTTCATCTTGCTCTCCAGCTCTCTGTGCTGCCCTGCTGTGGCATTTGCCTTATGGGGTTGGAAAGGGTTTGGCTCTAAAAGGTTTGACTGAGTGAGTTTGCCCCTGCACTGGGGGCAGCCCTTGGCACTCCAGGGAATGCTGGAGGGTTTTCAGCCCAGACTGAGTGAGGTGCACCAGGCTGTTCTGTGCCTCAGTTTCCCCAGCTGTAGGGTGGAGATGACAGTCTCACAATGCTCATACCCCAAGGAAATAGGAAAGATGAGAGATGCAGCATTGTGCTACACTACTTTCTTTCCCAGGCTATTCACCTGCTGCTCTGTCCAAACATGGGTAGAGCTGACCACAGAGAGGCAGCTACCCTAAACTCCCTCTTGCAATAAAGTGATGCCCTTAACAATGTACAGGTTTACAGTATCATCCTTCAGAGCGGGCAATGGCTTGGTGGCTGGTGACTGAGTCTCAGATTTTGAGTCCTGCTTTTGGATGAAAGCAGTCTGCTGCCACAATATAAATATTACTGGGAACAAAGGCTTCTGGAGCACTCAGCATAGAGTCCAGGAGTTAAACACAATCTTTACTGAAAGATCTCCTTTTGTGCTGCAGCTCTCCCTCCTCGTGTGCCTGTCACAAGCTGCAGCAGCAGAGCCACAGGGGACAAAACCTCTGGCAGAGCTGACTTCTCAGCATGGAGAGTTTTCTCCTCTGTCCTGGGGTCCCCTGGACCACGCACCAGTCCACACTGGTTTTGAAGAAATTTCACCCCTGCTAGCCAGGAGAGGGCCAAATTTTAGCTTTTTGACTCATGGCCTGAAGCTTGCCATGGTGGTGTGCAGCAGAGGAGGAGGAAGAGCTCACTCCTTCCCTCCTGTGTGCTGGAGCTCTCCCCTTCATACCCTCCAGGAGAAGATGTGGGATGCAGGATGGGGGATGCAGGATGTTAGAGATGGATACAGAAGAAGGCTGTCAGGAGGGGTGCAGACGGTGGGGCTCCGGGAGGGGGCTGCAGGAGGGAGGCAGGCAGGGGCAGAGAAGGCAGGGCCTCCTGCCTGCAGTGCCGTATTGCTCGTGGCCAGCAGAGGAGGATCTTGTCCTTCCGACGAGGTGCAACACTGAGCCCAAGGAGGAGCAGGATTTGAACAAAAGGAAGGGGGGCGGGGGGAGAAGAAATTAGACCGTGGGCTGGTTTCACCAAACGGTCTCCTTGCTGCAGCTCGACACCGATACTTTGTGTACTCTCTCAAGAGGGAATAAAATCACTGGATTCTGTTCATAGCAGTTCTGCAGTGATGAGGGACAGAGCTGGAAGAATTTGCAGAGAGCAATTTTAAATTTTACTACTTCAGGCTCATAAAAAAGAAACCCTACCAAAAAAACCCACCAAAAAACCCCCAAAAAACCCAACAAACAAACAAACAAACAAACAAAAAAACCCCAAACACAAAAACCCCCAAACAGTAAAAAGAAAAAAAAGAAGGGACATTTTACATGGGTACAGTGCACTGCTGACTATGGAGCCAACTACATTTACAGGTCTCCTATATTGTGAAAAAAATTGTGAAATTCAAAATATCCTAATTTCACCTGACCTTTGTTGTATTTTGTCACTGTAAAGATTAGTACTTCGCTAAAAGTTCATTTCTTCAAAAAGAACCTTCAAAATTTTGCTAAATAGATTTTTGTACT
Organism: Molothrus aeneus; assembly: GCF_037042795.1. Taxonomy (NCBI): domain Eukaryota; kingdom Metazoa; phylum Chordata; class Aves; order Passeriformes; family Icteridae; genus Molothrus; species Molothrus aeneus. The sequence goes on along the minus strand of NC_089653.1, from coordinate 27,700,220 downwards.
AATTACATTGCACATACATGATACATGCAATTTTTCGATTTCAACTCCTTAAGAAAGAAAGACCAACGAAATGTAATAGATTCAAATAGGAATGAAAGAACCATGAGCTTTCTTTATCTCAGGATGGAATCCTATGGCTCTTTCTCAGACAAAAATGTCCAGTTAATCTCTATCAATTCTTTCTGAACAGACCCAGGAAGATTTGGCCCCAAATTCAAGGGAAGTTATTTATGGCTGCCAGGGCCATTCTCCAATTGAACTGTTTATTGTGTCCTGGGTATATTGTTACCTCTTATGACAGTAAAAATGAATCACTAAAACACAAAAGCAGGTGGAGAAGGAGAGCAAAAAGGTGACAACCCAGGGTTATGCTGTGAATTTACATCGTGCAAAACAGACTTCCAGAGAAAACAGTGAAATCACTCAAGCTTGCATGACAGAGTAGCAAGAGAGACAAAAATTAGCTCTATACATACACAGACACTGCAACAAAGCACTAGAGGAATTCCAGTATGAAACTGCATTGGTAGGAATTGGCTTATTCATTCAATTGCATTAAGTCCTGCAAATTCTCTTGCAACTTGTCAAGAACTGGCCTCTGTGGCAGAAAAACAAAGATCATGCTTTCGTTTGTTCATCTGTGCAGTCACAGCTTTGCAGCCAAGAAGGAGGTGGGATGGGGTTGAACTGGAGCATGAAGATGGATATTTGATCAACTTCCATCCACAAGTGACACAAGCCATGAAGGAGCCACGAGGGCAGACACAGCTACTGCCTTCTCGTAGTGAACCCCTTGATCCTGCTGACAGCTCTCAGTAGGAACCTTTGTCTGGGCTGCTTGCCAAAGGAGGAGGGAATCGACAGTTCTGATGCTCTTACAATCGGCCAGATTTTTGCCTGCAACCATCTTGGGTAGTGACAGTCTTTGAACTTCAAGGGAAAGTGGCTTTTCCAGCAATGACATTGTATTTCTCAGCCAAGGCCATGGTTGCAGGATAATGAAAGCAGGGCATATTATCATCTGGAGCACACATGCAACACATGTTGTGTTTTTAGCCTGGGAAACCATTCTCTGAAAGGATTCCACCAAAACCTCTGAGTTCTTCACTTCTAACAAGACATCTCCTGCCTCCACAGTGAACTGCAATTTGTGCATCAGAGTAAATGGTGTGTTCCTTATCAACCAGTCCCAGAGTACCCAGAGAAGTTCACACTTAAAATCTTTATTTTGCTGATTATTTAGTGGTGAACCTTTCCCATGGTAGCTACTCATACAAAACCCACAGGGTTTCAAAAAAAAAGCAAGACCCTTCAGAGGCACCGCTGAAACCAGCTTGGTCCTCTGCTCAGGAGTTACCTGCTCCCGTTTTCCAAGAGATCAAAGTTTCCAAATTAATCTTTGCTCTGTAAGTGGTGGCCTGGTAGCAGCTGGATATTTTCAAAGCTCACTGGTGATTGAAGTGCACTCGCACTCCCAGGTGAAAAATGGGGTCAGCCTCGGATGCCACAGCACAGGGAAGCTACAAAATGTGTTTCAGGGGGCTGCAGGAGCCAGCTAGTCACACTAACAGAGTGCCTGTGCTATCAAACACTCCTGCAGCCAGTCCTGGGAATGCAGGTTATACTGCTAGACTTAAAGCTTATGCAAAGTCATTAAGTGCCTTTAGTTACACGGGATATCAACCTGCACGCTGCAGGGCATAAGCTGATTGCCTTGGGGGGTCAGCGAGGAACGCTTCCCTCTCAGAGCACCGTGCAAAATTAGCTGGGGGCGCTCCCAGGGCTTTGTTGCTTTCCTGCTGCATCAGGCAAATTTAGGAGAGCACTGCAGAAGGGCATTAGACCTGATGGGCCACAAATCCAGGAGGGCTTGGCAGCATTCCCTTCTCTTCACAGTGATCAGCACAGCGCAGTGATCAGCACGTGAAGGCCTGTGTGAGCGGTGCAGCCCTGCAGCGAGGGTGAGGGAAGCAGCAGTGTGGGTTTACAACAGGAATGGATCCCTTGGGGGTTAGAAAAAGATGTCAGACAGAGTTGACTTTGGAACACCCTAAAATGTTGGTCTCCAAGTGCCTGAGGCAAGGAAAGACCTGCACTGCTGGCAACAGCATCCTCTTTCTGTGGGCCAAGAGCTCTCCATAGGTCCTTATGATAAGGGTTTCTTTTTTTACAATTGTTGGATCTTAATGTGATACTTTTATCCTTCCCTTTCCACTACTAAGTGCACTTAGTTATTGGATTGGGCAAGGCTTGTGATTTCAAAACACTTTCTATCACAGCTAAGTGGGCATCAATTTTTTGAAGTCCCAAAATATTCAGTGAAGAGCCACCTCTGCTACTCTGACCTTTGCAAGTCTTCCTCCCCACTGCCAGGGTTGGTGAGCTTGCAGGGATATCTGATACAAGGAAAAGGCCTGATCTGAACACCTGTAGATTTAAAAAAAAACTTTTGTTCCTGCAAACATGTGCTGAATCACTTTAGAGCACTGTTAAGTGGGAGCTGCATGCTGGTGTCACTGGAATGTTGTGGGATCCAACTTCCTATTGTCCTGTTCCAGACTTCTCTAGCCCAACTCAGCACAACATTTAAGCATGGCATTTAAATCTGAGTGCGTTCCAGAAAAGTTGTTTCAGTACAAGTCTGGATAACTGAGGATACACATCTCAGTTGCATCAGAGTTCTTTGGCTTTCTCTTTGACTAATTAAGGAATACTTAACAATACAATACCTTGATGGCAGGCAGATTTCTACTACAGTATCTTGCTGAGCAGAAGTGGAATGAAAAGCAGGGGTAAAAAACCCCAACCCAAGAAGACCTGCCATGTCTGTAGACAATCTTTGGTGCAGTTGCATCACAGATGCCAAAGCAAAGGACCAAATTCAGTGCTCATCATGCAGCTTTATGCCTTTTATGAAAATAGTATGCATTCATGTAGATGGAATCAGTTTCTTTTCAGGTAGTATGAAAGAACTGAATGAAAATTTTTGTTTTAGGATTCTGCTCCAAACCTGTCAGATCCATGAATGTCCAAGTATTTTCTTGTTATATTGTAACTGACTCAGCATGAACTACTGCTAAAACCCATGTTTGACTTCTGCTATATTTCATCAATAATATTTGTTCATCATCTTATTACTTCTAAAACCAGATAAAAATAAAAATGATAGTTAGTTGTAGAAGAGGATGAAGATATGAATTTAAGGATGGTTTCAGCAAAGTGCATATATTATCTTTCCATTCAAGCTATTTCAGTGCCACTTTTTCTTCAGGATAAATCATTAGGACAAAAATATCCTCTCGTAAATTGTTTGTCATGCAATGGTCACATCATGGCAACTCATTCCCTCTTTTTTTTTTTTCTGGGATCCATGCCAAGTGCTAAGCCAGAAAACCTTGTTATATTAATTATGAAGAAAAAGCATGTTTTATTAAAAACTAGCCTGCTGAATATTCTGTCGTGCTGCTTTTCAGTGACAGCAGAATTGCTTTTGCATTTTAGCAATGTTAATGAATTTTCAGGGGCAGGGGGAAATATACTCTACATTTTCCATAGCATTTTTTAAAGCAAAGTCAGATTAGGACTGTCAAAGCATTGAATCAATCTAACACTTAGGACTCATTAGAAAAAATCTGGGCAAAACTTCATGTTGTCTAAGACTGGCCCCATATCTTCCTAACTGAGCATGAATTAACACTGCCAAATTAATGATGAGGTTATTGGTACAGATGAGGTTTCCACAATGTCTGTAAAACTGGCATTTAAGTACCCTAGAGCTGATTCCCTCAGTAAGATGCTACATGCATACTGGACCAAGTGTGGCATGGGTCCTGGTAATACACTAATTATTAATTACTCTACTGAGTTGTGAAAGTCACTGATCTCAAATTCCAGACTTCTTAAAAAAATCTATTAAACAGCCCCATTAAACAGCCTCACTATATATTGTTCCCAAAGAATTCAATATAAACACATCAACATCTGAATTTTTGCAATGTATTTCAGTAAATATGAACCTGCACACATAGGAAAAGTCACTAAGAAAGCAGATGTTTTAAAGAACCTCAGATTCCTTCATGAGAAAATCTACTTGATTGCTTGGAAGAACAAAAGAAATTTTTTTAAAACTGACTTTTAACTTTCCTTTGATTACAAGTCATTCTTCCAGTCTTCTTTAAAGAGGAGATGAATAGACGTATGAAAGTATATCAAGCTCTGCCAGAGCAGAGCTCTGGTCACCCCTAGCTGTGTTGAATATTTTGCCATTAACCTTCCTCCCACGTTAGCAACAACGATAATTCAGTCATTCAAAACATATGGCTGGGGGAATTTCTACCTTTTACAGAAGAGTTTGCAAAAGTGTCAAGGCAGGGACTACCTGACCTGTTTAATCAGATATTTAGTCCCTTCAGAATGAAGACTGGAAATAAGGAAGAAAGTTTTTACACTTTCTGAGGGAGGTGAGTCAGTGGCACAGGTTGCCCAGGGAGAGGGTGGATGCCCCATCCATGGAAATACCCAAAGCCAAGCTGGATGGAGCTCTGAGCGACCTGGTCTGGAGGAAGATGTCCCTGTCCATGGCAAGGGGGTTGGAACAAGATGATCTTTAAGGTGCTTTCTAACCCAAAACATGCTATGATTTTAAGATGAGCTGCCCATGCTGCAGTCCGGGGTTTTGGATCATTTCTTAGTGCCCAGGGCCAGGAGAGGGACCATGCTCCCCACCACAGAACACCGGGAGTGGTGTGGCCACTCAGTGAACCAGGAGAGCCATTCCTTGACACTGTAGATGTCTGCTTCAAACACCCATGGGACTTCCCTCTTATGTTGCAGTAACTTGGTCACTTCAGTGGCCTGAAATGCAGATACAGCAGAGCTGGGATGCAGAAAGAAAAGGAGAATAAAAACATACTCACGCCCAAACATGTGGTCCCTAGGAGAATAACCAGTGGAAGAACCTGAAGTGTCAAAGCACTGTTAACCATCCTTGTTTTATTCTTGAAATTAGCTTTTCTTCTTGCCTATGATTTTTCAGACAAGTCACAGCCTTTTGAGGCCAAGCTAATTCAGTGCAAATAATTAACTGTGCTTCAAATATTGTTTAATGTTCAACAGATTGACCTGATCAAATAACTGCATCCTGTCCAGATAATCACTGTATTGACCACTGGCAAATGTTTCAAATCAGTAAGTAACAAGGATGGGAACAGTACAAATTAACAATAAAAACAAGCATTTACCTTGTATTAGAATTATCTTTCATCTACTATTTTAAATTGGAAAAAAGTATGAATCATACTTACTTCTCTCTCACCTGAAAAACAGTGAGATCTTGTTACATAATACATGATTTTTAAAAGCATCAAAGTGTGTTATTTGATTATTTTCTAAATTTCAGACATGAATTTAGAGTTCATGTTCTCAAGCTTTATTCCACTAATGTGAGAACCAGGATTTATTATTTTTTTAAATAAATAAATCTAAATTCTTGAGTAACCTTTATTCTCCTGAGGCTGAAGCATTTGTAACAACGGTAGGAACTCAGGAAATCAGAGAATTTCTGCAAGAATAAACAACCCCCTGTAGCAGAAATGCTGACAAACTTTTGCTGATCAGATATTGTTTGTGCTGCATGTCACAAAAACAAATGAAGTGACCATTCTTTCTCCGAGACAGTTTAGAACCTGAAAAGGAAGAAAGTGATAAAAATAGTGTTCACATGTTGAAATATAAGGAAGAAAATCGTGAAATCCCAAGGGCTTAAAAATTTCCCATCCTGAATGTGATTTTGTGGTGAAAAAACAGTTGTGAGTGCTTGATTACAGTGGCAGGTGCTGAAATTTGGATGCCAGAGAACTTTGTTTCTGATGATTCCTTGCTCTGGAGCATGAACATTCCTAAAGGAGATTTCATACATCAAAAAAATACACAAAGAATTTTGGTATCCTGACTATGCCACATGTGCATACCTTAAGCAGGTGCCTACAAGCAATATGTGTTTGAGTCAGTAGGTTGGTGGCCAGCCACAAATAGAAGTTTATGAAATTCCAGATTCTTTAACTAGTTAGAAAGACAGCAAGATAAAAGGAGTTAGATAACACATGACTTTATGTAATGTGTCCTTGAGTAAGCTGATTTGCACTGAATTTTAATAGAGCCCTGATTCATCAAATCTCAAACAGAATTAAGGTATGGACTGGATCCTAATAACATCATGCTTTATATCCATGAAAGATAAATTAAAGGATGCAAAACTGCTATTGACAAACATTGATTATATGTACTTTGATGGACTTTGAAGTTGTGCCAGATGCGTCTTATCAGCCCCCGAAGTTTTCTTTTAAATCTCATTGCATAAGGCTTTTACTTTTTAATTATTTTTTTCCTCAGCCTCTTTGATCAAGAAAAAAATGTAGATCATATTTGTGTGATGCTATTTCCTATGCATTTTATTTAGATATGCCCTTGTGCACAGCTCATGATATGTAAAAAAATGTTATGGCACCTAGTGATCTTACCCTGTTAGCCTGGGTGATATTTAATACTTAATTGACCTTCTCAAGCTGCTGAGTGAAATCCTGCCATGTGCAGAGAGCCAGCACAATGCTCATGGTCCTTTAATACCACATAAATCTACACAATAAGGTGCAAGGCACAGGCTTGTTGGTCTCTCTGTGTTGCCAGGAGGATTTTGACCAGTGAGAATGTTCAGTGAATCCATTTTTATTCTGCCCCCTGACAGTGCTAAAGTGGTCCTCATGTCAGACCCAATGGGAAAGCAAACCTCCCTGCAACTCCTTCTGGTTTTAGGAGGTGGACTGAAGTTTATACAATAAGTTTAAACAAGTGGAAATCCTTCTTTCCTATATACAGAAATATTTTGTCAGTAGGGAGCTTCAAGAAACTGAAAAGAGGCTTTGGAACCATTCTGACACTTCAAAGTTGTGAGCCCAAATGCACATCTTGCTTTCCTTGTCCATCAGGATATGGCCACCCCCTCTGGGCATGGGAATGCATGAAGTGTATTGCTGTGCATGGCAAAAGGCTTCAAGGGTGGTCCAGGACTCAGGTACAAGTGGGGTTTTTTTTGGGAATTGACAATTCCCTACATCTCCAAGCCCATCCTAGTGATCATGGCTTGCGCATCAGACATGAACCATTTCTCTGTGACAATTTAGATGTCTTCCAACAATAAACATGGAGGGGAAAAAAAAGATAAAAAACATCAAATCCTTTTAAATTGAGACTAAATAGATGAAAACAAAAGTTTGAAGCACTGGATCAGGACTATGGTGGGCTGGGGCTTTTCTGCATCACTGTTGATACTGCCTTGTACAAATAATTTCTCTAAATACTCCTTCATTCCCATCACAAGAGTGTGGCTAGTAACTTCTCTACTTTCACTATATCCTTTCTGTTCAGATAATAAACTCTTCTGGCTCACTATTTTTTCCTGTGTTAATGAGCAGCTCCAGGCAAAAGACATACCCTGTCCTAGCTGTGATGTCTAGTATAAAAGAAGGAAAAAATAACCAGCCTAAAAGACTGTAGTCTCAAATGATTTATTTGGAATTACTACTGAGTATTATAGTCTATAATGCTCGAGCAGCTTTGGTTGCCAGAATAAACAGCAGAAACATTACTTTGTCCTTTTTTTTCCCTACTTAAAATGGGAATTTCCACTGAAAAAATATTACTCTTGGATATTTTTCTGCCACTGTACAGATCACTTGAATTCTGATCCTGGAAAACATTTCAAACCCTTCCTGGCTGATAACTCTTCTCCATCCTCCAACACAAATGAATATTCTGTGCTGAATCTAGCTCTGTGTGTCTGGTGCATGTGGATTATTACGCTATTAGACACACTAACTGCAGATCTAGTTATTAACACCAGAATAAACAAATCACCACAGCTATGAGGGAAGAGAGAAAATTCCAAAGATAAAAGCACCATGAAAACATCTACCATGTGACTATAGCAAAAGCAGAATTTCTAGAAATACTTGCTGGCATCAGCCCACAGGAGCACAAGCCACACTCTTCAAGGGTAAGAACATCTTTCTTCAGAGTCAACAGCAATGCCATGGAATATGGGTGCTTTGACTTTGGTCTTTTACACTGCTACAATTTGTGGCTTTCTTTAATTAACCTAATAACTCAAAAGCCCTACACATGTTCATGCTTCCTCTTTAATGTTCCCTCTACTTCCATTAAGTACAAGCCCTTTCCAAACTGCAAATGGAAATGAGAAAGCAGAAGCCCTATTATTCCTCTTCATACAGAAGGACTAGAGTTGAGAGAGCATAAGGAATTGACTTTTAATATAAAATCTGGAAAGTGGAGGAGGGGTATTCTCTATGAGAAATTAATCTTGGTGCAGAAAGCCAGCATGAGGTCTAGACATCCCTTAAATCAACATTTAAAGTGTTGTGGTTGCATTTTGCTTCATAGTTCTCTCTAGCAGCACATTCCCAGTGATGGTTTCAATTCTTAGGCTCAGATCAAAAGCACAGTTAAAAATTTCAAGACAATCAAACAAGCAAAAAACAGAATGAGTGCAGGCAGCAGAAAGTTCTGTTGGATGTGTAAGAGGGCTCTTCCCTCGTCCATCCTGCTGTAAGCCAGAAGTAACTCATCAAAGGCTTTGTGCTAGCTCAAAGCTGGGCAAAAAGCTGAGCTGGTTGGAGAGAGAGGCAATCCCATCCCAGGGATGCACACCAGGACCAGCAGTGCCTCTCTGGCACTGATTTGGTGCCAAACTCTTCCTCTGAAGGTGCATAAACACCACCTTGAAGAACAACCTGCCATGGTGGAGCTATGTGCTCAGTCAAAGATTGACAGATGCATGACTAAAATATTTTCTGTCCTCTTCTGGCCTCTTGGGTTCTCTTTTAAATCTTCCCTAGAAGAGCTCCAGATATTCTTGTTAGCTGTGCTGCTTTCTGAGCCCATTTCTGTGTCTTGGAGCTGCCTGCTAAAAGCATTAAAATTGTAAAGTGGTGGATGAAGGAAGACAGTTTTGCTTTCAAGCTGAAAAACATGCATCAAAGCCCCTGTAGTAAATTTACAGAGTATTAAAAACAAACAAAAATCTGACCGTAGGGTAACATCATTTTAGGAAAGATGTGATGGCCTACCTCAAAGTCTGCATTTAATGTGCACAGCACTCACTTAACCTGCCTAGGCTATAAATCCCAAGGGCCAAATTCTGTCCAACCATCCTAAAACAGAGATATTTTTAGACTGCAAAGGTAGAGCTAATACAGTGTCTCTGCTCCAGTTACCAAACGCCTCCTCCTTAGGCCCCATTGGTCATTCTCCAGACAAAGTGGAGAGCAGGAACATTAATCTGAGGGAACTCGTACAAGCAAAGATGTAATAAAATATGACCCCCATGCTATTTTGCATGCATTAGAGGCAATCACAAATTAGAAAACACATGAGTTTAAAAAAAACCCAAGACATACCTCCAAAATACATCATTAAATAATAATTACTGTAATTTAAAAATTATTTTTCTTCCCACTTGCTTCAGTGTTGTTACTTTAAAGAGGAATCACAAATTTTTCATCAAGTCATCATTCTTTTCAGGAAAGGAATCCAACAGGTTCATACAGTAATACACATACTAAATATCTGTTAATTCTTCAGCAGAATAATTTAATATGCTGTTCAATGAATTGTCGGAATGACTGAAATAACAGAGACAAATAACTTCAGGTGCAAAGATGCACAAGGGTCATGAGCACAGCTATGCAGTTCTGACAGAGCCAAAGAATTTTCAGTAAGAGCTATACAAATATTTCATTCTCCTAAAATGTTTAGATTTCTTTCTGCAGCACACTAAATAAGTATATAAATCAGATTTTAAATTTTCATATATTTTCTTATGGTCATTAGTGCATATAGGCAGAATTATTCCTCTGAATGGCCAGCTGAAAGGCTGTACATGGTGGCAGACCCTGCCTTAGCTTCTTGCTCTCCTTGTTGAGGTGGGACATGAGTAGCCTTATGTCACATTTATCTTGGTTTCATGTTCAACTTGGCCAGCCTGGTGTGATAAGCAGGGCCAATTTGGTTGAGCATAAAGATGTTGACTAATTTCAAGCTCAGCTTCCCCAGGTTACAATTCCTCCTTTTGTTCCCTCATCTCAGATCTATAGTTTGACCTGTATTTTCTCTCTGAAAAGCTGTTTTTTCTGTAGACACTGATTCAGTATTCAAGCTCATTTTTAATATAGTTGGAGTCAAATAAGTTTTTTCTAATTTTGGATTCTGAAACTTGTAACAGAAACAGCACAGTATGGTTTGCACTTTTCTTCATATAGCAGTGGCAACCACAAATAAAACTGATCATGGCTTTTATCAGACTTTCTCAGATGATAAAGTTGTCTCTTGAGCAGCAATGCTAAATGTGAGCACCAGATCAATAACTGCAGGGGTAATAGTTTGTAAGTTGGTCACTGGAATTGTGAGCAGATCCCAAGGGATTTTGTGTCCCATTTCCATTTAATTTATCCTTACCTTACTCTGAAAGCTTCAACAACTGTTCCTCCCCCTAGTTCACTGCATTCAGCACAGTTTGCCTTTTTCCCTCTGGCCTCTTTAACTAGCCTTTTTTTGACTAAGCAGCTACCAAATATCTTTTTTTACCTTTTCCAATCTCCAGTTTCTGTTCTCATTGCAATCAAACCTTGCAGGCTTTAAAGATATACTGATGGAAGGTACAGAGAGCCAGACCTGGTGGAAGTGATGGAAGGAAGGTATTTGCAGCCCAGTGGGTCTCTGCCCCCATCACCAGCACAACCTTCAAAGGGCCAGACTGGGAATGGACAGACCAAACACCATGAAAAATAAGAGTTTGGGGTTCATAAAGGGAAATGCAGACAGTGTCCAATGAGCCTTCTCTTAAGAGCCAGCAACTGTATCAGCTCACTGGAAAGTCACTGTGGTTTTCTCACTCCAGACTCCTCAAAGGCTCAAAAGTTGAGGATTTTTAAGGTTGAGAAATTTTTATGAGCCTACCATGACAATGTTTCATGATAGGAGCTGTCAAGTTCCTCCTTTCCTAACCCTTGGTAATATGAACATCCTGGTTGACAATCTCCCTGTAAGCATCATAGTCTTCCAGCAAGAAGAAAAGAGGCAAGAGTCGCTATGTTCCTATGAAATACTTCACAAGAAGGATATCAGTGAATTCTTTTGGCTGTTAAAAAGAACCTTTTGAGAAAAAGTTTATATTTTGTGTGTAAAGCAGCCCTTCTCATACAGTAGGTTTGGATGGCCCCTAAGCTTTCACTGCAAATTTGGAATGTGGAGGTGCTGGTATGGGTGGCAGCATGTATCAGTGTTTACATTAAAAGTAATTACAGTGATGTTATAATTCCTAAGCCAGGCATTGAAAAACTGAATAATTTATTGTTAAAACTAATGCAAATGTGCTATAAAGTGGAACTGATTCCTGAACAGCCTGATCTCAGCTCTTTAGTGACATGTTGAAGACAGTAAAGCAATATGGTTACATTATTTTAAAGTCTGTGGTCTGTTATAACAGTATATAATTTTAAAACCTCTATTTATTTCCCCTTTTCTCTTTACCATGGTGCCTCCCTCACACAAATGTTTCTCCTCTCTGGCATCCTCACTTGTGCACCTGAGTGGGGGGACCCCAAAAAACCAAAGCAAACACCTTCCTTGAAGGAAGGATCTTTCACACCATGTACAGGATACTTTGGAAAAGAAGGTTTCAGGCAGGAGAAGAAGCTGAAACCCATTTTCCCTGGCCCCTGAAGCTGGTCCTGAGCAGATGTTCCCATGGGGGAGCTGCCCAGCTCCTGGCATTGCATCCAGCAAGGGGGTCTGACAGACAGATGCTGCACATAAATCCCCTTTGCTCTGGACATTTGTGGGTCCATCCTTCCAGGAACCTGCCCCATATACTGGCTGCTCAACTAAATTCCAGAGGAAGGAAAAAGTCTGAAGTTACCCCTTCCCCTTGCTTCTCTGCCCTTCCCGCCCAAAAAAGATTTACCCCTCTCCATGGCCCATATTTCCAAAATTTTTGCTTTTTTGAGTAATTTTCTCTGAAACAGCATCATTGAATTTTGCTTAGTTAAGGCAAGATGGCTCATGTCAGAAAATGTTTGCTAGATTGGGTCTCATTTTGTAACATTTCCTCTCAAAGTATGATTCAATGATGCATCTTAGAATCAGATTCCAGAGAGGGAACTAAAAGAAACATCAATAAAAAAAGAAACTGTGAGGAAACTAAATATAGAACAGGCCAATATGAATTAAACAGCATCCTAGAAATCTTCACACAATAATTGATTTGCTCATTTGTACTTCTTTCTATTCTTTAATCTTTCAGCAGGGCTTCAATCCTCCCCCCATTGCTTTTTTAATATTCTCTGTTCATCTGTTGTCTACAATATTGTTTCTGATCTCTCTCATCCCATCAATCATCTATAAAAAGAGACTAGTCCACACACTCTGGTCTCCAATCCTAATGACTGTAAAGAACTAATCACCTAAACTGAGTGATGTTCATTGTTGTAAGTGTCTCTTTGATTTATTAAACATCTCTGTGTAAATTCCTGCATGTTTTGCAAGTTGTTTCCTAGAACCTGTATGAAGGCACTTTGAAATCCTAAAACTGTCTGCTTGTGGGGTTTTTGGTTCACCTAATAAATGGATTCTAGTCATGAAAAATGAGCTTTTACTTAACTGAAAGGAGCACTCAATTCCAAATTCAGGTCAGAGCCTCAGTTTGAGCTTCCCCTGAATATACAGCAAACTTACAAAGGCCGCTCATATACACTTTATATTAATTTGAAGATACTGTGTGCATTGCTTTGGGATGTCTGCCTGCTGATGGAGAGCCACAGACACTATGGAGATGCTCCTAATGATGGCGTTTTCCATAGCTGTCACTTTCACATGCTGTTGCAAGCTCCTCAGTTGATCAAGTGGACTTCCAATCTGATTAATTAAAGTTTAAGACCTGAAAATGTTCACAACCTGTTCCTGTCAAAGCAACGTTTTCAGCACTGTGCCATTGGTGTGGGGCTGTCCCATGCAGTGACAGGGTGGGATTCCAGTGCTGAATCAGGGCCTTTGTGACCATACATTGAGGGTGAGGCCACTCCATGCCCACCAAGGGATCTGGGTGCCACCAAGGTTGGGGGATTCTTAAAAGGCTGTGAGATCCAAGCTTTGGGAGCTGCCTCCCCATCTAACCTGGTCTCACTTGAAAGGAAAGGAGATACTAAGGACAGAGCAGAATTCAACATGAGCAAGGTAAGTCTGAAGATTGTGTGAGGCTTTTGAAAGAGCCCAACATGATGTTCTGGTGAGCTAATTGCCAAAAATGGGAACCAGACAAAGCATTCAATGGGCACAGCTGTTGGTAGAACCACACTTCACAGATATCACTCAAAACAGAGGACCAGTTTCACCAAAAAACCCTCTCTGTGCTTTTCATGCTTTTTCACCAGCACCTTAGGCTGCAGGACTAGAAAGAATAGATACAAAGTGTTTGAATGAGGCCATTCTGGAAAGGATTCTTTGCCAGGGAGAAATCCACTCCCCTTTCTCATGCTGGATTTGCACAGAATATCGAGTTCCTGCTAAAAATAAATGCAGATTCCATAATGTTCACCCCAGTCTTTACAGCAGTCCCTGGCTAATGAACCAGCCACTGTTACAGGCGGGTGAGCTTCATGCATTGATTGCCTTAGTGCCTCATACTAAGTAAAAAGGACGTTAATAATCTTATTATTACAGAAACATCATGGAAACTCATAAATATAGATTCAACAGTTAGCATCACAAATCTGTGAAAACCCTTTTTTCAGCACAGTATGGGCAGAGTTATGCAGTCAGAAAAAAGAAGGGGGGAAAAGTATGTATAAATTATTCTATAGATTTATCCACTTTTTATGTTTACAAAATGTGCTCTAATACCTTGCAGATTTTGTATTTTGTAACCATGAGCAAAATGCTTTCCTTCAACCCTCTGGTAAGAGAGCCAGGCTGGTAAATCTTGGTTTGGTATATATACCTCATATGAGTTTCCTTCTCAGTGTCAGGTTAGCAGATCGAGTGTTGCTCTTAGAATGAGATTTTGTTTCTTTGTATTCCATTTAGCATTCCAAATTTGCTTTCTGCATATATCTCAGGATCTCAAGCAAACATCAGTGTTTTGTGATTGCAGTTGTGACCTAGAGTAGCCACAGAAAGTGGTTAGCTTCCCCACAAGTGCCCAGGCTCGGAAAGGGCTGCAACATAAAAACACAGCAGAAGAGGGGTCTTTTCTCTCTATTTTTTTTTTTTTTTTAAGTAAATGTGACAATTATATTTGGGGAAGAATTCTTTTCTTTCCCCAAATAACTGAAAAACAAATAGAGATAAAGGAGATTTCAATTTCTGTTCAAGAAAATATTAGAGGACCTAATTAGTGAAGTTTATAGTGTTCCAATTATGTGTACTCTTATATATATATAGTTGCTGTAAAAAGATATTTCTATTAATATTAGGTGAGGGCACTCCAGTACCCTGTTACAAGAACATAAATAAATAATAGCCATCTGCAACAGTGGTGTCAGCATCTTTATCAGAGGTGCTGATTTGGGCTAGATGATTTCCAAACTCTCACGAAGGAGAGACTCATTTCTATTCTGAGAAGCTCCCACACAGGTGCCTGTCACACAAACGGACAGAGATTAGGGACAACTGAAAATTTCCACCTGTGTGAAATCCATCCCTGCACCACAGAAAGGCTTGCAGGGAGAAATGGTTTTAAAGAGCTTCAGAAGTAAAGCACAGGCAGGGAAGGGGCTTTGCTTTGTGAAGAAAAGATCACCAATAGGAGAGCTGAAAGCTCACAAAGAATTTAGCCCCCAAGCAAGTTTAACAAAAATGTTTGCTCAGAGTCATATCACACCACTCTGCAGTTGGATCACTTAAACTAATATCATACCCTTAAAATATTTACTGATGATGGACACTGTCTACAAATTTAGTAGCATTGGTTTCACTGAGAAATGATCTGTGATTTTTCTCTGTACAATAATACTGGCAATTTTAAATCTATTATCTCACAACCTACCTAAATCTTAATATTTTTTTCTCTCTTGTCAAACAAATGCTTTCCAAATCTATGTGGGATAAATATAGTGATGATTTAATGTGTTTTACAATCCACTGAGATTTAAATATATCAGCTCAGCTAGGAATGGATATTATATATTTTACAGCCCTGGTTTGGGAGAAAATCCTACGTCTTGAAGAAAAGAAACAATGACCTTTTTTTTTTTTTTTTCCTGATTTGAGCATGTTGTTTGAGTTTTGTTTTCTTTTCTTTTGTTTTTCCCTGAAAGATGGTTGCTGCTTGAGAGGCACCGAGCAGTAAAGAAGACAGAAAGCAGTTAGTCTTGCTGGAGGTGAACTGCAGGGTCAGAGGGCAGGAGAGGAGGTCAGAGGTATATATGATCAATACAATATTGCACAGGAATTGCCACAGAGGACACCTCATGCCTACTTTGTGTGAGCACTTATAAATACCTGTCTGTATTGCCAATGCCTGGCTCAGCTGAAAAAGGTTCTGTATCTTTGACGTGAGGCAAGAAGATCTCCATCCCCGCAGTTCTACTGAGATTACTCAGCTGTGAACAGATAACTCGATACAAAGAAGAGGAAGAAAAAGCAAGGAAAAAAGTAGAAGCAGACAATTTCATAGAGCCCAAACCAGACAAGACTCTCTCTGATGACCAAGGGAAAAGCTTTGATAAACGGTAGGGCAGCTCCTCAAATCCAGGTCTCTGAAAGTGGGGGTGGAACACTGCAGGAAATAATATGAGAGTCCCTGCTGTGGGAGTCAAGGGAGACAGGGAAAATAGTTCAGGTAATAAAAAAAATGTTAATATTACAAGAGTGGAATGCATCTGAGTATAATTCCAGACTTTTAAGTTCAGTTTTCAAATCTTGGAGAAAGAAAGAGGCAGCCTGCTGCCATCTCACTAGTTTGTCACATTGGGTTTAAGGTGTAGAATAAATCAAAACTTTTTTTTTTTTTGGGAACATGGTACAAAGAAATGCATTAATAATACATGAAAAAAATCTTCATCACGTTGGTGTGCATCAGTGGAAACACTATTTTAAAGAAACTATGAGCAACACATGAAAAGATTTGACCTAGGTTTCACTTCTGATGTGCCAGGGTGGGGGCAAGGTGAGCATTCCTCTTACCTACTGATGTGTTACATCTGTGACTTCCTACTTGGGTAGAGAAGTTGGGTTCCCAAAGCAGGGATGATTTTTTTTTTCCCTACAAGCAAGCAAGGAAGTTTGAATCCTCTGAGCCATCCCCTCTAAGTGCGTTCAAGAGGAACAGAGAGAGAAATAAAACAAAACCTCCCAGTTAGCTGTAGCTGCCATGCCTTTTCTTCCTCTGCATGCTGAATGTTTAAATGTCTAAAGGCTCTGATGTTTGCTGAGAACAGCAGTGGTATTTGTGCTCAGCTTGGCACTAGTGCAGACATGGGACACATGCCTACATCCTGTGCCCTTCTAAATGCTTGTGATTTCCTTCCCTTTTGCTTCCAGATACTACTTTAAAAAAAAATTAAAAGTATACAATTTCTATTTATGGAGGAGCATAGCTGCAACAAATATTTGTTTCTAAGCTAGCTGAATCTATCAGCAATCACAGTGTGGGAAAGATCAAAGGGAAAACAAGATAAACACAAAAATGTTATTTGTGATTTGGATTGTGGTAGCACCCAAATGCTCCACACAAAAATGGGACCTCCTGCAGTCAATGCTGTACAGGAAAATGGAATTTTTTTGTCTTCTGAATCACCAGGGGTCTCAATAAGCAAATTTAATGCAATGAGGATGAAAACAGATTATTTCTGTTAGTGACCAGCATGAGCAAATGCTCATTTTGCCAGGGCATCTCTGGTTAACTTGGTTTGCAAGAGCTGTGGGCACCCTCTGCCCAGCTGGTGATGTGATGACAAGAGATAGGAGGGTTGCACCACCTCTGTGTGGCTCTCTGTCCAAGAGGGAACCCTTTGGAGCCATTGTGCTTCAGGAATGCAAGAGCTTTGGTCCCACCAGCTCTTCCATGAGCTCCCTGTCCTCTCAGGGCTAGTCAAACACTGTCAGACCAGACAATTTCCTGCACTTAGTGGCCACTTGGTGGACAGAGAGCATGAACAATGGATGTGACTGTGCTGCCCCATTGACAATCTTGCCTCACCCCCCAACACTTGCTGGAGGACACCTCAGCTGTGCCTGGCCAAGCAGAGAGGGAAGGTGAGTGCTCTGCATCCAGCCCTGCGTGTCCTGCCAGCCCTCACAGGGCTCTTTGCATGCATTTCATTCCTCCCTCCCAACACACTGCCCCTCCATCACCCTCCTCAACCCAGATGTTCAGGACGAGAGTATGAGAAAGGGGGAATTCACTGCTCCAGCAGACAGTCATTGCTCTCCCCATGTATGCCTTCAGCCTGTTGTCACCATCTTCATTTGTAGTTTCGTGAACTACTTTTAACTTATTTAATAGACTCCCACAATAGGAAAAAAGGCCCTAAGGAAAGAGAATAAAAGTTGTTACTTTGCTAAGACCTTGCCTGGCAAATTTCAACTCAAAAACCCCAGAGAATGCAGAAGAGATTAATGAAAATGCTGAGAATCACCATAATAATTCCAACTACCAGCACCAGTGTCAGCAGGCTCAGCAGGGCCTGTCATTAGAAAGCCCCCTTTTAAATGGGTGTCCCTCCTATTAGTTAAATTATCTACACTGCGGCGAAGAATATTCCAAGGTGACAGAAACCGAAACAGTACAGCCTGCTAAAAATGAAAATCAGATAATTGCTCATAAATTACTTCTGGGGTCTTTCAAGATCTTTCGGTCTTGCTGACTGAAAGGCAAGTCATTTGGAATGCAATAATTAAAATAAAAGCTGCAACATACAGGAAAGGTGGTTGGAAGGAAGATATTAAGAGAGGTATTGTACCTGCATAAATTATCATCTGGTTTTTGATAGCATCCTGAATTCATTCTTATTCTCCTTAAAAAGCAAGTAGACCTGAGAACCTTGACATGGAGAGCACCTCTGGCTCTGGTCCCCAGATCTGGATCTTCACATGTATTCCAGCCAGGGATAAAAAGGAATATTGGATATTACTGTCCTTTCTCACACTTATTGTCCTTTCTCACACTTTTTCCCCAGTGCTGTCTCTGTGTAATGCTCAGTGACACCCACCCTTGACACTGGGGACCAGCAGATCCTCAAGGGTGGCCCCGCAGTCCTCAGACCTGCTCGTGACTTCAGCCCCTTGAGAGAATGGGCACAGCTCTGCTCACATGAACTGAGGGGAAAACCCCAAATTTCCTCCCTTGGAGTGGGATCTCAAGATTTAACCCAGAAATACTTTAAACAGGTGGCCTTTTCTCCTAATTTGCCACATCTGAGGGTAAAATTAATGTCACTTGGTGTTCAGCAGAGCCATCTCTGTATTAGTTTTTTCCAGTAGTTTTAGATGAAAGTTGCTGAGAGACAGAAGGGGTGCTCTGATGAGCTGAAGGTCAAGACATCATCACCTCTTCAGCTGTATTCTCTCTTCATTTTCTGATCATCCCACACAGCTACCAACTGTTTGGAAGAGGATAGGCAAGCAACTCCAGAAAATGTCTGTAAAAAATCCATTTGACACTCATTTACAGCTGACCATGTTTGGTCTAAAAACATTAAGAAACTGTTTCACCCCACTTGGCATTTATTGGACTACATGGAGATATTTTTTCAGACTTTACTTGTTTTTTTTTAAAGCCAGACTTTATTTTGTTAGTTGCCCAGAGGATTTCATGCATGGGCTACTCTATAAATAAGAGTTATTATTCCCCAGTGACAAATTCAGCTTCTTTCTCAAAAGTTCCATAATAGTTCATGTGGGACAAACAGGAGTTTTCTGGTGGTGTTAAATTTCACAATTAAAGAGACACCTCCTGCTATAAGAGGGACAGATAACCAGTTTTTAAACCACCACTTAATTGCTGAAGACAACAAATCTTCTGCCCATGAGTTACAGCTGGGTAGTGAGAAGGGGATGATATCAGTCACCAGCTGTGATTCTCTGAGGTTCCCCAGGGAAAAAAAATTTGGTTCCCCCAATCCAACTTATAGCTTGGAGGAGGTAGGGGAAGCTGTAAAACCTACCAGGCTAGCATAACAGGCTGGTGCTGTTATCCTGATCTCAGCAAGGCCAAGGACTGTACAAGCAGCTGAAATTCCCTGTGGAGTTCAAGATGAGGCAGGAGAAATTCTGCAGGACAACCACTGCAGCATGGACAACACTGTTTCTGGGAAGGAAAATACAGGATTTCTATCTTCAGGGCTGCTTCTCTGCACTTTTTGCCAAAAATAAATTAACCCCATGAACACAGAACAAATGTACATATATTACAGGGCTCCTTTCATGAATAAAGGATGCCAGGTCACCTAACCTCCATCCAAATAAGCAGCACAGGAAGGGAGAGAGGAGAAGTGAAGGTAATTTGATGTTACAGCAGGGAGGAGAGAGAGGTTTGCACATAGCTGAATCATCCAACAACCCAATCTGCCAGAAAACAGCAAATATCACACAACCTCACGTGATCTTCATCAGTCTGTCCCTTGTCCTAGCTGGAATGTTCTCTAGCAGGATCTCGGAGATGTTTCATAGGAGAGGCATTGCAGCCTCCTGGCACAGCCCCTTCCAGCATTGATCTCCTGCAAGGCTGCTCCTCAGCACAAAGGAAAGGGATGGCTTTTCCAGTCATGACATCACTTCCTCACAGATAATGCTTTTCCCCAGTCCCATCACCTAAACCTCCCTTAATGCCTGGTGGTTTAGTATATGTTCAGAATGTCCATTACCGTGAGTCTTTACCCTTATTCCTGCTTTTTAGGCTCAGGAAATACTTTGTGTAGGATTCAGGGCATGCAGGTGGGAGTGTTCCTGCAGCCTGACCTTTCTGTGATCTGTAATTCTCAGTGGCCATGGTTTCACCTTTATCTGGAAACTTACAGGAAAAAAATCTCTTTTGGAGCAATGAGAAAAAGCCTGATTAAATAACTGCCTATCATCTTCTGGGGTGGTTATCCCTCAGTGAATGCCTGAAATCAGCAGTAAAGAACAAATAAAGAGCTCACACTCCTATTTCATGGCTAGATCTCAGTGTTACACTGAAATGAAGCCAGTTATCCTGAGTGACACCTGAGTCTTTTGGAGTTGGACACAAAAGGCACCATGGATCTGGTGCTCAGAGGCACCACTGAGGTGCCTGTCTACAACACGTGGGCTCCTCTTACTCATGTTTAGGGATCAGAGCTGCTATGTTGAGGGGCCAGGGCTCCCAGCTGGATGCACTGAGGTGGGCTGTGTGCTGGCAGTGTGTATGAAGCATGTGTGTGCAGGCCAGAGGAGATCAGATTTATTTGTAGGCAGGGGAATTTTGAAGTTTCCCCATGCAGGCATCCACTAGAGAGCAGGTGGAGATCAAGCTGCAGAGTTGGTATTTCATAGGTCTCAGTTCCTGCATTGCCAGTTTCATGTGCTCCTCTTACATTTCCCTGTTCCTTCACCACTCTGCTTCTCTATACTTACTGCTGAAAAATATTTACATGAAAAATGTTCTAAAGGGAGAGAGGTTAGCAAAACTGTCAACTGGGCTAAAAATATTAAGCAAACCATTTCCAGCCTCCATGAAGTAATAGATTTCTAATGCTGCTTACTCAGGACTTCTAGCAGGCTGCTGTACTCACAGGAGGGTGCTTTCTTTGCTTATTTTATGCATCAGTTTCATGTAGAATGTTTGTTTGCTTCTGTGAGTGAAAAACATATATTTTCTGATGGAGATTGCTTACCTTAAGGAAAAACTAAATGTAGATCTTCAGCCTTGAGAACATTAACTTTTTGTGCAATTTAGCTAACAAATCACAAAATCATAGAATCATAAATACCATGGTGGAAGGGGATATTAAGGACCTGGTCCAACCTTGCTTGGCAAAAGCACAGTCTAGGCAACATGCCCCAGCACACAATCTGAAATTGCCCCAACACTGGGGAATACAAATGGAGAACCTTACCTACTCTTGAGGAATTTCTTCAAGCTGGAGCAGATACATCCTCAAAAAAGACTGTGGAAATGTGTTGACATTGAATGTGACCTCAAATCTTGGTACCTGAACATGTATTAGACCAGGTCTAAGTGCTGTATTCATGTGCCTCTTTTAGTGGTAGACCTTTACATTGTTCTCTCTCTCCTTGGCCATAACTTTTTTTTCTTCCACCAAGAGCAGGATGTCTGCCTTTCCAGATAAGCATCCAGCCACCTAAACCTCTGTATCTGAGGCAGATGTACTGTCTGTCCCAGTAAAACTGGGACTGCCTTGACAGCTCTCCTACAAGGTGTTCCTATGTGTTTTGATCTACCCTGCCTCTGCCCAACTGATCAGGACTCACCCCTGCACCTGAATGGACTGGATCATATTTTTGGTGAAGAAACAGGGAGGATAGAGGAATGGGTACCCTGCTGTGCTGGCTGACAGGACAGAAGGAACAGGAGGGAGGGAGTCAAGCTGCCAAATGCAGCTGCAGTGTGTGACATTGTGACAGACAGCACAGAGGGGACAAGTACACATGGATGGAGCAAATTCTGCAGTTTGTTTACTCTGCAGTGATGAAAGAGAAAGGTCATTTTCTATACACCCTGGTTTATAAGCTGGCATATATGATTCATATATATGTATTTAAAGTCTTCTATATCTCTCTGGCTCAGGCTGCCACTCATTTCTAGTCTTCTAACAAGCAGGCTTTTGAACAGCATTCACGCTCACTTTTTAAGTTTCCAAAGAAGCATCTCTGGCTGTAGAGGCTGCTGCTAATGAGAGATGAGGCAGTGAGGAGACAGCACTACTGCAGGTCGTCTCTGTGTTGTGCCATCCTGTGCTGTGTGAGCAGATGACAGCCGTGCTCTGCACTGCTCTGGCTGCACCATGTGGGTCAGAGTCTGTGTTAGCACACAAGTAACCATTAACCTGGCCTTTGCATCCAGCTTCCAAAAACATCTCTGAGTATTCACCTTTTGTTCTGGCTGTAACAGCTGCATTCAAGGAAATGTCAGTGAGCAGCAAGATAGGGTTCACTAGGACAGGAATCACAGAAAAGCAAAATCATGGCAACACAGAATTCACCCCAGTCCAGGCAAATAAAGAAAGTCCCTCTCACTGCCTTTTCTCTGCAAAGGGAGCTTCATTTCAACTCACAGTCACAGCAAAAGGCTGCAGACACAAAGTCCCTCAGCTCTTCCCACCACTGGGCACACACCAGACATCTGTGTACAGCAACTGCAGCTTTCTGTGGTCTGCAGTGGGAACACCGACTGAAATGGGCTCTTACCACCCCTTAGCCCTTGGTCCTTTGGGATTTTAGTCACAAAGCAGACGAGTAACTCCTCTCTCTACATCTTTACACTCAATGCTAGAGGCACTTGAAATACTGAAGACTGAAAATGAGGTATCCTAGTTTGTATTGGAAGGTACCATTTAATGATTCACAAAATACAAGACTGAGAACTGGATGGTCTCAGTAGATGTTTTGCTAGCTCCTATGACCCCATCTGCTTCCCTCCACCCTTTTTAAAGACTAGATACATTTCTTCTTAACATGGCTGGAAAACTTGGGAAAGTAGGCAGAAGCAGCAGCTACCTCCATGAGCTGCCTCAGTTCCACTGACACATAATTTCCAACCAGTAAGAACCCGACAGAGAGTCATGGGCCTCTTCTCCTTCTTTTTTTCCTTTTTTTTTTTTTTTTTTTCAGAAACATCCTTATAAGAAACTTCCCCACACTTGGAACATCAATTCAGTATCAGCAGAAGATGAAACCAGTGATTCAACATCATCTTAATGGAAGACTCCCACACCTTTGGAGGGCATCAGAGGAAAAACTCAGACCTGCTATGGCTTTGATTTGCTATGCCCCTGAAAATAAAAAGTGATGTCTACATAGTCTTACAGAGACACAAAAAATAGAAGAAGGAAATATGACTCTTGCTCAGTTAAATTTTTTTAAAACCTACAAGTGCTCTCCACCAGCTGTCTCTTTCTCAGCACAAGGCTTCAAGGGCTGGGCAGAGCACTGCTTGGTGAAATGGATATACTAAACATTGAGCAAAAACCCCTTCTCATTTACAGCTCTCCTACTTCAGCAGAATTACATCAGGGATCTGTTCCATCTGTGGTACAGAGCTGTGCAATTCATACACCCTCGCCTGCCTTAAAATCCCCAATCTACACTGTACAAGCAAGGCAGCAATAAAAGACATGGTGCACAGACAAGGCTTAGTCTGCACTCAAGCTCTGATGCTGTAAAAAAATGCCTGGCTGAAACAAAGATCTAAGTTCCACATCATTTATTTAACTTTCAAACATCATATCCTAGGTTTTACAGTGATGGGCACTACAGAAAACACAATGAGAAATAGATGGGTAATTACAGTGGTGGTTTTGACTTTTACCATCATCTAGAACTGTAGTAAAGTCAGAAGACACAGGTTTATGCTTCTTGAGATACGTGTTTAAATCAAGTTATGTCATAAGTGATCTGAATGTAATGGTCACAGCTTGACTCCTCACCAGTCTTAGATAAGTGACTGAGATTCAGAATTAGGCACAATTTTCTGTATCAGAGCACGTGTACTGCACAGTTTGGTACAAATCAGTGTGACTGGCAGCACACTTGGGACTAGGAGAAAAGAAGAAACTTAATTTCTGGGAGAAAGTTGTGATGTGTGTGGGAAGCTCCCTGGGCAGCTGCCCACGACCTGGCTGCCCCTGAGCCTGCAGCCCCTGGGCTGAGTGCTGCAGTTTGAGAGAGGCACTGCTCGGGTTGGGAGGAGAGCAAGGGGCAGGAAGAAGCAGCTGGTGGGGGAAAAAAAAAAAAAATATTATGAGAACAAAACAGACATGAAAGATGTTTTAAATGCCACGTATGTATAGATCACAGGGGAACTTTGAAATGCTCGATTAGGTATTGAAGTAGCCATCACACAGCCCATAACCCCTGAGTGTTGCAGAAGCCCCATGCAGGCAGGGCTGCAGCATCCTTTGATGTCCAGGGAGGCGGCAGGAGCGTGAGTCCCCGCGGCGAGGGACCGGGGCGGGGGCAGCGCCGCGCACCGGGCGGTGCCGCTCCCCGGCCAGGCCTGTCCCCGCTCCGCAGGGTGGCACCCGGGCCACCCGGCCCTGCGGGGGTGGCGGCCCCACGGCGACGCCATGTCCCCAGGGCTGCCGGAGCAGCCCAAAGGCGCAGTGGGGCGCGGGGCCGTGCGTGGGTGGCGGGGCCGGCTGTCCCCCGTGTCCCCGCGGCGCGGGAGCCACGAGAGGGCAGTGACACACAGCCGAAGGGATGGAGGGATGGATGGAGGGATGGATGGATGGATGGATGGAGCGCTCCTGCGCCGAGCGGGGCTCCGGCTGTGCCGCCGCCTTGCCTCCCGTTACAGCTCGGGATAAAATTCCAGAACAAAGGAGCAGCACGAGGATGTGCTCGTTGCGGCGCGTTCCAAGTGTCCCTCACCGGGTCTGGAACAAAACCGGGGCGGGCAAACACCCGACAAGGAAACGCTTTGTGCGCCGGCAGCTCGGAAGGTGAAATGAGGCTTTCTCTGTCGCGGTTGTTTGTCAGGGTAAAATAATAATTGTATCGAAATTCATTTTTAATTAAACTGTTCGGTGTGCTCGGGGAATCTGCACTGGTATGTATGGAGTGCCCGTCATTGCTGTATCGGTGGGCTTTATCTGCACAATCAGTTAAGCTTAGTATATTTTAATTGAAATTCTTTCAGCCTTTCAGCTGTTACTTCCCCCTTCAGATTATCATTCATATTATAGTTGCATTTCATGCTTATCCTATTCTGAGTGATCAAAAGGATTGTTCTGCCATTATATTTAATGCTTCCCTCACTTTCACAATCACTTTTTATTATAAACTCTTGCTGTTATGAGGGAATTTGGTGCAAATCAGTTCACACCTTTTTGTTAGCTATAAACCAGATGTAAGAAACCCCAGCATTAAAAACACGCAGAAGTGAGTGACTGTCATTCTTGATAACAGAAATTATGCCACTAAGATAATATGAAATATTTTAAAATGTAACTGGAATATGCAAGATGTAAGTCCTGAAATAATTTTAGCAAAATATACCCCTAAAATTTCCAGAAGACAACCAAAAATCAAAAGAGGAATGAAGAGAGAGGCTGTTACTGTCCTGTTTTTACACAACATATTTTATTTTACTTCATGTAAATTAAGTTTCTTTTTCAATTTTTCTTGAGCATTCTTAGCTCATCTTACTATGAGGGAAAAAGGAAAATAAAACTAGAAGATTTACAGGTTTCTTGTATGAAAGAAAAATGTTAAAATTGAAATTATTTAAGGAAAAGAGATCTTGATTTGCATTTCTCCAATAAATCAAAATATTTACTTAGTTAAAAAAAATTCTGCAGATAGTTGTATCAGTTAATACTCTCTTAGGATTGCATTTTTTTTACTGAAAGCCCTGAAATGCATTTTCTAACCTCTCTTTGATATTTTTTGTCTCTCACCTCACCAGTAAGGCACTATTTTCAGTTTAAGTCTTGGTGCTGAAAGCTGCGATCCTGAGCAGCCCGCATTCCCAACCTCTGTTAGGAACAAAAGAGACAGGATGCAGAGGCAAGCTCGGGGAAAGGAACAGCGTTGGAGTTTGATTTTACTTCAATGGGAAGCATGACATAGTGAGAAGAATTAGTGTGAGTCCAGTTTTGGAGGACAGCAGCCACATCCAGTGCTGACAAGGGAGAGGACTCAACCTAATGGTTTGTTTCCACACCTCACAGCCATGAGCCTCAGTAACATCCACCACATTCCTCCTGAATGAGGCATTTATTGCAGTTTCTGAGAGCTAAATTCCTACCAGCCATAACAGCATCATTCTGGCCCTCAGTGTGGAC
Organism: Molothrus aeneus; assembly: GCF_037042795.1. Classification (NCBI taxonomy): domain Eukaryota; kingdom Metazoa; phylum Chordata; class Aves; order Passeriformes; family Icteridae; genus Molothrus; species Molothrus aeneus. The sequence goes on along the minus strand of NC_089653.1, from coordinate 27,674,169 downwards.
CTGCACCTTCCACTGGGAGCTGCAAGGGGCTGGGAGTGAAGCTGTGCTGAGTAACCCATGGTCACCTGCTCAACAAGAGTACAGGGAACTTTGCCATTTGTATGTCAACATTTAGACCTCAGGAGTTTTTATCTAAATCCAGATAATTTACGTGAGTCTGTCTGTGCCAGTATGGTAAGGGAAAAAAAAAAAAACCAAACAACAACTTTCTCCAAGAATATGCATTGCCTGGTGATGATTTCCTAAGGAAAAAGCAGGTTTTCCTCTCTGGTGCTAAATTTCAGAAAGCTTGTACCTAGGGACAACTTTTCATGACTTACACATAGGCTCTGGCAAATTTTTTACTGCGCTTTCAAACAACTGATTTGCATCCACAATGTGTCTCAAAATATAGAAGAAATGCTTAAACAGATGGGGAAAATACTTGCATATATCATAGCTTATATTCTATATGCATATATTCTTATATAAGCTCATATATTCATATATAAGCATATATTCTATTGCACATATCATAGTATATATTCTATATGATTCTATTATATATCTGTATGTGTATGCACGCATGGAAATTCTGCGTGCAGCAGAGGGGGAGCAGCACACTGGAAATGCACCTCGGTTTAGTTGAGTAAATTCCTGTTTGTACTAAGGGGAGTACAAGACTTGTCGGGCTCCTGGGCAGATGACCGGTCTGCAGCAGGCTCTGCGTTTTCCAGCTGTGAATCTCCCACGGCCCATCGAGTCTTTGCAGAGATCTCCCATTGTTCCGAGCAGCCCCTCGCGGAGCAGGGAGAGCTGATCTCGGGAGCCATCCCCTCCCGGCGAGGCGAGCCCGGCGTCAGCAGCCCCTCCTGCCCTCTCGTCTCTGCTGCAGCCCTGGGACACGCACGGAGCACCCTCCTGCCCGCTGGGAGCAAAGCCCAGCAGGGCTCCAGACACACTGTCCTTCGGGGAGGGAGGCAGAAAAATATCTTTTCAAATTCGACTTCCTCCCCCACGTTATTTTTTTTTTTCTTTTTTCCCCACTCTTTTAAATGTCAGACTCCTACACAGTTTCTTTGAAAGTTTGAACTGTTAGATCAGTCTGGAAGCAAAACAAACCACAGCACGTTTCACCTTTTGGAGAACTTTCCAGGAGACAACACGCATTTCAGAGCAGTGACGATTCAGTGTTTAGCTCTCTGGGGTTGGGGTGTGGACTTAAAAATTCAAAACATTTTTTTGGACATCTGTGTTGAATCAGGGCTTATTTCTGATTAAGGTGGCTGAATTTTTTATTATTAAATTATTTTCTAAATTGATCACTTGTATTTAGGGACATCAGATGCAAAGGCAGCTCTGCTCTAACATTGTTCACTCTGCTTAGGATCCAAGTTGACTGGGTTGGAAGGTTTCTGATTTTTCCTTCAGCTGTGTTTTGCCCAAGGTACAGCCCATGACAACAGAGTGTAGCTCTTTGACCTACTCGTGGCAATTTCTTTCACTGTGCATGAAAGAATGAGCATCACTAGGAGATGCTCAGGCTGCTGCTCTTTCCCTTGTCTTGGTGCTTGATGGGAAGTTCATCTCCTCTCCCTCTCCTGCTTGTGGGAAGCTGGATGCTGGAGCATCTCAGGCTGATGGCATAGGAGGCACAGCTGAGATAGGCTTCCCAGGCAATTAAGTGCTGTGGGAGATACTGGTCTGATTTTGAACCCTGAGCTTTGAAGGGGAGTTTCTTCTGCTCTATCTTGCTCTCACTGAGAACTGAGCCAGAACAGTGAGATCACCACATAAGTGCTGGCAAAAGTAGTGGATGCAGTGCAGTCACTCCCAGCACACTTTGTGGGGGGTCCATAAGCAGCCAAACACACCCAAACACAGGGTGTAAATAAAGGGAGTCAGAGGAGAGAAGCAGGTTTGAGTCTTTACTGCACCTGGTAACAAGAGTAGGTTGTATTTCCCTGTCCTCCACTCCCCAGAGCAGCATCAGTCTGGAGCTGAACTAGCTCCAGTGGTCCACCAAAATCATCTCTGGTGAGCATTGGTTTTGTGTGTGTGTGTCATCACCCTGGCAGCATCAACCAGGAGGGTCCCTGACATTTTGGGGGGGCACAGGTGGACCCTGTTGTGCTAAAGAAAGAGACCTAATGAGCAGCAGTGGATCTGAAGGGCCCAGATAATGATGCATGGCCGAGGCAGACAAGGCTGCTGGCTTGCACATCATACAGGCTTTGGGAAGTGCACAGCATGATGCTCCAAGCACAGTTTTCTAACTGCTAAATGTGGGTTAGCCTGTTTATACCATATCCAGAAACCAGCAGGATACTGTCCAGGCAGCAGGCTCACACAGTCCACACCAGGAAAGAGAGAGGGCAGCAACTGTGTGTCCAGGGGAGTGCATAGGCAGAAAAAAGTTCTGCCTTCCAAAACAAATGAAACCACTCCATTTATAACTGAAGAGGGCTCAGCAGTGATTTGGATTCTCCAGGACTTGTCACTGAATGATGTGACTCAGGGCTGCCACAGCAGCTGGCTGAGAAAGCAGGGTGGGGGAGCAGGAGCCCCACTGCCCCTTGGTGGGACCTTCACAGGGTGGCTCTGGCTGGACTTTAGGACACATTTTTTAGATGTGCTGTGCCGAGGTGAATTGTGCTCGTAGCAAGTTTTAACAGCTCAGTTTGTGGCTGGGCAGCTGAGGGCAGCATGCTTGAGGGAAAAGCTGCCTTCTGGCAGAGCCACTTGGATTGCCTGGGATGCTGGGAGGGTGGGAGATGCGTGACAGGGACCTAAATCACATCTGCACAACACTGGTGATCACGATATACCACAAACCATCTCTGGCAGCTCTGTTTGCCTGGAGATGGCAGCTGAGCCCACCTCCACAGTATTTTCAGACTATTTCATGTCTGCTGTTTGTATGCACTGAGGTAATGATGGATTTTTATTAATTTCTTTTAAGGAATGCATCATAGACCTTAAGAGCCTACAAAATATTGTGATTTCTCTATCTGGGACCATCAGATTTACCCACCCCACATCAAACTTTATCCCCCACCATCATCCATCAGGCAAGAGGAACAAGGACACCCTTTTTGTAGCCCCCAAGCCTAATTCTGTGACATCCTAATATGTTGCCTTAACTCCTAGCTCTCACACCAGAATCCCCTCGGCTCTGAATTAAAGAGATGACAGAAGCACTAAAAGGAAGGTTCCTTCAGTAACAACTGTGACTTCAGAATAAGTGCTCTCTTCTCAATATTAGCAACACAGAAACACTCTTGTTACCAAGCTCAACTCTGTATACAGTCTGTGTATAACCTTTTAAACAGCTTTTGCTGTAAAACACAAGTCTGTGTTTGCTGTAACAGGAGCGTTTCATTCCTCACAGTAGAATAAAAGGGTTTGCTGAAAGAGAAAGGGCATTCCAAGTCCCTGCTTTGTGCTCTGAATTCTTTTCCAACATCTTCCTTTTAATACATCGCAAAAGGGGGGAGAGAAGAAAAAAAAACACATTTAAAAAGAAAAAAAAGTGTTTTAGAGTGTTTTCCCAAGAAATATCACACGCTGAATTGAAACACCTTATCTACAAGGAGGTCCTGGTGGCAAGTGTAGAAGCAACACAGGAAAAAAATCAATACAGCCTGCAGAGATTAAAAACATACTGGAAAAACATAAGGAAAATGTAACAATTAATGCCAGTTGTACATATAATACGTGAAAACAAAGCGCAGAGGCATTAGTCTCTACACACAGATCTATTGGATAGGTAATGCTTTTATCTCAACTTGAAAATGGAAGCTTTATTAGACTGCTTCCCATCAGGAGGCATCATACCAAGAACAGTGTAAGGCTCTAACTAGCTGAAAGCCTCTTCCCCCCACACCTTCCATCCCAATCACTTTGCATACCCGTGAAATTCAAATGCCTCAACCTCAGACTGAGGTGGTGTCAAACCAGGGTTCAGATTCACCAGCCTGCATGAAACCACCCACTCCTCCTCCAGTGGAAGACATGAAGCAGCTGACCAAGATGCCTTGCAATAGGTGGGAGTTTTTTGTCTGCAATTTAAAAAGCCCCTCCATGATGCTGCAGCTAAAGATTGTTTTATCATTGCATTGTATCATGCTGTAGCAGCTATTAATATATGCCTGACTTGAATAAAATGTCCTACACAAGTTTCAGCTGTGGGGAGTTTTGTAATTAGTGTGCTCAGGCACAAAAATCAGGAAGATATTTAAGGTGTCGCTCAGCTGAATGATTCCTCTAAACTCCCTCCAGCAGCTTTTCATTCATACAATAATTAGACCCAATTTTATCATTTAACCAAGTATCTTGAATGTAAACCCCAAGAAAAGACATTAAATAGCTCTTTCTCCTAATGTTAATACACTCCTAATGTTAAAATACACCTTGAAGTCTAAGTAGAATATTTGCATCCTCGGTTTTCTGGATCAGGAGCAATAAAGAGGAAAATGCCCCTTCTCATGACACTTACCATAACATAAATTTCAATAAAACTACACAAGACTCACAGCAGGACTACAGATAAGGGTAAGCATCAGATAGGTGACAATACTGGAAAAATACCACTTTACCCTTCCTTCTGCTGCCTTCACATCAAAATAAATCAAGGTTTACAAGTTTACTTTTAAACCCCAGAGACCATAAGTGAACTTATGGTTTACTCATCCCCTTTCTGACACCATCAAGTAGAGAGGTAGGTACAGGGTCACACAAGTGTTGGTGGGTTGGACACCTAGTGCTACTTCAAGGCAATAAAAGAGCCAAGCTGACTAAACCAGCTGAGAATCCTCCCAGTGAAGGAACTTTAAGGACTATGAGACCAAAAAGCATTCAGGCCTCTAGCTGGTGTTTTGCACAATTTACATCCAAATACTCCCACCATACTCAGCATTGCATGGAGGTCATCAACGTAGCAGCCTCTTTAATGAAGTCTGTGCTAGACAGACACAAACAGGAGCAGGCAAAGAGAGAGATTTCATGGAGCTGGGAGCTCTGTTTCACACAGATTTCATAAATGGCTCTCAGAGCTAAGCTTGCTTTTTGTGGCAGGGGCACCTCCTGCTTTGGCCAGGCTCCCATTTTAGCATCGTATAAATCCAAAGGGATAAAGAACATACTTGGGCACTGGTGTTCCCACTACAGACAGGCTGCCTGCCAGCATGGATAAACAAAAGTACTTTTCATTTATTAGTTACTAGTTTTCATTCAAACTCCCAGAGTGCCGATTCTTTTACTTTGGACCGTATCCCATGCTTCCACTGAAGCCAGTTTAAGATTCTCCTGACCACATTGAGAGCAGATTCATTTGGAAACCATTTGAAAGGCTCAGCTCTGTCATTCTCACACAAGGTGCAAAGCAACTTCAACAGGTAACTCCTGAGAATGACTTTGCACAAGCCAAATTTGCAAGGGTTTAATGAGCCTTGGATAAGACCGAGAGCTTTTTTTCAGTAATGCTGTCCACTCTCAGCAATAAGTAATAAACATTCCCAACACCCCATGAGGCAAGAAGTCAGAGCTGGGCCTACTTTAAGACATATAAACTGCAGAAAAGCTATTAAGGTTTCATAGCAAGCCAATGATCCAACCAATGCTTGGAGTGCAGAAAGTCCTGGCTTTTAATGCACATATGAACCTGTTAGTGCTAAGGTTCAACTTTTTCCTGTCAGTCGTCTTGAGTGTTTACTAAATCCAGATGGCCTGAGGAAATAAATGAGATTAAAAAGAGTCTGTTTCATTCTCACACTTCCCAAAGCCCTCTGCAAAAGTATTGTGCTGCTACAGATAACACATGTACCTGCAGGCATCGGTGCCACTGTTACAGACGTGCTGGGGACTCCTTTTACCTTGTCCTCAGCAGAGCTTAACAGCCTTTAACACTTCCACACCCACAGAGAAAAGAACACGACATTCTGCTTTTGTTCCTATTGAAAAATGCTGTTTATTCTCTGTTTTTCCAAACTGTGAAACATTTTCACTGGCGTCTCCACAAATCCTTGGTGGCATTTCCAAAATGGGAAGGGTGGGGGGGATCCTAACCTCTTTGGGAGGTACAGGAAGGACACACACGGGCCATGGGCTCTGTAGTGATGGAGAGGTGGCAAGTGGAAGCACTTGAGCTCTGAGAATCCCCACCCACACCAGAGACAAAAGCCCCATGGGTTTGGTTATTCTAGAACTAAAGAAAAAGGCAGAGAGGGCAAAATCTTTGACATGTGAATGGCTGTTATGAAAGAGGAATGAGTAACAACACTCTGTGCTCCACAGAGACTTAAAGATATGTTGAGTTTGGGCCACCAGCCCCCTGGAGCAGCAGAAAGCTGTAGTGTGCCCTCGATGGTGCTGTTGGGGAAGATATCAGAAAGGATTTAGGGGTTGCTCAATCCCATCTCAGCAAGGAAGAAGGATTAAAATGGGGCTGCACCACAAAGGATGTACAGGGATGAAATGAGCCCAGCTGCCCTTTATATGGGGTGCAGCAGGAAAGATGGGGTTCTTTGCAGCTCCAGTCTGTCAACCAACACCTGGCCATGCTCCACACTGGCCCGCAGGGGAATGACATTCAGCACAGGATTGAGCTCTGCTGCACTTCAGGGCACAGCAGAATGGGATGCATAAACAACAGGGGGGCACCCAGGGTGCTGGAAGATTGAGGAAGAGGATGCATTCAACTAATTTCACCTCCCACATGGTGTTTGTGGGCATGGGCTGGACAACATCATCTTTGTACGAAAGATTGGCGAGATCCTGATTTTTCACTTTTAATAGCTACTCTTTACTAGTAAGTCCTTCTCAGATCTCCTCACCCACGACTCTCATCCTTCTTCATTTTAATCTGATGAAACATTTCTCTTTGTATAAGAAAAAGGCATCAGGTGGAGAGTTTGATTGAGGACGAGAGGAGGGAATCGTGCTTGGGGTAAGGGGTTGTGGCTCGGGGAAGCCCAGATCACTGCTACCAGAGACTGGGATGGGTCTCCTGCTTGCTCCCCACTTCAGCTCTCTGCCTGCAAGTCAAAGATAACAGAGCTCTTTTCTTTCAGCCATTTGTCTGGGAAGATTTGGGGTTACTACACATCCAGCAAGAGGTGGCCCAGGCCTCAGCGGAGATGCCGGCTCTTTACCATTGTACAAACAATAGCACCTCTGAGAAGCAAGCCCTTGCTTTGTATATTTACTTCGTTTCTTGTTCAAGCTTTGTTAGGGAACCAAGGCACTTAGGCTGGTTACTAAAATAAAGAAGTGCTATAAAAAGAGATCAGCTCTTGCAAGGAAATCCAAGCTGCAGAAACATGAACAAAGATCCATTGAAAGGCAGTGTTAAATAAATACAAATTAATTTTGCATAGTTCCAAAGTCCTTCAGTCAATAAACGCCCATTCTCATTATTATTCAATAACATTTAGCTAATATATTTGGATTTGCAAGGCAAACATTTTCAAACATTTTTCTAAATTAGCACAAATCTTCTGCTTCGTCTTTTCTTCATCTACTGTCAGCGGAGCAAATAATCAGAGAACAAATAGTACTCTGCTTATAAATTCCTCTTGCCAAAGACTCGACCTCTAGAGACTTGACTTCACATTTGCTTTTCTGTAGAATTTAACAAAATTAGTCAAGCGCGATTTGTTGCGTGTTTGTCTCTTTTCAAAAGCTCAGAAATGTCTAGCTCCGGTGATTAAAGGAAGAAGGGAGATTTTACTAATAATGTTTAAGTGGAAGGATATTAGAATGCAAGAAATATTTATTAACATCCACCTGCAGGTAAATGTTTATAAAATTTCATCTTCTGTCAAGGTTGAGGTCATTCCCACTTACTACGACAAAGTCAAAAAATAGGGAACAAATCCTCAGATACTACGGCATCTTCCTGGCTGGGCTGTGGGTAGGATAGGCCAAATATTAAATTTCATAACAGGATAATGCACAGAGCACCTGCATGATACTGCCCTACCCTGAGGCACAGACAAGCCGAGATGATTAGGTATTATCAAAAGCTCATCCTTTCCCCTCTTTCTCATTAGAGCCAGAGGAACATACTCTGGCTGAACCATTTGCTGCATTGGGTGCAAGGAGGAGGCATCTGCATTTCAATAGGGTGCTTGTCAAGGCTGACAGCAACTGGAGAGCTACTTCTTATAACGCTGTGTACTCCAGTTGCCACAGCCCCACAGTATGTCTCTTTTTACTGCCACTGCACTCTCCTGTCATTTGGAGGCCTTAAAGCATGTGAGTCCCCTCATATGGGCTCCAACACCTCAGGAAAGGAGGAACAACAGAGGCCAGGCCCAGCTTCTTGAACATGGTTCTACCTTCATTTTTATGAATCAGGCTTTCTGGTCTTGAATGATAATAAATGGAGGATTTGGAGATCAAAGGTAATTTGATTTCTGAAAGAGAGCTGTGATCTGTGATAAACATGCTACCTGGGTTCGTTTCAAGTCAGCAGCATCAGGGAAGTTATACAGTTACTGCACTGTTGCTTCCCCTGTGAAAACAGAAAAAATCAGAAACTGGCAGGCCTGCTGTGCTCACTTAGGAGGGGCTGTCCCAGCCACCACACACTGGCCAAAGCCAGCAGAGCAATGAGGACAACATTTGGGAAGAGTCCTGACTGTCAACATCCAGCAAGAAGTGGAAGACATTTAACATGTGAAAGAAGTATTTGGTTAAATGGAACAGAAGATATTTTTGTGTAGAAAATTCACACCTGTTACACATCTGGCCTTCTATGCCCTGTGCTCATGATCCTATCAGGAGCTGTGTATAATAATAAGTATTACTCCCTAAACCAACTAGGCTGACATTTGCAACCATGCCAGCTCTAATGTGACACATCTAAACCAAAACAAGATTCAGCCACTATTTTGGCATTTCCAAAAGAGAAAGGTACCATGGAAGCATAGTTAGCCTCTCTTTTTGTCAGTCTTTGACCTGGTGCTAACAGGAGCTCCTCTGAAGTTTGATGACACCCTGTATGAGTGTGAACCCTCTGAATTTCACTAGAACTGGAATCAGCACAATGGACAACACCACTGTTCACCATCAGATTAGAGCCTAGGGGGATCATATTCCATTCTTCTCTATGAAACTCTAAAATGCTTCATTCAAACCAGCATTAACACTTGTATTGGCTGAAAACAGTGTCTGAAAACTGTGTCCAAGCCAATATGCTATACTCAGTTTCTCTCTGCCTGAGAATAATAAAATGAGCTAATAAAATCTCCTCTGGAGGTTCATCTCAGGACCAATCACTTAGTACCAGCTGCCTCACTAATGTCTTTCTTCATTTCCATTTCTTCCATTTTCCCATATACTCATCTCTTCTTACCTTGTTATGTGCTGCATTTCCTCCTACCCCTTCTTTTTGTGTTACTTTTCCATCGCCACCTTTCAACATTCAGCTTATTGTCTTACAGTTCCACTCAGGGAAAAATTAAAGTTCATGAACAACATGCCTACAGGCTCCTTCAAATATGGCTTATCTCAAGTGGTCCATTTACCCCTTGGCCATTAAGCAATACCTTCAGAAACAGAGCAAGTTCATTCTCTGAAAGATATATGAGGCAAGAACAGAGATACTGCCTCCTCAGTACATGTGCACATTTATGGGCAATAAACTCAGCAGGGAAGGCTGCCCTGTGGGTAAGTTCACCAAGGCAGGGTAAACATGGCAATCAGCTTTGCTTTTTGCACTTTTTCCCTTCCTATGCCTGACTAATGTCCTTGGACTGCACAGATTTTCAACAATGGTATCTGTAGGTGACTATTTCACCATTCCTTCCTTTGACATCCACCCTTCTTTCTTTACAGAAGAGTTTTTAATTTCCCAAAATTTTATAAAGAAACAACCCCTCCCCTTCTCTAAACACATGGGGAAAAGAGATTTCTTATTCTTTTCACTAGGAAATGCTGAGCTGCTAAAGGGGCAAACAGTTGGGGTCAGCATTACCCAGGTTGTAAAACCAAAAAAATGTCTTTTTACACTCTGAGACAAGTATATTTTCTGAGCAGACTTCTGCAATTAAGAGACAAACTATGGTAGCACCTGCTCTTGTGCTTTTTGTAGAAGTTCAGACCTACGTGGTTATTGTAATCAGTTCCCTAAAACCACCAATAAGTAAAAAAAATTCTTCTGAAAGACAGAGCAAAAGACTCACTTGCATAGTGAAATGGCTCTTCCTGACACATGTCATGAGTCAAGACAAGTTAGTTGAACTCCATTTCACACTCTTCAAACACATGAGTTCTTGGAGCAGTGCAGCTGGGCTTCCAGGCACCACAGCTTGTGTCATTCCCAAGACCAGCAGTGTCCCTGCATGCTGGCACACACAGAAGGTGAAAAACAAAAACGGGAGGTGCATGGTGGCTTCCTTGATACACTGTGATACTGGAAAAAAAATTATTTTAAAAAAGGATAAGCAACAGGCATCTTATAATCATCCAACAATCAAATCCCTCATTGCATACAGGGCTTTTTCAAACACATCTGGATGTCCCTGAGACACCACTGGTGGGCTCTCCTTGTGGAAGTCTGGAATTCAACAGATGCCATGCTCTAAAACAAAGATGCAGTTTGGCCAGGTTACCTTTTGCTGGGTTAAGACCTGAAGAGTTGGGTGTCCCAGCAAATCCATCAACCTCCCTCTGTGCACACTCCAGAAAGGGCAGCCCTGCAAAGCACATCCTTTCTGGCCTTCCCAGATCTCCTGATGTTCAAGCCATCATGTGCTTCAATGGATGGAAACACACAACAAAAAAAAACTCCTGGCTAAAAGTACACCTGAACACCGATGAAATGTTCAAAAATGTTTCAATAACTTCTGCAGCTGGAAGCTTAATTCACATCAGTGCTTTCAGAAACTTCACCCTGTGTTTCAGGTAAATTCAAAAGATATTGGATCTACTCATAATCAAAAACAAAACTTTGAAACTGGGTCTATTTCCACTGCCCTCAGCAGGACCTGGATCAGCCTGACATTTATGTTTTAAATAATGTATTTGAGAGCTTGCACTAAGTGAGCCTGTTCTAAATATTGCCTCAGTCATTGTTTATATGGAATTATTGTGCTCCTGTAACTTCACTGAGCATTCATATATGACCAAAATAGCCACTCCTTTATGATTCCAGCTGTCAAACTCCTCATGGCAGCTAGAGGTACCTCTCAGCCTAAGTGACAGCTGCAGATGACTCACTAAACGTTGAACTATTCTAAATGTTTTTCTTTTAAGGATGAAAATCATTTGTCCTCACTCTTCTAAAGAAAAGCCTTTTAGTTTTGGGTAGGATTTTTTTGTTTGTAGGGTATTTGTTTTTTTTTTTAATGTCACAGTTGGCCTTCTTCATTCTTATGGAAAAAGAATTAGAAAAAAAAATCAAGAGAAAATAACCTGCTGCAAACTTCACCAAGTATGAAAACCACCAGAGGCTTAGTTAGCTGCTCACAAGGAGTTAAACTTGCTGGGAGTAATTACTAAGCACCTTCCAAAATAAACAAATAAGAAAAATAAAGAAAAGTTTGTCTTAATCTACTGTGTTAAGACTATGTTTGCCCAGAAAGCTTCTGTAATTTTGATAATGTGAAAAATAATTTCTTTGTCCTTATGGACAAAACGTGTTTTTCAGCTCATTGTACACTGAAAAATCTTGACTGTAAGGTGTTTTGTAATTTAGTTCTGATATACACCTTGGCTAACAGGTGTAATTAAAAACCCATTATAATCATCCAACAAGCAAATCAGAGCAGTCCCGAGAGGAGCTGAGCTGTGAGAGCCTCTATTTATAAAATCATATTTAATGTAGTCTTATCTCTACACTGAAAAAAACATCTGCTTAACATAATGTAAACAAAAATATTAACGTTCCCTGGCCTTTTTGTCAGAATGACTTATGACAGGATCTGCCACATATGCAATTAAGGTGTAGCAGAACTGCCCAATTTCTAAGGAAACAACTACAAAAACATTGTATGTTTGCTCCTGGTTGATACTTTCAGCTCAGGAGTGAGAAAACAAGAACTGACACAGAGGGAGCTGGGGGGATTTAAGAGAGGCTTGGTCAACAATGTGCAGCCTCTTTGTTTTTTATGTCTCAGCCCAGGCATAATAGAGGTGGCAACAATCTTTTTTCCTGTGATTTTGTCTCCAGATTGCAGGAAAAATGCACGTTGCCTCAAGTGTTAATGAGCTCGAATTAAAAATAAACCAAAGACAAAAAAAAGCACAAACAAACCACCACCAGAACCACAACAGAGTAATAAGCATATTTGCATAATCCACTCTCTCCCATGCATTTATAGATAACCACATCTTATATCCAGAAGATGAGTTGCAGTTTGTGCTACCACAGGGATAAAAATGGGAATATAAGCACTTTATGGTTTAAGAAGTTCAACTAAAATGACACAGTGAGACCAACAGAAATTGGCCATCCACCATTGCCAGTGTCATTCTAGGAAAGTCAGCCATGAAGTCAAATCTCTTCCACTGCCCCTGTGAAATCAAGCCCCCCACCAATACAGTGAATCTAAAACTGGTGGATAGACAGCAAGCTAAATGCCAGGATCAGGATGGACATCTGTGCTCAGAGGCTGCTCTCCCTGGGAGCAGGACACCTGCAAACCACACCACAGCATGGCAAAACCCAAGGTGTTCCACTTAGCAGTGGAAAACCCACCAGCAACAGCAACGGTGCTGCACAGTGAGATTTCCTGGGGAGCTTCATGGACCACCTTGGGATATCACACCTGAATTCTTGTATGTATCAAAAACCAGAATAAGGACAAGAGCTGGAAATGCTCTGAGCAGGTGGAGTCTGGAGGTCAGCACTGCCCGTGCAGTCACAGGCAGGGGTAGATGGAGCTCTGCTGGGAACCTGGGCACTCTGAATCACCCACTCCTTCATGCCAGCCTGGGCCAGCTGCCATCCAAGCCTGGTACATGGGCCTTTCTTGCAGCCTGTGTGTACTGATTATCATCCTCTTGCTCCATTTTTGTCCCTTTGTTATTTCACAGAGTCCCATTACAACTACACTGCTAGAATAAATCAGCTTCTCTTTAGGGATAAAGCTTTATTTTTCTAGTTTATTGTGGCCAGGCTAAGGGTGGATATTAAATGCATCAATAATTATGTTTTTGAGGAAACAGATAATTGCCTATAATTAAATGTTGATAAAGCATGTGATGCAGGTGAGCAGCATCCCAAGAACCTGAGGAAATTAGATCAGAAAATTTTTCACAGCAAGGACAAGGAACTGAACCATCCTACACTGCCTGATTTGTTTAGTTCCACTTTTCACTTGGAGAAAGCATCAGGTTGTCTATGTGGTTTTTACTTTCTGTAGAAAAGGTTTTTATTTTTAGTATATTAACATGCCATTATGCAAATGGAGAGCCTCATATGCGAAATTCAGAAGCAAACAATCACATGGCACTTTTGGCTCCTTCAGAAGTGCCCACATATGGTGTGTGTATAAAGCACACAATTGCTTGCCTGGGTAAAAAGGTGTCCTTGAACTCCAGGTTTCAATGTCATGAAATGCTGTGATAAATTACTGGAATGGGAAAGAAAACCAACACAAGCTGAGGCAGCAACATGCACAGATTCCCTAGAAAAATGTCCAACTGTCTCATCTCCCAAACCTGGAGGCAGTAGGTATTCCTGTGCTATCAAAACTCTTCATAAACAAACCCTTGCTACGTGCTCTCCAAGCCATGGCCGAAACTCTGTGGCTGCTGAAGTCAATGAATAATTTCTGACACACAAAATGGCAACAGGATCCTGTCCTGTGTGACAAACCTGTTCTACTGGTCCCCTGTGCAGGCATGTGTGGTTAACTTTCAACATCTGCTCTTGTTGTGAGCTGGTGCAGAGGGTATCTTAATTCAGACAGAAGTGATTGATAATTATTGTCCCCAGAGGTACCATGGCTGAGCCACCTACAGCAGCAGAATTGCCTGCTGCGTGTTCATTTCCAAGCGGATAAGTTGATAAACAGATGGTATGTGGCTTGCTTGGGATTACATTATTATAGTTAACAGCAAAATGTACCTGGTTAAGAGAAATCACAGGACAATCCAGTTTTCAAGTGCTGTTTTTCCTTTGAAAACACTTCCAACTGACTCCAGCTGCATAGCTGAGCCATTGCTCCGCTCTTCTCAATAGCACAGTTGAGTAAAAAGGAAAGGATTTCCTCTGATGTTCACTTGAGCCAAAAAACCAAAACAACCTCAGAGTTGAATTTACCACTCTTCCATAACCACCACATATCAGAAAGGACTGTCTGAGATCACAATCGACGCACAAAGAAATTAATTTGGTGTTGACACTTCACGGTGCTTTGAGATTGTAAATCAGAGGCTGCTTGGCAGGTAACAAACACCACCTTCCTTAAACACAAGAACACAGCAGCTGAGGAGACTTTCTGAGTCATCAGGCACAGTCCCCCACTATCATGGATTGCAGCAGCTAATATCCCTGTTCCTTTCATAACCCTCATTATCACAGCAGCTAAGCATCTGGCAAAGTACACAACGCTGGCACTGTCTCCCCACAATGATCTGAGCCTGTGTGTGTGCTAAGAGGGAAGAGATATGATTTGTACATTTTGATAGACCTGTGAACTTCTGAAAACAGACAACAGTCGCTTAAAGCCCTATGGAAACCTGGGCAGGAAAGATCTTTGAAATACTTCTCAGACAAAAACAGATATAAAGCAAATTATTCTATCCCACTATATACCTGGAAGGATCACATTATATTTAGGCAACACATTCCTTCCATGCAAAAGTTTAGTCCCAGACATTAAAAAGAACAAATGAATCTTTCTAGTTTTAAAAAGTCTACTGTAGCAGCTTAGACAGGCACACAGCAGAGTCAAGTGAAGTGTGTATTCCCTGTGATAATAAATCTCATAACGGAAATCAAAGCCAAGTTGAACTGCATGTTAGGCATTAAGTGTGTCCCAAACTGCTCATCTTGCTAAACCTTCATAATAAAATAACATTACAGTCTCTATAATTACATGGTACAATGATGCCACAGGAGTAAAGCCTAAAGAAAGGCTTAATTTTCCAGGCTTTGCAACAAGTGTGAATTGGTGTGGGGCTTAAAAGACATCCACAGCCTGGACCCAAGCCTAGGTGCAAATAGAACTGCCATATGTGACACAGACCAGGCAAATGGTGTGAGTTCATGCTCAGAGCTGCCAAGCAAGCACCAGGAAGGGAAGCTCCCAAAGCCCCCAGGATTTATTGGAGCTGCCTGTTGCTCCTATGGTGCTGTTTCTGACACATCTGAACAGAGGGACCTGGAAAGGTTTGGAGATTTTTTGCTCTGTTGCTTCTGACAAACCATGAAACAGTGGCAGCAGCTAAAACAAGGAAACAAGGAAAGCTGTCAAAAATGCAAATAGAACTTATAAAAGTAATGTGGAGAAAGGTTGTCCATGCTCAACTGCTTCAGCACAAAGCAAACCATCCCCTGGAAGGGCCCCTCTTTGCAGGGTCTGCAGAGGCACCCTGGAAGACCTTGGGTGAGATTCACAGCTTTCAGATTGTTAAAGTTTGGTTCAAGCAGTCCTCCTGCTCAGCTTTTCCACAACCTTCTCATGGAACTTGTAACCCATGGGATACTCCACTGTTGTGAAGTCAACAGAAAATTATGAAATATCATCCGAAAGTTCATGGAACAAATTGTTTGGAAGCAAGTACAGCCAGAAGTACTAAAATGATAATTTCAATATCTTACTAAAAGAACATTCTGGGGATTATGACAACATTTAGTTTTTCTTCTTTTGGTGACCTGAAATATTTCATTTTGAATCAAGCCATGCCAAAAACAAAACAAAAAAAGATCAGTGTTATACTAAGCTGAAATAAAATGACATATTTGGACTCTGCAGAGAGAGCCAGAATTTAGAAGAAAAGCAAGTTTTATTTCAATCACTTTGATTTTGTAATACGATCACCTTCCCATTAGAATTATCCTCAGAAATTCTCTGTCAAGCCCTACAACTGTGTGACATATTGGCATTTTAAATAATTCTGCAGATTTTTCCTTTTTATACTCTTGGATCAGAGGTGTCCCTCGATCTGCTCCAGAGTTGCATCAGCAAGAAGGAAGTATTAGTAGTTATTTACAGACATGTAAGGCCCATAAGGGTCACATAAATAGCAGTGGGGTGTGAAGAGGTGGTGGCTCTCCTACAAAACTCTACCCAGTACCAGGCACACAGTGATAGGTCAGGCATGGTGTCCCTTTGGGATGTGGGAGCTGCATCCAGGTGTCTGCACAGACACAAACTCCAGCTGGGCTGGAGAAATTACTCATTACAACATCTCTATAAATGCTTTTGTAAAATGGGATGATTCTCCTTACAGACTTCCCCCATACACTCTTCCCTTACCCACTCCTCAGATGCTTTTGGCAAACACTAGTGAAAACAGATTCTTGAGGTGTGGGGTTAATTGTTCTCCTTTTTCTGTACGCATAAATATTCTGCAGACTGAGAATTGCTGTTTCCAGAAATATACAAATCTAGTAAAAGTTTCATATCCCCAGCTCATGGATAATTTCAGAGCCTGAATCATCTGGTTTGCAGCAATTAAAACAAAGGGTGCTTGTTCTAAGGCATTGTTTTCACACTAGAAAGCCCAGTCTGCCTTCAGCTGTCTTTACCAACTAGGAATTCAAGAAGAAAGCAGCTATTAAAGTTTTCTCTACCCAGTTTAAATGTGGCACAACACACATTCCTGGCCAACTTTTCAGACTAAACATCTTAGTAAATTCTTCCTGACAATAGTTAGTGACAAGCATGTCAAAACCAACAAACTCAGTCACATACAAGGCTTATCAATAATTTAGGCTTTTCCCCCCACGAGAGACTGTGTGTTTTGCAATAATGAAATATATGATTTTAAAAATAAATAATAGGCTGTTGTCAGGCCGATTGTAGCTAGAAGTTATGAATTTGATTGATTGAACATTTGAGTTCATTCTCTCTAGCAAGATCAAAGCGAAACTCTTCCATTTGCCCAAGGCCACTTGCAATTTATTTAGAGATTGTGTTCATATCCCAGCAGGTAGCAATATTGGACTGAGGTACACAGAAAATCAGCTCTTTGAGGTTTTTTCTGAGTCCAAGGGATGCAACAAATGAGATTTTTTTTAGTTCATTAAATCATTAACCACTTAATCACTAAAAAACACAACATCAGTTGCATTTTCCCTTAGCTAGGCATAACAAGGAAGCAGTCATGGTGTCGAAAACCTCTGTTTTAACATTGATGCCTTTGTCAAATATGACTGGTCTGTAGTTTTTATTTGTATGGTTATTTTCTCCCTCCCCCTTTTTGGTTTAATTATCATGGCAGAAGGTAATGACACCCAAAAGGGAGAGGAGTATGAATAGCAATGGCAAATCCTTTTAAGAGCAACATGGAAAATAACACACGTGCATGAAAGCACACAGAATATGTTTGTATAGCAGATATTGCAAGCACCCTAGTGCAAAAGAGCTCCAAAAAAATCAGCCCAGACTAATGTGAAACCTTCAGCCACCCTGAGACAGAGCCAAGATCAGCTCCCCAGACAGCGCTCGCATGCTGACTGCAGAGCTTTGCAAGGCTCTCTCGCCAAAAAAAGAACCATTCTTTAGCTGTCCTGTTTTTGTCCTACATAAGATTTGGGGATTAGCAGCATTAAAAGGAGCACAACCCAAAGCAAAGCGTGCATGCAGCCCAGCAGCAGCAGCTCGTTGGCAGCAGTGCCCTCACATGCAGAGCAGCAGCAGCAGCAGCGCAGTGCGGGCACCGCAGGGCTGCAGCAGCCAGCACACACTGCAAGATAAGGATGGGCTAGGAGCGGGGAAGGAGGACTTCCAGGAATCCACCTCAGAACACAGCAGGGGGTTTGCAGGAGGCACAGCTGGTCCAAGCTGGGAGGTCAGAGGCTGTAGAAGATGGCCAGCACGGCGTGGCCAGGGCGCCTGGCTCCAGTGTGGAAATGTGGCTGTCACACCTTGTGCCAGTGGGCAAGACCTGTGTCTCCCAGTCAGGTGGATGAAAGACATCTCTTGCTCTGGTGACAGCTTGGATGAGGTCTAGAGTCAAGGCTCTGGTTAGGTGCAGCTTCAAAGGGCTTTGTCTCCTCTGGTGAAAGCTTGGATTGGGAGCAGACCCATCCGTCCACAGGTCAATGAGCAGCAGTGGTAGGGTCTTCTCCTGAGGGGTTGCCATCGTCTTGCTAAAAAGCAAAGGCAATGAGCATCTTGTACTTTCTCTGCAAAAGTGCTCCTTGGATCTCTGAAGCCCAGCTAACAGAAGCAGAAACCAGGAATTAGGGATCCAAGAGCTTTAAGAAAAAAAATAAATTTAAAGCTCTACTTGTACAAGTTATCTCACAGTAAGAGCTGGGAACAGAAGCAAGCAGTCCCAATCCTCCTGTTCCCAGTTCTCCTGCTCATTAAGGAGAATTAAGTTATTCCAGTTGTGGAAAAACAATTAGAAGCACAGTTAGACCCAGTAATATCGGTTGCAGATGTACTGCTCCATATTGGGGGAAAACAAGGCATGAGGGTTGTCAGGGAATGTGATAGCTATCATCTGGTCACGTTATCTGAAAAAGAGGGAGAGAAGGAAAAGCTGAGCAAAGACTCTGAGTATCAGAGGGGTTTCTCTTATATAACACCTTCAGTCTAAGCATGGAGTTAAAGAATAAAGAGTGAGGTTTTTTCTCAAAAAACCCTAAATGTCATTGAACTCTCCCATTACAGACCAGTACCATAAGTGGCCAACAGTTCAGCTAAGTAACTTCAAGACAGACATACAAGATATTTATCAAGGAATACAGAGGCTGTATCCGAAGTACAGCTCTTTACCGTGATCACCAGTCACTAGAGGGCATTTATGTCCATGAAGATGTCAGAACCAATTTTTTCACCGAAGATATGATTAGTTAATGAGGCTTGACTGTTCCTAGAGTTCATCTAAACAGCTGAACATGATCATGGGTATGCAAACACATAAGCACAATTAGCAGAGTTCTTCACAGATTCTCAGAAATGTTGACAGTGAGTTACAAGATCAAGCCTAGCTCATTTTCTTTGTGGTACAGCCTGAAGGACAGAAAAAACAAAGTGCTTCAGGGTCCCAAGGTAGAATTAGCAAAGACTCAGGTCCCTCAGGATAGAGGGAGAAGAGCAAAGATTCAATCTGCCTACAAAAATGACCTGAAGGAGTGGCCAGATTCTCATTCAGAAACAGAAGAATGGAAATAGTATTTTGGATCTCAATAGGCACAAAATGGTCAATCCAGGCATCTTCTCAGGTAGGAACTTAATCAGGAGCTTACATTTATGTTTCATGGTGTCATGACTTGGATATAAATGCTTCCTGTACGAATCAGATTTTATTTATTAAGAAACTAGAAAGAAAAAGCTGCAGGTAAACCAAATCAAAGCTGAAAAACTGCCTTGAATGCCATAGAGGAAACATGAGAGAAACATGCCAAAGTTACTACTTTTAAAAGTTTTATTTCTACTACATCCAGTCTTAAAGATTTTTTTTTTCATTAATGGTAGTGCCCAGGTGATTAAGATAAGAAAAGAAATCAAACTAGACCACTGGTACTCTCTAGAACTTATGAAGAATCTAGATATGTTTAAAATAATTAATGGAAAGCTGGATAATAACATTTTTTTCCATCAAAACCCTTTTCTCTAAACACTCTCTACCCACCATTGTGGGAGACCTGTTTGGTTCTAAACACTTTTCTGATTTCAGTGCAAGGTTGCCAAAAGGTGTGAAACACAGGCTGATCTTCTGTGCTAACACAGAAAGTGAATTGAGTATGTTAAGTCAGAGGCTAAGACAGAACTGCAGAGGCTAAGACAGAACTGCCTTAAGTTTGTGGGTAGAACAGGTGTTATCCTTTAAAGAGAGGAAAACTATTAACTTGGCCTCACAGAAAGTGATGAAGTGGCTGAGAACATTGCTATGGAAAACTCCAGCATTTTTGCCTTTTGTGCTGGAGGTACAATTGTTTAGGTTAACAGAAACATTAGAAAAAATGTTCTGAATATACCAGCAGTCTTGAATCAATGGTTTAAATTAGCTTTCACTTTTCTCAAACTTGCTCATCTGTTATTTGTTCAGCCATGACTAAATATTCCATGTAGGGAGAAAAAAAATTAACCACTGAATACAAAATAGCAAAATCTGAGCTAAAACCTTGTAGCCTTCAAAATCACTTGCTAGTTCATGAACAAAATAATTAAAGTTGTGCCAATGACAAAGGATCAACACCATTGAGGTCCTGCTAGTCTAAAAATACAAGCAAGACAGAAGCAGTAAGGGAGAAATTACCTTATATAATGTGAGATAGCTTTGCCTCTCCTTGTAGCCCTTGCTTACATGCACTTTGATAATTGTGGCTAGAGCATGGAAGGTAAAGTTCACCAAGTTCCCCATTTGTGCAGTGACAACAAAACATGAGATAGATCAACACTAATATTTCAGCTTTCACCAGCTTTCTGGCTGGTTTACTCCCACAAACTCTGCCTCATTATTAACACAATGTGATCTTCCTCAAATGGATATTTTTGCTCCCTTTCAAACCAGCTTTCTGCTCACCTATACCATGGCCAAGACAAAGGAAGGAAAGTCTGGGGGTTTTTATTGTCTTTTGGGAAAAAAAAAGTCCAGTGCAGAGAAGAGAAGGTTTTACCATCATCTAAAAACAGCTGAAACTACAGAAAAGCTGATCAGCATTCAGTGTCTGAGAAGGTGCAAGCAAGTGTAAAACAGAACTTAAATCAATGAGACACAACTTCAGTCCAGGAAAAAATCTGCAGGCTTAAGGCTTGGTGAAAGTTCCTGTTTCCAGAGATAATTGGAAGTTTTGTAACTGAGAAAAAAAGAAAAGTCAAATTGCACATCAATGAGGTGGAAGAAAGTTCTGGTTATCTACACTGGCAGGGAAATGGTAATTAATGAAAATCACTCACATTCTCTGGCCGTTGCCAGTAATGGTTGACAAGCTAAAATTGGCACATAATGATAGGCTGAAAAATGCTGCATGCATTGGCAGCTCTTCCATTTCCTCTTGGTATCCTTCAGCTGCAGAATTTATTTTCAGTTTGTTTAGAGATTTTGGATTCCTCCACAGGTCTCTTTTTCTTGCTTTGGTACTACAGCATGGTGGCATAAGTTCCCAGGCATTTAAGAAAATAAAAAATAGACCAGTTGTAGCTGTAGCAGGAGGTCTAATCCAGAGTAGCTGTTTGTGTTTATCATGTGGCAACAGCTGGACTTGTTTAAGCAGTCATCTTAAACATGGTGAGAAAACTTGGAGCTGGCTCCACAAAGAAAATTGAGTCCTGGACCTGCAACTTCTAAGTTCTTAACCATCTCATGGAGGCAGTAGTCCAGAGTTAAGCCTGAAGGGAACCATAACCACCTGAAAGTGTGAACCGCAAAATTCAGGGCTGAGATCACGAACCAGTGGCAAGTGCTAAGGAAAGATAATGAGTCCTGTGTGATATCAATAAGGTGCAGCCAGAATTTCAGAAGAATACTTCACCTGTGAACTACCGAAGCAGAAGCTTCTTAGCAGGCTTGCTTACCCTTCCCATCCTCAGACTCAGTATTTTTCCTATTCTTACCCCACATATCAGTATGGTTTGCTTTCCACAGGAACTGGAGGCTCCTCCTAAGAGCACTTGCTGATGTGATAGTATGAAATTTCATTAATTGTTTCAAATCAGAGCCACAAATACAACATCCTTTAAGAAAGCTCTGTATGTGTAACAGAGCCAAATTTACCCCTTAACATCCATAAAATGCCCTGGAACATTCAGATACAAGGCTTTAGAGAAGTTGACAGTAATAATTAAAGCTGACTGCTCCTATTTCAGCTGAAGTCACCCTGACCTTCAGCTCAGGCACAGAAAAGCTGACAGTCAGAGCATCCCTAGGTGGGTGCTGTGCTGACTGTGAAGATGCATCAGAGCCCACACTGGAATTCCAGGGTTTTTCCTTGCCCCACGTTGTGCAGTGTAAAGGAAAACCAGCCACCATGCTTGTGCTGGAGGCCTGAAAGGTCAGTGACAAATCACCACGTAGGATACAGATCCTGTCTCTCCTCTTCTGTTTTGTTTTCCTGAGCATGCTGAAAAGAAATCAGTGAACCTACAAATGTGCTGCTCTGACCTCTCACATTGCTCCCTTGGGCTCAGACACCAGTTCTGCTATGAAGCAGCTCCAAGCTGGCATGGCATTGTGGCATTGACATGCAAACGAGCAAAGCCAATGAAATATCTTCCTGTGCTTAAGAATGCTTGATTTTTATATTTTCTTTTTTTTCTTCTCTCTTTTTTTTTTTTTTCGTGGTTTGGGGTTTTTTATAGGTTTTATTTATTTTTTGATGCTTTCATAGTCTCCCAGAATAACTTAGATGTATTCCTGCTTCAACTGCTACTTTTTTTTTTCCCCCAGCAGACTTAGAGCCTTAGTATGTGTTTGTTTATATATACATATAAATGTGTGTAAATTCAGCTTACTTTAGGAACAGGAATATTTTAAGCATTTCAACTAAAAGAAAAAGCATATGATGATTCTTTGAAATTCCTCAGTGTAAAACAACTGCAGCTGCCCCTGCCTTGCTTTAAAATCATCAGAAAATCTGAGACTTAACACCCAGCAATGATTATTCAGTTTGCATGAACTGGCAGCCTGTGCACCATCCAGGAGGAAAAAAAAATAATATATTTCCCCCTTTTTTGGCTCTTTAGGGATGAGCCAAAAACTCAACAAGTAAAACTTGACTGAAACTTTTACAGCAAAATTGTTCCAGAAATGTACTTTTTGCATAGTTTAATTGGGTTTAGATCCCCCAGAGTCAAAAAGCAACTCCCCCGACCCCTCCTAGCAGCTTTCCAAATGAAAAACACTGAAACCTTCAGGGGGCTTAACTTGTGATAAAGGTACAGGGCAGGCTTTACCCAATCTTCCAAGTGCTTAGATGCAAAGTTGTGGCTGATGTGTGAGCAGACCCTGAAGTTGTGTGCACAGTTTGCCCTGGAGACGCGCGTGGGGCAGCCGCACCTTTTGTGTACGGGCTACAGGAGGATGGGAACACATTCATCTGCTATGGCTGAGGCAAAAACTTGAGCATATTTTTTCCCCCTGCATTAGACATCAGGGGACATTGTTAACAATGAAAGCAATGGCAAAGCACTTCTGCTCAAAGAGCTCACTGGTTTCAGACACCGTGGAGATGTAGGTTGCTGTAAAAGGTGCTGAATGCTGTTGTGTGCTCTTTCAAAGAGAAATGACATTTGTACCCTCCCAGATGCTTGCTGAGTGCCATTTCTGCTTTCTTCTACCTATTCCTCCCTGAACAGTAACTTTTTACATTTGTTTCAATTATCAAAAGTGAAACTTGACAAACACAGTAATGAACCCCAGGCCAGGTTTCTCATGTGATCTACCACTTCGTGCAAAGACAAGAAAGAATTTTTAGAATTTGACCAGCAAAAGGACCTCAATACTAAGACATGCATTTTAAGGTTTTTCTGTGTGTTTTTGTTGGTTTTTCTTGGTTTGTTTTTGTTTTTTGTTTGTTGTTTTTTTTTTAATGTGTACAGCAATAGATATTAAAGCGCCCAGAATAGCTGAAAATTCTAATGTTGCTTAATAATAGCATTTATTTTAACATCCATGGTTATATATAGGATCTTGAGGTTCATGTCTAGAGGGAGGGTTTGTTTTGTTTGAACCACAGAGCTGTGGTGCAGTGGTCCAGACAGTCCTAATTTTATTTAGCTTACAAAAAAACAGGAGACAAAGTGTTTACGTCTCCAAGTATCTCAATAAACCTATGGATTATTGCTAATACCAGACCTCTGTGAATCTCACTCCAGGCCCAGTATTGCCATTGATTACACTGAGGCTTTCAACAAGCTGCCAGCCCATGAATCCTCCAGAGGATGAGAACAGACAAAAATAAGTGGGTGGGGTAAAGAGGAAGGGGATGTTTCAATTCAGAGGATGCTCTACTGAGCATAAATTGGCTTGAAAGAACAGGAACATAAACAACACACCACCCTTGGCAATGAGCAAGTTAGCAAACAAAAATACCCCAGCACTTTTTGTAATGGTGCCTGATAAATATCAAAATGGTCCTAGATTTCATTTAAATGTTAAAACTGAATTTGGATCTGAAAACAAAGGATAAACATATTTCTTCTGACATTTAGTGATGCCTGATGACATGCAATTTCATTGCTTTTTCTTTATGATGTAATTTTTGTAAATGATACCAGTTGTCATCAAACGTCACAAAAGCCAGACTTGCCTCAAGTCACCAATATTTATTGTTCTCCTCCAGCAGAGCCTGGTTCGAGTTTGGCGCGCATGGATTTAATTGTTCAACGGAAGAGTTGAGCCCAGCCTTCCCTGGAATAAAACACCAGCCTGAGATGGATCTGCTGACATGATGCAATTGAGATCTTCTGGCAGCTGGTGCAGCAAATGCCCTTTAAAGGAAAAAAGAAAACAAAAAGAGAGGAGAGTTGGGGGTCTAGCTGGGTGCTGGGTTAGTAACAGGATACTGGGGTGTTTGCTCCTGGGTCAGTCATCCAAGTCCTCCCTGGGCTGGAGCAGCCACCACCTCCTGCCACTGCAGGGTCACTGGAGCAGGGGCAGGTGTCCCCAGCATTCCTTGTGGCATTAATGAATGCCATGATTCTCTGGAGAACCAGGAGAGAACAGTGGTAAACAGACCTGCCCTGAAGGGTGAGTTTGGATAGACCAGTCTGAGCCCCTGCTATGCCTGCCTTTGTCAAGGAGACACATCCAGCAGTACCTGGAAAGGCTTCTGCTCCTTCAGCCTCTACTTTGGGCCTCAAATCCTATATATTATGGGATCAAAACTAACAAAAAAATCCCTCAAATCCCACACCTTCTCTTCTCTTCTCTACTACTTGTTCTTCCAATGTTGTCCAAACCTCACGTGTTATAGGAAATTGTGGCACATCTCTCAGGCATTGTGAAGGAGGGACAACTTAACCCATGGACACCCAGAGTACCAGCCTCTCACAGACCCATCCTGACTGTTCATTCTCTCCTTCCAGGAGATTTCCAAGTCTCCATGCCCCTCTTCTTCTGTCAAAGGGAAGAAGTTTAACTTCATGGGTGTTTCAGGTCTGACAGGAAGAAAAACTTTTGGCTATGTGCAGCCATTAAAGCACAAAAAAGAGCAGGAAAGGCCCATTTAAAAGAGTTGGGGACTGGAGCAGTGGAAGTTTGACAAGGAGAGGGATGCAACAAAGACAGAAAAGATGACATTTTTGGAAGAAGTGCTGTAAGCTTGAGCCTCTCTAGAGAGCTGCATAAAATTCACTGGAGCAACTGAAAGCAAGGAATAAAATTCACCTGACTTGTCAGGAGAACATTGTTCACAAAACCCTGATAATTTGGCTTTTAAAGCACACAGACTAACTCACATATGTGGAGGCACTTCTGATTCCTTGCTACATTTCCTTTAAGTGGGTGGAATATTTTGAATATTTTTTGGTTTTTCTTTTTTGTTTTTTTGGAGTTTTTTTGGTTTTGGGGGTTTTTTTGTTGTTTTGGGGGGTTTTTTGGGTTTTTTGGGGTGATTTGTTTTTTTTTTTGGTCCACACAGCTGGTAGAGGGAGCTTGTACAGCTGCAGTTCACATTTGTCTTTGTGAATATTTTATGCTACCGCCCAGGATATCAGCACTAGATCACCAAACCACAGCACAGCACAGGTGCTTTACAGCTCAGATGTGCCTAGGATTAGACAGCCTAAAAATCTCATGCTGAAAAAAAAAAGGAAGTTAAAATTTCCAGACTTTACTTACAGTTTTAATTGGCTTTCTAAGTCTCCTCACACGTGGCATGAAGCAAACTGCATTTTGCTCACAGGCCTGCAACACAGGGAGGTTTGGTCAGGATCTATTAAAACCTCTTTTCATCACATGCTTGACTTCCTTTAGCAGTGCTCTGAGACTCCATGGTTTTCTTTATTTGTTATTTTGCATTTATCATCCCTGGGTCCTTCCTGCACATTCATTAAGGAGGTCTCACAGCATGCCTGTGAAGTGGGTTGCTACTTCTGCTCACTACATTTCATAGAGAGGAAAAGCAAGCTGAGCAACAGCTTTGTGTGCTTCCAAGGGGGACACCAGGACATGGTGAGGAGTCCAGCCCTTTAGAGGGGGCTTTTTGGAGAACATTCCCCCAGGTGCCACCTTCCTACCTGTGCTCGAGGTGCTACTGTGCCAGTGGGAACAAATTAAACCCCTGTGTTGCTCATTGGTGCCTCTCCGCCTGTCTCTGCAGCTGTAAATCCCCCAGGGATGCAGTGGAGCAGGTTTGGGTTGACCTGCATGGGGACCACAGAGGGGGATTGCTGCCACCAGCCACCACTGGGGAGGACATGGGGCTGAGCCAGGATGCCCAAGGGCTGCAGGGCAGGCAGTGCCTGACCCAGACATCAGCAGGCTGCTGGATTCTGCTGCTGCAGACGCCTGCAGAGCAGCTGCTTTCATCCATTCAGGCTGCTCTGTGCACGGGCAGGGAAGCCCAGGGAATGGCAGTGGGGCTGCCAGGCTGTCACCTGTTTGTGAAGAGACAGGTTCCCATATCCATGGGCAGCTGATGAGGTGTCTTGGGATAATAAGTGGCCTTTAGAAGAGCCTTTACTTAAAAAAATTTATTTACCAATGTTGGTTTAACATTCCTTAAGAGTGGCTGGGTGTCACCAAAGACAGTGTGATCTTTTCTGCTGCATGCCTGCAGGCTGGGGCTGAACAGGGACGTGTTAGTTCCAGATCCAGCACTGCTTTTCAAACTGGGTTCTGTGGGCTAAGTCCCAACTGAACACTGGAAAGTTTAGTTTGTATTGGCAGATGCTGGCTCCAAAAGGTAAACTGTGTGCCCTGCCTGTTTTAATGAAACAGACCTGTCTGTATGCACGTAACTCTCCCAGCTTCTTCAGGCCCTTTCAGCTCTTTGGATGACACTGGCTGAATGCCAGACCTCTACTGCCCAACCAGCACGTGGATAAACCCACAGGAGAGGCTGGAGCACCTCATGGTGCGGATAAAGCCAATTCTGCTGAAACACCCAGAATTTTATCTTTATCCAAAACATCACTGAGCTGGGCCAAAAATACCATTAGCTATTTCCATCCTTATCCCTAATGTTTGCACAATGGAAAAAGTGAAACACAATGTTAAAAAAGGTTTGGGTTTTTTCAGATGTAAGAAAATAATTTCTCTGGAAAAAAAATTATTCTTGTGGTCATATCCATCTTCTGCTTTGAGGACTTGATCCTGCAGAGCTCCTGGCTCCACCTCAGACTGTCAAGAATTACATAATGAAATGGGGGGAAAAAAATCCCAACTTTTCCTTAACCCTAAAGCAATTGATAATATACAGTTAGATATTCCCTTTGGAAAGACATGGCCCTGGAAAGGCACCAGATATGAGCTTGGGAGCTCCAGTGCTGGCCTGGAAATGTTACTCTTTTCAAGTCAGGCAGTGTGTGTGGAAGTGAGTGCTGTGTTTCGTCAAAAAGGATGCAGGACAGAGTTTGTAACATGAATCCAGCACCATGTGGTTCACCACTGTTCATTAATAATCTCCTTTGTTCCTTCACACAAAGGTGTGGAGCATTCCAGCTGAATTCACTTTATGGCACTATCCACCTTGGACAAACAATATACAGTGTAGTGTTCCTGTAAACTCCTTGGCCAAATAATCCCTGGGATTCTTGTCAGTGGTCTGAAGAGGGAGGAAAAGGTCATTCATGGAGAGAATCAGCAGTCACTGACCTCCATGCAAATATTTCTTTTCTGTACTTCCTTTGTCCTCTCCTATTTTATAACAATAAGACTGTTTTAGATGGGCAGGAAAGGAGTTGTTTGGGAATGGAGGTGCTGCATTTCAGTTTGTGGGTTTTTTTTTTTGCTTGTTTGGTTGGTTGTTTTTATTTTTTTTAAAGTGTATGTAGTTTCACAATTAGCCTACAGCAAAAATTAGCCCTTCATGTAGATTCACACACACAAAAAATAGACTTTTTCCTGGGACTGTAGTAAACATTTTTAAAACAGACGTAGCCTGAGGTGACGCTATTCTTGTGCTTGTGTTTAGAAAGGAAAGGATAAAAAAATAGTGAAATGGATCATTCCTGAGTGAATTAAAACTGTAAATGCCTGTTAAAAACACAGTCTCCAATCATATGGGCAGATGCTGCATCCTACTATACAATAATGTCTCTACCTGGAAAAAGGAAGGGCAATTTAATTGACAGACATTTTAAAATCCACAATAATATACCTTACAATGAGTTAGTCAGAGTTTGATGCTGTAGCCTTTATTCTTGGCAGTAATTTTTGCTCACCAGAGCAGACTACTGGTTTCACCTTTTACCAGCACTAAACTGGGGGGAAAATAAAGAATATCCACAGATAAGTTTTTATCTTTGTTAAGGTGACACATTCTCTTCAACCATTCAAGAAATATCATCCTCTCTTATCACCCTCTCCAGGTCTTCAAGTACCTACATGGGAAGAGGTTTCTGATGGAAGAAGAGTCTTTAATCTAGCAGAAAAAGGCATAATGAGATCCAGTGATTGAAAGCTGAAGTTAGACAAATTCAAACTATCTTATCTAGGAACTTGGTAGATTCCCCATCACTTTTGAAGCCTTTAAGAAGATATCCAGTCTTGATGTAAAAGATATGCTCTAGATCAAACAGAAGTTATGGGTTTGATGCGAAAATTATTGGGTGAGGTTCTGCAGTCTGTGTTATGCAGGAGGTCAGGCAAGAGAATCATAATAGTCCCTTCTGGCTTTAAAATCTGTGAAGCCCAAACACGACTTCAATAAGGAAAAAGCAAGCCACCCTGACGACCTCTTCTGCCCACAGAACTTTAATTTTGGAAACAGAAGCTGGTTAAAGCAGTTCATCAGCCTTACCTGGACTCTGCTTAGCAGACTATTCGTAACACCTCGGGATCTTTCAAAGAAAGAAATTTAAAAACAGTCTAGTTTCTCTTTAATAAAAGAAGTTGGAAAGTGCTGACTGGTTTCTCAACCAGCTATTTCTTTTCAAACTGTAACAAATTTGCTTTAAATTTTCACAGCAAGACTTTTATGTTGTTTGTCATAATTATCAGCATTTACTTATTTGATACTCCTTATGACATATTCCTGCAAATGAAAAGGAATTGAACTAATTAGGTAACATTCCTCCATTTAATAGTATTTATATAGCTGTTAGATATGGAATAAATAATGTCCTATAATCACATTATTTTTATTGCTTTTCTACTCTGTAGCAAAGTTACAAAATAACTTTAAATTTGAGTCCCAACAATACCAGCTTTCACAGTTTTATCTTGAGTCCTGATAATTTTCCCTAAATTGCCAGCTCCAGGAATCATATGAATATATGAAATTCTTGTCATTTCTTTAAAAAAAAATAGTCTCTCATAGTGGTTGCCAGTAAAGTTTGAAAAGATGATACTCACTCCTCAAAAGACCTAAGCAAAGAGCTAAGTAAATAAGCAACTCCAATTCCTTTTTCATCTTATAATTTTAAGGCAAATCTCCTGATTCTGGAATTTAAACATTTGAGGTTGGCAGTCACCCATTCTACTGAGACTTGACTGCTCCCATGGGGAAGGAAAATCTGTCTGGGCTAGAAAATGCCACCTCAGTTTAACTGACTAGGCTTAAAAATACCTATTTTTCATAAATAAACAATCTAAACCAAAGACTAACACAAGATGAAACCCTGGACCAATCTGATGGCTTTGTCCAGACCGAGGACTTGGTGTGGCTTCTCTGACAGCACATTTCCCTCTGGTTTGGTTTGGAGGGCAGCCACTCAGCTGGCCCTTTGAGCCATGATGACAATTTGGGCAAAGATGCAGCAACACACACCACAGCCCTGCCCCATTTCTGCACCACTGGCAGCATCAGCCAGATGTTTCCTCACTGCGGACTTAAAGTTTTCAGAGACACAAAATGTTTTGCTGACGTGGGGCTGCTGCCATTCTTCATGCAGCATTTGGGCAGGGGGTCCTGTAGGTGTCCAGATGTGTGGGGGGCAGTGCAGGGTGTGCCCACAAAGTCCTGGGAGTCATCACTGCATGGGAAGGGGGCTGTGGGAGACAGGAGAGGCTGTAGGTTGCAGGAGAGGGTGGTAGTGGGACTGTCCCCACACTGGGGCTCCAGATGCTATCGCAAGATTTAGGCTGTCAAACCTTTGTTTGAAGGATAACAGTGTGAATCAGCAGCAAGGTGGACAGAAAATCAGGGCTTAAACACCTTCAATGCCATGTGAACCTGCCCACAGTGGCAGCAGCAGGGCCTCCAAATGGGCTGTGATGCAGAAGGAATGTGAAAAATGGCAATAAATGTAAAAGCCTCCTTAAAATCTCCAGTCCTTGCAGAGGCACGGACACCCTGCCAGCTCTCCAGCTCTTTTCTGTTGTCATCTCACTCCAAACTGTCACAAGATGTCAGTGTTTTCAGATACTCCTGCTATGGCTGAGCAAACAGCCTCTCCACACTGCCTGGCTGACTTTCAATGGCATAAAATTCATCCATAAAATTGAGCCATAAGGTTCTCAGCAGAGTGGCAGTACGACAAAGGAACTTGGTGCAGGAACCACAGCAGCCTCTGACAGTGGGATCAGGTGCAGTTGCAGTTCACCCTTGTCCCTGGGGTAGCTGAAAGGCACCTGGCTGCCCAAGCTGAGGTGGTGATGCTTATGAGGATCACTGAGTTCAATACAGCCCTGGTTTTGAACCAGATCTTTTTTTTTTTTTCTTTCCTCTCCTTGAAAAATTCTTTTAGAGTGTTCTGGAATGTGAAGTTTGTTTTAGCTGGTAAATTCCTTAATCCGAGGTTTCCCTGCATGACACACAAGTCACAATATCCTCTGGTGGGTAGTTCAAAATCCTGTCTATTGGCATTTTCCAAGTTCCTTTTACATCCAAAGACCTTAATCCAGACCCCTCTCTTCACTCATATGTACACAGAAGGATTTTCAGGGACCAATGTCATCCACACTTCCCAGAAAATACAGCATATGCAATTTCTTATCCCCTAGTGACCCTGCTACTCTGAGGCATGGGAATTGTAAAAAATGGTGTTTTGTGGTGAGAGCCCTGGGCTTTATCCTTCCAGTGAGTTGTTATTTCTACAAATGTTAAAAGTCCACTTGTAAAATTTAAGAGGAATATGAAAGGCATCCACCTTAATATGAAAGGCATCCACAATTACAGAGCTATCTTCAATGTCCCTATAAAACCAACATTTTTATGAAATCAGTGTGGGATCCTACTTTGGAAGCTTTGAATTACCTTTTTAAGGGGTCACTCATTGCCATCATCTAAATAAGAATATTCCACTAGGCAACAGACAGACTCCAGCAGCTGGATAACACTAATGTCCCCTTGTCATACCAGACCTTCCTGGCAGTATTCAGTGATCCCTGCAATGGGGACAAATGGTGCTGTATAAGAATTTTTTTCCCATCTTCTTCAGGGGAGCTTTGTCCTTTTGCAGACTAAGAGTTTGTTTGTTCTTGGTTTTTTGTTTGTTTTTTTTTAAGAGACCTTTGTGGACACTGCCTGTGATAATTAGCATCATTTCAGATGGGAGTGTGTTACGGGGGGGGGGAAAAACATCTGGTCCCATTGCATAGAAAATTCCTAGGAAAAATGAATAGGTTACAGTAATGTTTGCAGCTCAAACAGACCCATCTGAGTCGAGCCTTTTGTGCTAATACCAAGGTGTTTATTTCAGAGAGATGCTCTAGGTAGGCTGTCTCTGTATGAGACAGCTGATTTATGCCGGGATTGTTTGCCACCAGCAGTCCTGCTGCCTCGCAAGCCACACCCTTTGCTGCCATCCCGAGGTTTGGATTTGATTTCCCTTGAGAAAGAAGCTTCTGTTCACATTCCCATCCACCTGTGTTGCCTCAATACAGCATTCTATGTTTCCTGCTTTTTTTACCCTCCCCTCCCCACCCCTGCGAATTTGCTCTCATTGAGTGGCATGAAGAAAAATAAAAATAAAAAAAAAGACCACCTCCTACTAAGAGGACTAAGACCTGGGGAGCCAGCGAAGAGGAGAGGCCGTTGCCTCTAAAGTTCAGAAATAAAAAAAAAATGACTTGTTCTTTTGAGCTTGCTGTTCCCTGATGTGACACTGTGATCAGTATCAAATGCTTGGTGGCAAGGATTTTTGTCAAGCTTTCCCAGCTAAAATAGATTTAACCTACCAGTTGCTCTTTGTGGGTTTAACAATGTGTGTGACAATAAAGGGCTGCTGCCGCTGCATTGTTAACACATGAATAGTCCCCGTTCTCTGTATTTACTATTGTGCACTGCAGATTTCCAGGAAGGAGTGTTTGGCTCTGGCTATTGATACATGTCCTGTTTTGCAGAAGGAGCTGAATCAGCCCCTCAGTGATTAGGTGATGTGAAGGGGCAGTTAGGATTTAATTGAAATTAAGGAAAGCACCCGATTGCCTTTGAACTGCTCTCTGGGCTTTCTCCCCTGGTCGGAGATGATGTGCCTGGGTTCCACACTTTGCTGTCACTGCCTTTGCACATGAGGAGTTCACCTTGAGGGCAGGAAACTTGCAAAATGCCAAAATCAAGGAAGAAATATATTCCTTGATAGCAGTTTGTAGTTTGTTCTTGGCTAGGGCTGGTCAGCAGTGCTATGGACAAGAGGAAGAGGCAAAGAGAAAGAGACTGATATGCTCTGCTCTTCCAGGAAAAGCACTGTCAGACAGGACTGAATGACAGGGAAGCTTCAAGAACCCCCAGGGATACTGCTGGTGACTCCTGTGCATGTAGTTTTGTTCTCATTTTATGTTACACAGCACCATGAGCACGCGGCTGGGACTCAGTGCCTGGGTTGGAGAAGGATGGTGAAGGCAGGAGGGCAGGGTGGGATGAAGCAGGATGCTGGCAGCATCCCCCATCACTCAGGGGGGTCACTGACTCCTGCACAATGGTGGAGGCGTGCTCCCACAACTGTGCCCTTCTTCACTCACCTGAAATACCCTCACATCCTCCACAGGGCAAGGGAACTGCCCTTGAACCCTGGCCAGCCCTGTGAATGTCCCCTCAGGAGCAAACCTCAGCAACACCTTTTCTCCATCCAGCTTAAGGGAGCCCTTGTGGGCAGCGGGAGCCACATCTGGCTGGGTGGCCAGATGCAGCCTCAGGTGACCCAGAGTCAACCCTGGGCAGGAAAGAAAAGTTGCACTCAGGTGCTGAGAAAAAAGAAGGAAAATCCCCAAAGGGTGAAACATCTCTCCATTCTGGAAGTGATCTTTGCCGGCGTTTCTCTCCGTTTCATTTCCGTAACAATCAGCCACTTATTATTAAATCAATGCTGCTGGGGAAATGGAGTTAAATTAAGGGAGATCAGAGGCAGGAACGGAAGCGACGTCTATATAAATATCTGCCTATATTATATAGAGTACTGTAGTTAATCAATCCTGAGAACAAAGGGCTTGGCTTGAACCAAGGAACAGCCTCAGCCAAGTGAAGGAGCCCTGCTGTGGTAAGCAAGCAAACAGCGCTATCGACAAGGAAAATGTTTATAAAGACTTCTCTCCCACTGAAGGAGTTGAAAAACAAGGGTTTCCAGTCCCTGGGGCAAGCACTGGTCCCCTGGCTCTTTGGGCAAGCACTCCTCTGAAGGTTAGCTAGCACAGGAGCCAGATGAGGGGACAGCAGCTTCTCTTAACCGAGGCAAAAATCTTATTGATTATACGTTCAATAAAAGGTCAAAACTCCCTTTGAGGGTCACCACAGTTTCAGTAAAGCTCTCCCCAGCCCCAGCTCCTCTCCCTGTCTGCAGAGTGTTTTGTGCCAGTCTCTCCAGGTGGACACCTGGGGTAAAAGTGAGCTGCAAATGAGCTAATCATCATTAATGTGCCGGTAGAACCTACCAGCCTGACATCCCTCCTAATGGCTGACAAATGTCAGGGTGACTTGTATGCTTTTTTTGTTAATTGAATTGGTTAATTAGGTCCCAGAGGCCTGGCTGCTAATTGTGAGCTGCAGTGGAATATAGGTTTAAAAAAAAATGCCACAACAACAAAAAAACAAAAACCCCCATAAAATCCAATGCAAGGAAGTTAAAACAAAAGGGAGAGATGGGGGGGGGAAATAACACCCCCCACTCAGTCACTCACTCACATGCACACACAAAACCTCCTTTGTGTTCTTTACAATCTGTACAGTTACCTTCGCTTAATTTCTGACCTGCCACATGCTACTGCCTTCTTGATGTGTTTTTAAAAGGAGGGTTAGAGAAATTCCAAATCTGCCTTTTTTGACGAGAGCATCTGCTCAGTCAGAAACCCAGTCATTAATTTTCTGCCAATTAGCAAAAAGAAAAAGAGAGAGAGAGGGAAAAAAAAAAGAAGAGGGGAAAAAAACCCCTCCAGATTTGCATCTTAATTTGTTACTTTGTAAAGATGTTGGTTTTTTTAAAAGTTAAATACTCCCTCCGGTTTGCCAGCCATAGAAAGTGAAGAGATGATAGCAACTTCCCACCAAGAAAAGGCAATTAATCATTATATTTTGCACTTCTGTAGCAGCTTTCATCCCCTGATCTCAAAGCACTTTGTGAAATTATTGTATTAAGTCTCCTGCCAAGCCCCGGTGAGGGTGGCAGTGTACCAGCAAACTCCTTGGGGCCAAGGTGGTCTTAATCTGCGTCTGCTGAAATGTGCCAAGGACACTAATAAACTTTATAGGAAATAATTACTAGTTTACCTGTTTCAGTGAGGGTTAAGCAGAGGCTCACGGGGCACTTGGGGGCTTCCTGGAGCAATACAACCTAGAGCTGGAGGGGACATCTTGAACCACCTTCCTCCAGTCTCAGCATTCCCACTCCTTCTTTATTAACAGCCTCAACTGGCAGCTACAGGCAGAGAGATCCCTGGCATTGTGGGCATTAAAAGTATTGGATCTAGAGTTGCTCAGGAACTGGCTTCTCTTCTGTGCAGAATACCCCACAGACCATGAACACCACATCCACTCTGTTCTGAAACAAAAACTTGGGAATTCAACTATTTCCTTCCAGGCAAAAGTTGAAAAACTAATGCCCAATCACTTGAAACATCTTTTCATAAATGGCATCACTTTGCACCATGTGTCAGCCTTGAAAACTTCTCTATTCCTTCCCATCTTGACAAAAGAAAATTTATTTTGTTTCAAAAATCAAAGCTATTTCTTCTGCATGAATGAAATGAGGGTATTGCTGTTCATGGAATTTGCATTGTTTTTAATCAGATGCTTCCCCTCTATAACTGATTTAAAGTAACATGTCAAAATCCATACTTTTCTTCAGAAAAGGAAAAAAGATCTAATTATCATTGAATGATTATTGGTCCTACAATAGTCTTTTCCTGAGCCAGCATTGACGTGGGAAACCTAGCTGTTAGCCTATTTCCATGTGTATTTTAGATTTCTGTGTATTCTTCTTCCTTCACATAACAGAGGGATGCCAGTGACTCAGAAAATGGGAACCCAGGTGGTTGCTCCCTGGTGCTATTCCCTGTGCAGGCTGTCACAGCAGCAGGAGTCAGCTTGCCTCAGTTTCCCCTTTCCCCAGGGGAAATGGATGGTGCCCCAGGTGCCTCCTTGGCCAGCCAGGCACATGCCTTTACTCTGCTCTCTCTCCTCACCCCAGACTCCCACGGGCACCTCGGGGCTCTCAGGAGGGGCAATTTGTGGATGCTGGCAATGGACTCGCAGCCCTCAGGTGAAGATAAAATGCGGCGATTATCCTGCTCGCTTCCCCACCCCCCTACCTGTCGGATAGCAAAGTTGCCTCACGAGTTAAAATAAATTGCCTCACGCTCCCCACTGAAAGCATTTTGACTTTGTCTTGAATCGCGTATTCCAGTAGTCATTATACTTCAGCTCCTTCTTCTTCTTCTTCTTAGCATATGACATACATAGCAGTTCAAAAGTTGCAGCGAGCTGCTGCCAGGTCACATTCAAAGGAAAGTATCTGGGAAGCTGGCAGCTAAAAGTATCTGATAAGTTGGCACTGTTACTGCTCAGCAGGAGGAGGGAGAAGTGAAGGAAGGAAGGGGAGGGGGAGCCAGGCATGGGGGAACAGGGAAGGGGAGAGATTCAAAGGGCTTTTGTTTCTGGATCAGATTCTTCCAGACTCTGAAACTTTTGCAGAGATGTATGTGCCAGGGATTTTTTTTTCCCCCTTCTCTTCCTCCTCTCCATAGTTTAATGCATTAAAATAACCTATTAAAAGGCCTATATTTGCTTTCAAGCAGACTCTGAAAGGCGCTCAAGATGTCACTATTAAAACCGGCGCTGTGCTTTGCAGGCGAAGGTCTGTGGTGAGGAGAATAAAGCAGAATTGATTAGCTGCTCCGACTTTGCCAGCCTCACAAAGCCTGCGGTGTGCCACAAGTTGCTAGAGAACAGATCAGCAGCTTCTAACCAGCTCGCCTGTACACAAGGGTGCGTCACTTTGAAATCCAGCTTGGCTCTGCAGAGCCTGGCCGGCCCGGCGTTCCCACAATGTCCCCACATTTCCCACTTCCCCATGTCCTATTTTCCCCCTTTTGTGAGTCATCTGGGAAGAGTCCAGATTAAACCATCATGGCATTGCCTCTGAACCCAGAGAACAAAATGCCCCCCTCCTGGGAGGCTGTGGAGGGTGTTCGATCCGAGGAAGCCACAGGACCCCAGTGCAAACACCGCGGCTGCTGCCCCAAGAGTCTCGTTCCTGGCTACTTAATTGACAATGAATACTAGAACAAACAGACTGGAAAATGTTGGAAAATGCTGCAAATGGCCAAAAGCATAAAGCCAAGGCACAAAGGTAACGAGGGGATCGGAGCCCTTGTGCTCTGCATAAAAATGATCCACTCTGCACCTTTGAAATTAGGGGATGGTGTTCGTGTCATGCCGTGCATCAATCTGACAATCCACCCCTGAGTAGTCATTGTCATTATACCACGGGTCACATTTGTTACAACTCTATTAATGTGTATGAAGTTACTTCTAGTCTAACACTGGCCTAAGAAAATCAGGCTTAATTAGATTCTCCTTGTAATTAAATGCAATTTATTCTTATGCTTTGTGTTATGCTTCTGGCTTGCCCGTGCTATTGTCTGCTGATTATTAGAAATGTATTTATGAAAGGTGTAACAACTGTGTAAGAGCTGTGTTTTTAGCCAACATGCAATTAGCTTTGCTTGTATCAACCCCAGCACAGCAGGGCCTTGGCCCCTGAATGCAGCTGGTGTTGGGAGTACTGCACAAATAAAGAGAAGGCACAGGCAAGACTGATCTCATTTACCTTGGTAGGTTAAGGTTATTTCAGATAAAATCAGGCTGAGGCTCTGTGTTCCATGTTTAGGCCTATAACTCTTCCCAAGGAAAGCTTTAACTAGCCCTGACTAGTGATTAACTTCAGCTCTGCTTTGTCAGAGGTTTGCACATGATTAACCTGGCCTGTTAAAAACAGGGCCGCTGACTTTAACAGAGATGAGAGCAATAAAATAAGCATGCATCAGTCCTTTAGGGGCTCAAACTCTGTACTATTCAAACCTTTGCAACTCATCAGGAAAACACCCTTTTCCCCTTTACAATTATGCCAACAGCTGCCCAAGGTACAAGCAGAAGAACAGGTCCAAGGAGATACAAGGCTGCAAAAGCAGGTTCACATCAACAGCTGCTCTATCTACGTATCCCCTCACCAAAACTTCCCAGCCACTGGATTTTCATTCTTTGTTTTCAGGGAAGCATTTGCTGAATGGTTCTTCCATGCCTATTGAGGTCAATAGAGTAAATTAAAAATAATCCAATACCTTCAGTAATTTCAATTTAAATCAATGGCAAACTAGGTGCAAAGACCAAGCCAGGTTCCCTTGCTGCTACTTAAAATAGTTTTAATAGAGGGGAAACATCTTTTCAGGTGAGCTAGCTCAGGGAGAAAGAGAGTCTGAAACAGATTGTGGGAAGAGTGATTTCCCCCACCACCACCAATGTTCTCAAATAACCTGATTATTCTCATTAGCACTGCATTCGGATGGCTGCAAACGAATAAAAGAAAGCAGGGGCAGGAGCGGGTAGTAAATCCTCCATATATGAATATGATGAGGAGTTTAGGCAGCTCCCTCCCACTCCTGCTAAAAAAAAGTTTTAATCTTGGCTGCTCCGTGCATATTGACTGGCTGCATATTGACAGGCCACCTGCTGAGGCTGCTTCAGCTATTGATAACCAATGCCATCACACCAAAAGTTCAAACAGCCACCGGCGGCTTTCATGTTTGTAAACAGTATTGATCTGCATAAATCAGCCTGCCATTAGACTGCCGGATTAAACAAGGACCAAGACAGAACATTTGTGAGATTAAATCCGGAAACAGTTAATTAAAAGCTGAGCAATAAACCCAAGCTGTAAACAGCAGGCAATTAATTCAGGCATCTGTAGTTGTGTGTGCGCAGTCCTTCGCCACGTTCCTGGCTGTGCCCCACAGCCCTGTTCCCTGTCCCCACACCTGCCACCTGTCCCCAGCACCAGCATTCTGCCTCCTACACCCACCACCAACACCCATGCTGGAGTGCTCCCTCACCACGCTGCTGCAGAAGGATCCTGAAAAGGAATCTTGAGATGTAGGGACATTTTTTTGTGAGGGGGGGAGATGGAAGCCTTCAAGGCTTTCCTTTGCTCAGCTTGGTTGAGTTGTTCCAATGTCAGGACCCAGGACATTCCTCTGGCTGTCCTGGGTGATTCAAGACCCTGGCAAGGGGCTCAGAGACCTTGGCATGGAGTCAAAAACACCTGTGCCTTCAATTTTAGTCCATGGAAAAAATTACCAACTTTGTGTGAAGAGTTACAAGCCACAAGAGTTTGAGTAGAATGGTAGTTAATTTGTCACAGGGTGAAAAAGTAGAATTTTGGGGTTTTAGAATAGGGGTTCAAGAAGCAAGATGGAGGAATCTGGGCGTGTCCTGTCTTTCTCCTTCTCCTTCTTGTCCTCCATCTTCTGCTGTGATGGTGGCACTTCTGGATTGGTTTAGAGTAGAGACAGACTGTCTAACATAGGTGATAGGTATTGGAAAAGTATTGCAAATAAAGTACATGTAGCTCTTAGTATAAAAATTAACACCACCCCACGGATGGACAGTGTGCCATGAACCGACCTGCTGGACAGATCTCAGCAGGTCAAAGAAAGAATGTAATAGATAAGAAGATATAAACAACCTTGAAAAGCAGAACCGATTAATCTCTTCTTCTACGGTTGCGGGGCTGGGAAGGAAAAGACTTTCTAATACCTTGGGGGTCATCTCAACCACAGACACCCGAGAGTAGAAGAGCTCACGTGGCTGCCTTGTGAGCAGTGATGGCCCAGACCTGGGAGATGAGACAGGGATTCCTCTGGTCTAAGCATCTTTTCTGACACTGGCCCCCACCACGTGGCCTCAGGGTCATCACTCTGGTGCTTTACTTCAGTTTCCCCAACTGCAGTGGAGAAGATCAAGCCTGGGCCTCTTCAATTCAGCCATACTTTCCAGTGACAAACAACCCTTTGATGAAACAGAATTTTCTGGCATTTACATAAATATTCGTTTTTGAGACAAGCAAAAAAACCAGCCCAATGATCTCAAAAAAATAACCAGCAAGGTTTGAGGATTTCAGGTTTTCACTCTTCCCTATTGACTTTCATCCCCTTCTTTCCTTCACTTCACAGTGAAAAAATAAGAAAGACAAAAGAAGGAGAGAATTAAGGCTGCTTAAAGGAGGAAGGAAAAGTTAATTTAACTAAAAGCAAACAAGTAAATTTGGATAAAAATAAATGCAAAGGTTATTTTTAATTCTCCCTTGAAAAGTTTCCCACATTTTCTGACCAGATCTGTTAGTTACATGTCCTCAATCCATGCCTTATAGAATTACAGTAAAGTTGGCTTCATTACAGATGATTTAATGGTTATTTTACACTGCCTGTGGAGAACTTGGAGGCTCTAAAAACAGTGCAGTGTGACTGAGGCTATAACTGTGTGGGATTTATAGGGTCATATCCCTCACAACATTCAAGAAGGTTGTGCATTCCCCAACCAACTTTGCTTTCAGAAGTGAGGAATTAGGGCACAAAAATATTATGGAAAACCAGAAAACGAAGTCAGACCTCTCAAAACCTTGTCCAACACCATGACCAATGAGCTATCACTAGCAGCAAGCAGTGTGAACTGTCAGCAGATCTGCACTAGCCCCAGGGGCTGTTCTGCTGGGCTTTTCCTGTCCTGGTGCTTCCTACACAGTCTCATGCTGATTTTATAGAGGGGAATTGAATCCTGTTATTTGTAGATGGGCAGATGAATGTTTCTTACAGGGGCTGGCTATAGTCCTACAAATGGTCCCAGTGGATTGTAACTGGCAGCAGAGGATGACAGAAACACCTTACTTCTCCAAAGGTGGATTTGTGATGGCACCAAAGCCAAGAGTTCATCCAACACTGGCTCCAGGACCATGGTGTGCTCTGCCAGGTGAAACACCTGTATCTTAGAACCCCATCCATTTTCCAGGTGTAATCCAAAGCACTGCTAACTACTCCCATTGAGGTTTTCCATTTACATAATTTTCTCTCCCCTGGGAAGAGAGGAAGAAAAAATAGCCATGATGAGCAGCCCTTGAAATTAAATGCCTGCTATTCATCTTTCTGCAATGGTGTTCTGAGATCATGTCCCTAGTCCTCTGCTCTGGACCATGGCAAGAAAATAGTAGACAAAATATTGTTTTGTAGGGATTTCAGTTGCCTATCAAGTGTATAGGCAAATAACATGCAAAAGGAAGATTGCACAGAAGATGGGTGAGAGCTCTTTCTTTGATACCCAGCATCGGGAATTGGTATCATCACATGAGTAGTTTTAAAATGGTGAACAGGCTTCAAGGGCATAGGGAGAATTATTTGTATAATAAATGTAAGATTTTCCCAGCCTGCAGAAATCACCCCACTTTAGTAAGCAATGCCTGTGCTACCAGCATCTCACCTGGTTTCATAAAAAGAACAAAAAACAAACCAAACCAACCCAAAAACCAGGAAAAACCCCACCAAAACAAACAAACCAACTAAAAAAAGCCTTTATTTTGAAAAGTTTAAAGTTGCTAACTGCAAAAAGCCAGCTTGCAGCATAATGCCAGGATGCTTCACTGGTATAGTTGAAGAACTCTGAGGAGGAAAGAGAGAAATGGTGCTGTGAAAACTGCAATGATTCTTCTGGGATAAATGGCAATGACTTCAACATTTTGAATCCATGTTTTGCTGCTAATGCTAGTTTGTGTGATGCCAGAGCTGCTGCCCTAAACCTCTAGATATCAGCACATATGTGCAGCATGGGCAGCCAGAACCCCTGGGGACACTGTCACAAGGTACAGCACTCTGGAGCTATTATCAAAGCCAATGGCAAATAAAGAGTAAAAACCACATTTGACTTTTTTTACCATTTGAATTTGGTCTTTTTGATTTCCCCATTTTCAAGAAAGGATTTGGAGTCCTTATAAATCCTTCCCCACAGTGAGTCAGAGAATCAGTGGTGGGAGCAGGCTGGTCAGTACAAAGGATGTGTCTGTTCTGCTCCCTGCTCCACAGAGATCAAAGCTCCCCTGGAAGAACCTGGCTGGAAGTCAGATGTTCAGCCAGCAGTGACTCCTTCCTTCAGTCCAGGCCATGTGGGGCTGTGAGCTATTTGTTTAATGGACAGAGACCCACGTGCTGGGAAATTAACTTTTACAAGTGGATGTGTTGACAAATGTGGTACAAATTGCTGTTGTCAGCAGTGACCTGTTCCTCCTTACTGGCCCTGCCCAAGGCCTTCAGCTAAAGGGAGAAGACAGTCAGGGATGTTTTTGAGACCTAATAAGCCTCAGCCAGTCACTGGCTTTGCTTTTGGCATCCCTGAACATGAGCAGCACTCAGGAAATACAAATACAATGCTAAATCATGATATGATTTTGGAATGACCAAACCAGTGACAAGACCTGGCACTGCTCTGGATGGTCAGAAGGACATTGTGCTGGGCAGGAGGGGAAGGTGTAGGGGCTCAGCAAGGCACAGACCTTTCTCCCTCCTCATCCCACCCCCAGGTGCTGTGACCACACACTAAGCAAGAGCCTTGTTTCTTTTACACGTCTTCACTTCACTTAGGGTTGAAGACCACGTACAATGCAGAATCAAGAGTAGCAGGGGGCAGCACAGCCTTTGAAGACCCTTCCACTTGGCCTCCCTCCAAGGTTTTATTGCTACTTATTACCTCATGATGTTATTACTGGTATTTAATGATATTATTTTGGCACTATAGTTGCATGTCAGACATCTGTCCTGAACCAGAACCCGACTGTATTAGATGCTGTACAACTCCATGGGAAAAATAAATGCACCACTTGTCCCCAAAGCTCAGAGCCTAAATACAGTTCAGCATTACAGCCTTTTCCCTTCATTCAGAGCCTTGTTTTTATCCTCCTGGATTCAGCTTGCAAATTCAGGTGCAAGGACTGTTTTTTTCTTATAAGAAATCAAGTACTACCAGTGATGACCAGGAATGTTTTTGCTGGAATTACAATGCTGCTGCCTGCAATGTGCAATGGAGCCCAGCCACGTTCACCCACAGCAGAGCAGGACCTCTGAAATCAATAGTTGTTCTTACCTGGGTAGGGTCAGGCTCAGGATAAGACAGTTCAGGGAAATTTCAGACACCAGGTATTGGATAAGACAGCAGAGAGTTAAGGATGCTGCTGCTCCCCAAAGGCCACGAGTAAATGAATTCCTCTCCAGCTGGAGACTCTCATAAATGGCCTTCAATCCGAAGAACCAGGTCTGTTTAAATTACAATGTACGTGTCACAGTATGTAAGAACCTGCTCAAATCATATGGAAATAACTATTCCTGGAACACCCAGGTCTCCTGATATCACTTCCTTGAGAAATAGATCCAGTTAATTCCACTGAGAGACCAAAAATATGGATGGGTGAAGGAGGAAAGGAAAAGAAAAGCTCTGTCAGTGGAAGGTCAGAAATGTCTGCAGGTGGAGACTCTCTCTTTTTCTTCTTTCTTTTCTTTTTTTTCTTTTTATTTTTTTTTCCTTTTCCCTTTTTAATTTTTTTTTTTCAGAATTGTTTCAACTCTTCAGCATAGAGGAAGGAAGGATGGCCTGGTGGATAAAGGTAGAGGAACTGCTGACAGTTCAGAGTTGGCTCCTGTTCCACTCTGCTGCAGACATCCTGTGCAACCCTGAGCAAGTCATCACCTCCCAGTGCCCTTCCTCCTTCCCTCCAAAATGGGTTTGAAACCATGTTTGCTTGTTTCTGGGAAGGACACATGGCTTGGGGCTTCTTCCTCTCAAAGTCTGGAAGGATCTTGCAGAGAGGGGAGGGAAAAAGCATCAGGATCCAAATTGCCAGCCAGCAAATGCTGGAGCTGCCTTGTGCCCTGCGAGGGAAGCAGAGCTGAGGAGTTGAGCTCTTTCTTTCAACCCCACATCCTGATGTTCAGCCTGCTCCAGGGGTGCTTGCAAGCAGAGGTGATGCAACGTGACTTTGCTTTTGGTAGATGTGTTCAGCAAGATAAAAGATGGATTGAGACGAAATATGTTCAGCAAAAACTATATGCCTGAGCAGCACCAGGGCACAAAACTTCCTGAGCAAGGCAGGATTCTGTGTTACCTCTCCAC
Source organism: Molothrus aeneus (assembly GCF_037042795.1). Classification (NCBI taxonomy): domain Eukaryota; kingdom Metazoa; phylum Chordata; class Aves; order Passeriformes; family Icteridae; genus Molothrus; species Molothrus aeneus. The sequence continues at coordinate 27,630,380 of NC_089653.1, read as the reverse complement.
AAAGTAAATACTACCATATGTGCATTAAAAGGCTCCTATTATTTACAGAGTGCTGACATGCAACCCCCTGAAAGAGTTAGTATTTTGTTAGGTAAACGTTTTACCCTCTGAGCATTTTCCTCTCCTCCCTCTCCCCTCCCCCTCACCCAATAACTTACAGATGTTAGAACAATAAATTGAATGAATAGTTTCCCACACTGGAATGCCTGCATGCTGAAGAATGCAGAAATGATTTCTGGCCAGTTTCTGACACTGATCTACAACTACACTGCATATATTCTGTTGCTCTTGTATCAAGTCTTGAGCTGCTCCCTGCCAAGAATTAAGTGCTTGTTCCATAAACCTGGTGTAGATTATCACTTAGCTGTATAGATGTATCTAATAGAATTAAATAGTTTGGCTCCTGACCAGTAACAGATGTGCTACATATAATGCAATAATAATGAGACTGAAAGCACCATGTTATGCCAAGGGAACATTGTGAGATATCTCACATTTCTTCTGTTGTTCAGTCAAAGCTCTGTGAAAAATAAATTGAAAGTCCCATATTTATACGAACAAAACAAGCTTTGGCTTTCCTTCTTTTTTCATTTTAATCTTACAATGGGTTTGTTATCCAGCCCATGCACAAAGACGAGCAAGGGGTCAGCTTTCGTTTCGATGGAGCAATGGATTTGCTTTACCATAGTTTTATTTTTCACTGAAGTTCTGCTGTAACTTAAATGGTTATAATAAAATAACGTTGAACCAAGACATAACTATCTGCCTGGGACATGTGAGCCCATATAATTTGATCCATTGGGGACAGAATGGGCTGGGTAGGAGGAAGGAGGGTTCAGCTGTACACATAAGCTGACCTTTTATTTTCTAAAATAAAACTTAAAAAAAATTAACAAATTAATTTTCTAAATTTAAAACTAAAAAAAAATTAACTAAATTAAAAATTATCAAGTCAGATCATACTCCTGGGATGAACTATATGGTTCTTACAAAGCACCCGAGTTCTTTTGGATTTCTATTGCAGGGGAGGTTCTGGGTACTCCAGCAATGAGGTTCTTCCAGCTTTCTTCAGGGAAGAGAAGGGAGGGAATGCCCTGGAGGCCAATGCCCATGTGGAAAGCCTCGGCAGCAGAGACAGAGGGGCCACATCCACCTTCCCACACCGCCACTGCCTCACTTCAGGTCACAGCAGAGGCTCAAAGAGGAGCAGTGGCACTGGTGGCAGGGACGTGACCTGCCCACCAGCTGAAATGAACCCACATTGTCCACCACAGCATTTGATCAGCTTTGCAGATGCCTGGTGGCAGGGCTGGGCGAAGAAACTGCCCCGCCTGAAACCGCAACAGGGCGGATGGGGGACATCTCTGGAAGGTGCAGAGAAGGTGCCAAAACAAGCTATTGCTGAATGCTGGCCATGGGCCTGTGTTGTTTTTGTTCTTCAAGTGTGGGCATGGTTAATGAGGAAGTTGTGAAGGGAAGCGAATTCCCCGAGTGCCTGACAGTTCCAGCCTTCCCTGACCCGCGCCGGTCTGGGTACAGACAGAGAGGAGCACAGAGACTGCACTGCACGGGCAGCCCAGGTTACAGATGAATATCAGGGCTCCAAGATGTTATTGTTAGATCTATCAGCTGTCTTTGATGCCCTGAGGTATTGTTGAGTTGCTTTTGATCCTCGGCAAGAATAGATGGGACTGTGCTCTGCTCACTTTTCCCTCAGCTTTCAGAGAGATCTCAGAAGGTAATTTTGGATAACTGCCCCAGTTTATTGACCTTCAGGGATCACTGCCTGATGTTTCATCAGTAATGTACACAAAAACAGTGGGGGTGATTAATGAATTGATACTTTTTTTGTAATTCTCTTGGACAGACAGAGCTATTATTAGCATTGGACAAGTGCCTCTGATTATATATATTCTGTGACCGTCCATTCAAATGCAACATGGAAAGGCCAGGCTGTCATGGCGATATTCAGATAAAACCAGTCTCTCCAGCTTCAGTGGGAAGACCACAGAGGAGAATGTTAAGAGGGCTGGTGCTGTAACAGAGAGGAGCTGGCCCCTTGGGAGAAGAAGTTGAGTTGAGTTCTCTTATTGCTAGAGCCTGCATTCAAGCCCTGGAGAGGATGATCCAGATGAACAGATGTGACTGCTCCTTCTCCCTGCTTTCCCCCTTTGAAGGGAAGCACTCTGGGTGACAGAAACATGACTGTGACCACTTTTTAAAGAAACAGTTATAGAAAATTCAAGCAAAACTGGATCCCCAGAGTTATGACTGACAGCAACAGTGTGGCCAGGGCCATGATACTCCACCACATACCTGATTAAAGTGAAACCACCCTGCTTGATTTTTCAGGATCAAATGGCTGTAATGCGTTGTACAGACCAAGAACCAATAATCAGTGATGAGAAATTCTGGACCAGGCATCAGGCTCAAACTGTGCTTACAGATAGTTCTACAGGACAAGAAGCAGCAGCAGCAACAAAATTTGGTAAATAAATGATTCACACAGCTCCATTAAAAGCAAAAGAAAAGGATAGAAAATAGCCATCTGGCAAACAAGGAAAAGCTCAAGACAATTATCCTTACTGTACATCACCCTTGCAATCATACTCAGGGAGAATGTGACAATTGATTAAAACTAATTGGAGGTTAAATTAAATCATAATTAGCATTAATCAATAGCAGTGTTGGCATGCCAGTGCATCCCTCCTTTAGGCAGTTCACCTCCAATCCCCCACACTCCAATAAGGCTGGTGACCTGCGAGCCCAGCATGTGCTGCTGCCATCAGTAAGGAAGCAAATCCCAGCAGCACTGACCTGCAGGGCTGGAGGGAAGAGAGCATTTCAGGGAAAGGCAGCCCTGCCAGGACTGGGGATGATGCTGCACCTCTCCTGCAGCCAACATCAAAGGCTGGGGTGCCCTCAGATGATGGAGGCTGGTAACAACAGCTCAGTGCCCGCCTGCTCTCGAACAGCACATCACAAAGAGCCTTGCCTTTAGCATGGTTTTGATAAGGATGCTTGTTTCTCTTCCTCTCTCCATTTATGGGGTTTTTTTGTGTTATATCGTTGTGTGGCCCGCAAGGAATAGCCATGGAATAGCACAAGGAATAGCCATGACTGTACAAGCCCCAGTGAGGCAGTGCTGCCTCCTCTCAAAGGGCTGGGTGACTGGGAGCTTGGGGAGCTTTCTCCAGGGGTGGCATGTGCAGACACAAGAGACAGTGAAATTTTTGCTCTATTCTCAACATTAGGTCCTAATTTTTGGATGTGTTTAAGGGGAGAGGAAGAGCCATTTTGTCATCTGCCCAGAGCTGTGGTGCAGCTTGAATAAATAACATGCAGGCACCTTCTGAGAGCACTTGAACAGCACCTGTACGCTGTGTGCTCAGTGCCCTGCACACATCCATCAGTTCTCCAGAACCCAGCTGCCAGCAGATGCTGGTGACTCCCAGTCTGAGGCAGGAGGATTTAGGACCAGCCACACATCCATTGAACTTCCACCTGCCTACAGTCCAAGAGCTGCCAGTTTCCACTGCAGTGTTGAAAATAAATTCTTCTCAGGAGGCTTTGAGCAAGGATTTGTCTAAACACTGTCAACATTCTGATGCCAAATTAGAACAGTTCTTGGGAGACTCTTTGGCCTCTCATGCTTCCCCAGGTGTCTCCAGTTCAGACCCTGGAAGCACAAGGTTGTGCTGAGTGGACACTTGCAGGAAAATGAAAGAGGAAAGTGTTTAAAAGCTGCTCACATCTCACACAGTGCTTTAGGGTGAGCAAAGGGAAAGGAAGCACAACTGCTTCCTCTGACTTTCCATGACTTGTCCCTGCCAGGAGCAGGTCTGGAGGGCAACAGCCCATGCACAGCCCCCAGAGAATATCTCTCCTATCAGTTACCTTTGTTTTCTGACGTAAGCAATGAACAAGGAACATTTATTTGAACTCAACTAACTTCTTGTCTCCGTCCCCGAAGTAAGGGAACCAGGAGAATGAAAGAAAAACTTACCTGCCTTTTGAATTTTCATCAGCACAGCTCACAGAAATGTATGCTCCCACCCAGTGTAAGAAATGCCAGTATCATCATTTTTATGCCAATGCTAGGGAATCTTGTTGATTTCACAATGCAAAACTTTTTTTGGGGGTGTTTGCCAATCCACATGATATAAGGTGGGAAAAAAAAATCCCAATTTTAGTTGATGCCACTATGCTGTGAGAAATCCTGATGCCAGTCAGTAATGGAAATGCAATCCTGCTGGTAAGGGTGGCTCATTCCTACACTTTCAGTCCTTGCATTTCTGCCAACTGCCCAACTTTCCTGTGGACCCCCACATGGTCCTGTCCTTGGGCAGTCACCCAAAAGCACTTCACACATGACTCTGCCATGGTTTTGGGGACCATCTCTAGTCCACCTGTCCCAGTTTGGGAACTGTTGGGAATGGATGTGCTCTGTCATCAGAAGAATGCTGTTGCCTGTAAAAGACCATTTACCCTAGGTGGAATTGCCACTGCAATGGTCCTCAATTTTAGCTTTTTGGTGCATATTAAGACATTTATGGCTGTAACCCTTGGCTGTAACCCTTGTCCTCTCCGTGTGTCATGCACACTGTTGCTCAGCCTCTCCCAAATGAAGGCCATAAACTTTCATTTTCTGGTGTGTTGTGAAAGAAAACAGATGTTGGAATGCATCTCTAGGCAGCACACCTTGGCAAACTCTTCCCAAGGCCTGAATGCCTGGAGGAACCAATTCAACTCCAAAAGCTGGGGATCTACTTCGTCACACAGCAGTCCTTGAGCCCGTAAGTCACCTGCTGAGAACAGACTTACCAGCTCCAGTAAAGTCCTGTGTTACACACCCAGCTTCCAGTTCAGAGCTGAGCTGCTCATAGCGCACAGAGCAAGTGCAAATTTCTCTGCAAAAGGCTGTGGTGACCTACAGAGACACCAACCCAATCTTCTCTGCTCCACCAGCATGAAAAGGAAGGGCCTGTGCAAGTAACAAGACATTTAGATTGCACCCAAGATAATGGGAAGGGGACAAAGATAAACATCTCTCCAGCCTAGAGGAGAGCATGGCTTCCTTTGCACTGACCACACACATCAAGCATCTTTGATCAGGGGAAAAGCAGGTGGTAAAAGACAGTATATAAAAAGCTTGGTCATGCCTAACACGTCCCTTTCCAGATCAATACACTCTTGTGAAGATATAATCTTCCTGCTGTAATGCTGACAGGTTAATGACAGCATGAGTTACCCACTATCTAAATGCCTGCATCAGTACCTGAGTTAGATTAACCCCTGACACACTTAACTCCATAGCCTGTCATCACAACACCCTCACCTGTGACTTTTCCTGCCTTTTACTTATTAAACCATTCTGCTGCAGGCCCTCACCTTCCCCTGTCTGTGCAATGCTGGGTGTTGGGGTGGCCAGGGAGTCTCTCCATCTCCTCTGAGCTGCAGCCTGGGCAGGTCTGTCTGCAAGATGAGTGTCTCCAGCAGGGACACTCCAGTGTAGGCACACCCCTGGGTGGGATGGACCCTCTTTGCCATGGGGAGGAATAGAAAAGTGGAGATATCAACTCTGTCAGTGCATCTGAGAAGTGAAATAAGAAGCAGAGACCTGATTCTATAACCACCCCAGCATGCGGCTCTTGTAAATTTGAGTAGATACTCTATTTTAAAAATTAAGAATCAAATTTCTGTCTGTGCATTTTACAGGGTTCAGGTTTTAAGTGCAATCCTGTCCTTCCCTGGCCCCATCCCCCCTTCCCCCCACTCCTCCCCCAAAAAATACAGACAGTATGCTGCAACATTCAGTGGGCTGGAAGAGGAATGAAACCTGGCTAGGCAGCATCCCCAGGATCCTGCCCTGGCTTTGGCCCAGAATTTGCAAAGTGGATTACTACAACACATAGCTGGGGTCAGGATCCAGTAGCATTTGCAATGAGTGGTCTGCACTGTTGCTGGCTTGGGACTCAGGGGATTTAGGCTTTAATCCTGCTTCTGGTCTTGACCTCCTGGATAATGTGGGAGAGAAAGGCTGAAGGTGCAAAGATTTAACAAGGTAATTGAAATCTATTGGCTTAAATCTCATCAGAATAGCCCTGCCACACTCCCATCAGCTGCCAGAGGAACGCCACTGTCAACTTCCAAATTGCCTCGTGTGCTCCATTTATAAAGCAGAGACAAGTGCAGAGAGCGCCTGGCTGGGCCTGAGCGTGTCCTTTGCACTCTAACATCCAAAAAAGACAAAGAGGGCAAGTGGGGATGAGCAGGGTGCAAACATCTGCCTCGCCTGCCTGCTGTGTTTGGGCTGGAAAGCTCTCACACTCTTGCCTGGGAATATTGGTAGTTCAACTTGTAACTGAATTAGCGGCGGGAGAAAACAAATCCCATGTGACTGAGTCTTCTGACAGAAGCAGCTTTGATGTCCTTCTGCTCAGGCTCTGCCTCTGAGCCCAGCCACCCCCCACCTGCACCCCACCCCACCCCGTCAATAAACTGTTTGTTTAGCCTTGCACAGATTATTCATTTCTTGGCACGCAGCTCTCAGCTCCAAAGAATTAACATTTGGATTGTATTTGCTGGCTAGTAAAGTACCAGCAACACAGCTGGGATTCGTTGCACAAACTATTTTGATGGGGGAAATCAATGACAAACTGAGAAGAGGAGGATCAAGCAGTAAACCCTTTTGCAATCCTTGTTTGAAAACTTCATGTTGGTGATATTTGGGGTTTCTAAAACTGGGATGGATGGCAAATAAGGTTTGGCAACCTTCTCCCAGGTCATCTTGCTGACTTCCATATGCAACAAACTGACCCCAGCCCAGTCCTAAAATAGGTTAGTCACAGAATATTTCATTTTAAACCCAAGCTCATGAGTTTTTTCCCCTACAGAAGAGGAGACTCTCTGAATGTTTATTGCTGTTTTGCTGGAATTTCTTTTTTGGTCAGAGAGGGATTTGAAAACGAAATACATTTCCTGTTGGAGGCCAAGGGCTGTGAGCTGCAAGGAGAAGCATAGCCTTTGGCTTGCTTCAGCAGTAAATAATCACTTGTGTTCCAAAAAGTCATTCACATTGGCAAGGGATCCCAGCACCTGCAGATAGAAGTGCCCGGGGCAAGTCCAAGCACTTCATTTAGACTGTCCCTTATTAGGATCAATCAGACCCCATTCCTTGTAGCCACAGGAAATTCTAGGCTTAACACACTTGCCTTTTAAAATTAAAAAGGTGGAAAGATGTGCAGTTAAAGACACATAAAAAGATACAGGAACAGAGGACTGTTTTTCTATGTTTGCATGAGAAACTTTCTTTTTTACTTTCCCTGTAAATTGTAAGCACACAAAACCTTCATCTTATCAGTATTTTGAGCCTTGGAGAAGTCTAGTAGTTTTCCTTCCTCCCCATTCTACCTGCATGGTTTTTTGTCACCTTGTTTTCCATAATACAGGCACTGAGAGGATATTTTATATCTTCATCTTCCTAATTTTTTATGTTGAACTTTTGGTGCTGCACGAGGTAGCCCTTTTGGCAAGTTCTCAGTAAAATGTACAAGTGGTGTCAGAGCCCATCAGGCAGCATGTTTGACCCTAACTTTCTAGTGAAAGGCTAACACAGCAGGACTATTCTTTTCTGGGGAAAAAATAGTTAAAAACCAAATAGTTAAAAGAAAACAAAAACCAAAAAACCCAAACAGCTGAAGTCCTTTATATCTCAAACTACAGCAGTACACTGACAGACTTCAGCATCAGGACCTGACAAAAGTCTGTGAGATGTGTGTATGTGGATTACTGCACGAGCAGGGTTGGGGGTCACATCTGGCTGTGCTCAGGATACTCTCCCACTTCCTCACATCCTAACAGAATTCAGTTTCACACAATGTATTTCCTAGCCCAGGTGTCACAAAACAACAAGTGCTGCCAGCAGTCACTTAGGGCTCTGCTATTGCTCCTTCTAATTTCTAAGCTATTGCCAGAAGAGACAGTATTTTTTAAGGCAACAGAGTGAATTGTTTGCATGAAAAGCCCTGGAGCTTTCACCACTGCAAGTCTGAACCATCTTCCTCTCCTGACCACAGTGCTGCAGAGTCCAAACTGGGTGTGGGCTGCTCTCTGTCACAGATGGAGCTCTGACTAGCCCAGAATCTTTCAGTCCTGGCTGTGCCAGGGACACTTGGTGCATCCTGGTGCTATTTTTACCAGCACTAGGAACATTGAGTTCAGGCTGACTCTGGCACCAGCCAAAGAGGAGCTGGCAACACCTCTGGGAATGTGACTCAAAGTACCTACCTCAGCACTGTGGTGTCCCTGAGTACCAAAGTAACCACGGATGTAGGAACATCCCAGGCAGAGACAGGGAGCCATGATTCACTGAGATCACACAGTGTCAGGTTGCTTTGCTGTACAAAGACAGTTCACAGCACCATAAAGCAGCATCTGCTTCTCCCCAGCACGCCAGAGATGCTAAAGGATTGTAGCCTGGGACTGCAGCCTCACTTAATCTGCTGCTGGATTTTGTACTAATGCAAACCTGTCACTGCAAGTGCCTGGTTGTGCATGTACTGCACCACAGCTAAAGTTCACTTCAGCAGGCCACTGCAGGCAATTAGTCTGAGCAAAGCTCAACCTCCATCTGAAATGCAACAAAAACACCAGAAAGGCAGCGCTGGGTCCCACTTGGGCAGACTCCACAGGTTCCCCTTTAACCAAAGCCGGGTAAGTGGAGGCTGCCACCACCCCTGCTGCTCCGTGGGCATCGGGGGCACTGTCCATCAAAGCAACACCTGAGGAACAGCCCTGTGTCAGCACCAGCTGCCAGGACAAGGCAAACTCTCATCCCCTGCTCAACAATACAAAGGGCTGCTTTCCTCCCCCTCCACTAAGTAAACTGTTAAAGACCATGACCCCTGGAAAACATAACAAGAGCAGAGGAATCTACAGTCGCATGTTGCAGGTCAAGGCATCGAGCGTTTCACAACCTTGTGATTCAGCTAAAAGATCCTCTGTCTGTCTGCTCCGTGCAGAGGCAGCTCCCATCCCCACAGACACTCCTACCCATGGATTCACAGGGTAAAGAGGGTAAATGAAGGCTCAGCTTTTGGTTTTTTGACATTCCTGCCATAAAAAAGTGGCAAAGACATGAACAGAAGGGCAACTTCCTCACAGAGCGCTGAAAACATCCAGTGGGCATTTGCAACTATGAAAGTACATGTCCCATCATACAGTGCCTGAACACAGCTTATCATGAGGTCAGTGGTAAGAGTCAGTCTAAAACAGAACAGAAAGTGGACATTGTAGCTTCATTTGAGATGTGATGGGGAATTTCTTGGGCTAGGAGAGCTGAGGAAAGCTGGAGCATCAGACCAAGGGGGAGCCAGGTACAAGCTAAGCAGAAATGCTTGGGGCATGCTTGGGAGCTTCCTCCTCATTTCCATTCAAACAGTGCCACAGGGTGGATCTGGGCTTCCCAGCTGAGCCCAGCACACTCACCTTGGAGGGGATACTGGGAATCTCAAACCCTTGGACACAGCAGCCTTGCATTAGCAGAATGAACACAACACAAAGCAGGGTTCAGATGTGGGCTTTGATCTACTTTTACAGACCCTAAAAGGGAGGTTTGAGTAGAGCAAGTAGTGTGAACAAGTTAAGAGCTTTTTAATTGTTTGGGCAGGACTATTTCATTTTAATGCCTTATGAATATTTGGGATAAAGCACTTCTGTGCTAGGGAATGACACCCACAAGAAAACACCATCAAGAGACTTCTTTACTGACTTAGAGACGAGGTGTTTGCAGTATTGCGAGAGCAAAAAACTGAATTGCAAATCTCCCCTTGAAGAAATAAAACCTTGTTATTTTTCTACAGTGCGACATAAATTAACATTTAATATATCAATTAAAAATATTTATATAAAAAGTAAGTCCTACTCAGTGATCTTTTAGAGTTCTTCTAGAGTGCTGTTGTATGATATTTTCAAACCATTGTGGAAGTTTTGTACTGAAATTTAATACTTAAGACATGGTCATGTCTGGATTTCAGACTGAGAGCTGGACTTAGGTACATCTAGGTGAGGAGGGATATATTTAAAATGTATTTGTATTTATATTAGTTATAGGAGTTAGAGGACTAAACATAAGATTTGATGTATAGACCCAAGGATGCACCACCCAGGATCAACAGATTCTTAAAGCCAAGTTAGCCAACTCCCTTTGCTCAGGCCTCTCACAACAAGCACAGGCAGGCTGGCAGCAGGAGCCCATATTTTCATCCCTCTTGCATCTCAAACTTCTCCATCCAGCAATTACCAGTAATAACAATTCTAGCTGCAGCCAAACAAGAGGCCACTGCTGGCTTAAAGCAAAGAGGAAGCAGAGCCTGCTCTCACAATACAGAGTCTGCAGCAACATTTGCCAAAGTCCTCAAAGGAAATGTGCTGGCAGCATCTCAAGGGCAGAAAACACCTCCATGTTCTACTTCCCACCTTCCCCTGCAGGCACTTACAGACATACACAGAGCTGGAAAGAAAGAGGCAGATTGAAAGAGCACTGACAACTCCCATTTTTTTAACAGCTCTGTGTGATTCCCTAATGCCTTGGAATATCTGTGGATACTACTTTGGAAGGCCAGAATTCAGTGAGGAACCCACCACCTGAAAAAATCACTAGAGCAAACTCAGCATTGTATCCCAGCTATAAGACCAAACTCCCTCCTCAGCATTTGTTCAAGTTTGCCTCCAGATCCAGTTTTCCTCTAATTTCACCCACTCCTTGCCCCAAGCCTTTTAACATGAGATGTAACCCAAAACCAGAACAGAGAGCCAGAAGCAAACTTCTGGATGGTGAGAGGTGTCATATTTGATTTTTCCAGCTAACAGGAAAGTGAAATATTTAACGCTCCCTTTCAGATCCCTTTTCTCTCTTTCTTTGCCTTTATAAAACACTGCTGCATGGGGAAGAGGCCAAAAGAAGAAAATCGATTGTCTTTCTCAGTGCAGAGACCTTTTCAAAAATGGTGCCCTGTTCTGCAGGAGCCCAAATGTTTTTTTAAAATGCTTCTGGCAGAAGAGCACAGAATCCTTCCAGGACTGTGCTTTATCTGGTGAGATGGCTGTCTGTGGAGTTGAGGCAGGGAGGGCTGCTGTTAAACTTTCTTTTTTTCTTTCCCTTTCTGTGACTTTTTGACAAGAAGAATAGCTGAGGGAAAAAAAAAAAAAAAGAGAAGAGAAGAAACAAAACAAAAAGCAAGAAAGCAAGAACATTGCTGTAATGCAATCATGGAGCTCCTGCTCTACAACTTTCTGGAGGTCTTCCTCTTCCAGGCCACTTTGGACTGCAGTTGGAAGTACCTCTATGAATATTTGAAGAGTTTTGGAGCAACAGGTGTTTTTCCTCCCTATAAAAAAAGAACTAACTAGTCTTTTCTTTAAATTGTCTAAGCAACAATTTAAAAAAAATCTGAGAAGGATGTTTCTGGCAATATATTACAAGCAAAGTCTGTCAGAGGCCCTTGGTCGCTCAGTGATAGTTCCGTCATAATAAATAACAGATTTCTGGTTTTATGGTTAGGTATTTTCAAGGCAATTCAGGTGATTTGATTTTACTGTCAACACAGGGTACAGCTGCAGCCTTAGGATCAATTTTAGGTCAATCCAGGGCAGTCTACCACCAGAAGAGGCAATCCTGCCCTCACTCCTGCTGCTTTCCTCAAGAATGTTCTGATGCTAGTAAAAAAACCTGATCCTCCATGAGAAATTATTGCTTTCTGATGGATCACAAGCTGCAGGACAGTGTTATATTTTCCCCCTGCAGTTGTGCACATGGAGCTGCTGCAGGTGGGTGGCCCTGAGGCCATGGGCTGCCAGGGGCCTTGCCACCTGCAGTGGGATGACATGGCAGAGAACTGCACCTTGGACATCTACATAGCAGATTGTGTCTGCAAGCACTGAGATTTGGAGCTTAAATTGCTGACGTGTCTTTAAGATCCTTTTGTCAGCCTTAGAGATTTTATTTGTTGGTGGTCTTCATTTATAGGGCAGGCTGGCAGTGGTGTGGGACTCAAGTGTGGAGAGAAAAGAAGAGCAAGAGGAAGCTCTTCCAGCTCCAAAAGATTCTCCTCTTTGGTTTAGGGTGAACAGAGGTCAACGTGAGTCTTTCTCTGGATTTCAGGGAGCTTTGGATCAAGCCCAAGGTGCCTCATTATCCCATGACAGAATAAAGACACATACTCATTTTTATGAGTGAAAACTATTCTTTCTCTCCAGTGAATGGCTGAGATCTGAACACAGCTGCTATTTTGCTCTGTGCACTGAATCACTTCTGATTCTTAAGTATTGAAACAGTGACATGCATTCTCCCCGCCTAACATGGGACCTTTCTCCATTATTGTACCATGAGAAGAATATAGTAATTCATGCTGTCTTTATTTTTTAGCTTTATTATTGTTGGGACTCCTTTCACTTCAGGCTGAAAAAGCAGGCAACTGGAGCAGAGAGGAATGCTGATGTTGTGTCAAAATATGAAATTTCTGAGAATGGGAGATCCCCGAATGTACGGGAGTACTCAAGCATCTCTTCACCAGCTCTTAGGCAGGAAATGCAGAATGGTTTTATGTGAACTAACAAAGAGATGTGGCCCAAAAAAAAATCCACTTTATATTAATTCTTAAGTTGTGGTAGGTTTTGCTCTAAGGATAAGTTTCTGGCAGAAGGGGCTGTGCAGAGGAGCCTTCAGCCTCCTCCTCGCTCTGGCATGTGCCAGGGATTCGACAATATCTGCCTGATAATTCTTAATATCCCACTGCAAGAAAGGATTGTGGCGACTGTAAAGCATTTAGGAGAGATAAACAGGAGTGATCAGAGACCTGGGGAACAGAAGATATGAGGAGAGACAGAAAGAATTACACTTTTTCTGTCTAGAGAAGAGGAAGTTTACAGGAGACAGCCACAGGAAAATAAGGCTAAGGGGGATCTTTGGAGGTCATTCAATCCATTCCTCTCCCCTGAATTAATCTCAGCAATTCCTAAATCACTGCTGATAGACATTGCTTTGACCTGTTCATAGGGATCTCCAGTGGTGCACAGTCTACAAGCTCCCAAGGCACCCTGGTTTACTGCTTCTTGAGTGACACTACTAAAGAATTTTCTTATCAGCAGATTCTGAATCATTCTTTCTTCAGTTTAAGGCCTATCACCTTATCAGCCATTGTCAATTCCTAAACAAAATCAGACTTTCATTTCTGTTCACCACTCCTGTCTAAAAGGAAATAAGATTACATGATTTTTTTCTTGACAAACCCACACTGGCTGTTATTCTTCTTCTTTTCCCAGATGCACCCAAACAACTAAATTGCTTGATATTTGCTGGAGCTAAAAATAAAGATGAGCTGGTGTGTAATTCCCATGTTCCTCTGTTTCCCCTTGTTCTGTATGAAGATAGGTTTGCCCTTTTCCAGTTTTCTGGTATCTTACTTAGCTTTTCCTGGCTTCTCAAAGGTAACCACAGGTATCTAAGATCTTTTTAGTCCACTTTCAAAATATTCTAGGATGAAGATCATCAGGTTCAGCCAATTATAAAACATGAAGCTTATCTAATTTTCTCACTTCTTTCTTTATTCTGTGCTGAACTCCCATCCTTTTTCAATTAATTTTCCAATACTGTTAGCCTACTGCTCTCAAGTGATCTTTTAAATGAACACTGATACAAAAAAAGGCTTTAAACACTTCACCCCCTTGGTATCATCGGGCGATACCTTTCTCTTTTCATCTTATGATAAATGTATTTGTAGAACAATTTCTTGGTACTCACTCTTCATATATGTAAAAGAGCTCTGCAAAGAGAAAAGAAACATGCTATTCCTCACAGCCACCAAGGGCAGGACAAGAAATAATGATCTTCAACTGAAGGCTAGACATTAGGAAAAGTATTTAACCTGTTAAAAGGGAAAATACCAGGAATGCATTATCTTGAGAGCTTGCTAAATTTCATATCATAGGCAGTCTTTAAGCACAGGTTACACAATTAATTTTTAGCCTTTTCCAGTCTGTGAACTCCTAATGTTGCATCTCACAGGGCTTCACATACAGCTGGTATAGCCCAGTGTTACTGAGATTTCTCATGTTTAGATTTGCCCGAGACACTCCCCCCCACGCACCTCCTCCTAGAAATGCTCTACAGAAAAGCAAGGATCTGTGGTTTGCACTTTAGGAATCCATGGATTAGATAAACTTTTGTCAGGAGCTGGGTCAGGGACTCCTGCCTATCTGCTTTTCTACAATTCAGTGATCCCAAAAATCCCATGTACTGTAGCTGCATCATTTGTGATGTCTCAGAAGTGAAACAAATGTTTGCAGTTTCAATGGTTCCCTTCACTGAACAGAAGCTCTGAAATGGACTTCAATTTTTAAAAAAAACTTGATAATAACTGTTTTATCTGCCTTATAGACCAACTAATTGGTGACTATCAATGTCCAGCCTATTACCTCCACTTTATAGTGCTGCAGGTCATGGAATGATGCTGTAGCAGAGCAGAGACAGATCTTCTGAACTGGCTTCTCATCCTCCAATCTCCAGATAATTTTCTTTAAATCTCACCCTTTTGTATAACTGTACTGATGTTTGAATAATTTGCATATGCAAATCTGAACTAAAGAGAAACCCTCATGGCTACTGCAGAGAGGCGCCTGTTAAACGCTGTAAATTGAAATGCTTTCCTCCCCAAGCTAAAATGAAAAGTGCCCTGGAGGGTAAATTTCTGAAGAGTTTGTGACTAACCTGATTAGTCACTCTAAATTGTGATAGATGGAAGGAAAAAGCAGTTGTCAAACAAGGAGGAAATTCCAATAGAAGAGTAAATTTAAGGATGACAGTGATGATAAATTCTTACAAGCCTTAGAAAAGATCAGCCTTTTGTGTAGCTCTCATAAGGAGCATTGGGTGCTCACTGTATAATGGGCTGCTTTTTGGGTAACTGTGGGAATGTGGTGGTGATTGGTATTGAAAAGAAAAAGAACACCTCATGTCCAGATTATTCTGCATTTATTTTAAGGTACCTGTAACTAAATTTTATGAACTCCCCTTCCTTGCTCTTCCTGAGCTTGAGACTGCTGGGCCAGGGAGATGTGCTACAAGAAAGGACAGTGTTCAGGGTTAAATAATTTCAGATGAAATCCAGGCATACATTTTTATCTGCCAGTATTGGGGAAACTCAGCAAAGTTTCTGCTTAATTTTTGTCACTAATGATTTCTAAATAGAAGTCAGATGTTTTCTAGTGGATGTGTTCTATTTGCAACAGGAACTGGATCTGTGAAGAACAGAGATTGAACAGTGAACTCTTCTAGGTTGATTATTGCTTCATGCTTTCTTCTTACTGAAATAAAAAAATAATTTTCATTTTAAAACCTATCTAAGAAGGCAACCAGTGTCCTGTTCCACTCTGAACAAAATTTATCCCCTGGAACTGGTTTAACAGGACATGGAAGAAAGGAAAATAAAATATATCCCCTCCTCTGTCCAGAAATGCATTTGTTTAGCTGGCTGAAAACTAAAGGGAAAACACCAGTACATTTCATTGACTTTTTTCCTGCATTTCAAATTTTCAAATATTGCTAAAACTTAACAATTCCAGCCATTTCTCAGATCAATATCACATGGTGAATACAAGGGTCTGATATTGCTAGTGTTGATAGCAATCAATTAGTTTGGGACACATACAGAAGAACTGCATGAAGAATTGATCTGTTCTGTTTTCCAATTAATTTAGTTGCTTCAGCATTTAAATTTTCACCAGTATGTGCACATTAATAGCACCCAGGAGCTTCAATCATGGGACAGAAGATTATACATTACAAAAAGGCAGCCCATGAGCCTGCCTGGCTGTCAGTCAGCTTGGCACCAACTCTTAATGGGTCTGGCTAGTTCCTGGCTGTGAATTATGTGAAGTTCCAGCCAGAGAAAGTCTGAAATTTTCTTTACTCACGAGTCTTTCCTCAACAGTTGAACTCTGTATCTCTAGTAATGTGGTAATTTCTAACCAGCGAGGTCAGAAGTGGCGACCTCTCCCATCCATGACAATGAGTTTTATTTTGAGCAAGCCATGGTTTCTTTTAGGGAATGGGAAGATTTCAAAATGTAGAAGTGAAATTGTAGCAAGATCATAAATGAATCATGCTGTTCCAGGGCTTGGAAACAACATCATCCTCAGGTACTGGTGTTTCCCACTACCTGAATATCTCAACAACCTGCTGTTCCCTCAATTGCTTTTTTTCTTTGTTTTGGGAAAAAAACATATCATTCTATCTCATAAAACTGCTACAGTGTTGTCAACACACAAAAGCTGTGGACACTTGTCACAATGGGCAAAATACTTCAAGCATCTCTTTGGAGATCAGGAACACCACTACAACCCAAACACAAGGGTTCTCTATTATCTTGCTGACTTAGTCTGAATCAGGAAGCAGATCAAATCTCACAAGAAGAGCCTGGTTTTGTGAGATTTCGAGCCAAAAAATGCATTTTTAAGAAGTGTGTGTGCACTCAGCTCCATTTTCTGATATGCTCACCACAATTCCAACCATTGGTTGGATAAACTGATAACTCTAAAGGATTCCTTCAACTAAGCCTGGCTCTTGGTTAGATGGGATAAGTGCTCTGTTTCTGCTACTGCATGTACGTTTTTGAACAGAGAATTAAAACATCATGAGTTTCACTCCATCCAAGATTTGGCACAATCCCTGCAGAGCAGTAGATTAAATCAGGATTTCCCAGACTTCCGGCTAGATATATCCTGCTCTAATAAAAGCTTTTTTTATTTGTTTATTGCTTTAGCTCATTTCCACTAAGAAAATGATACTTTTGTCTAACCATAAATCTTTCAGGACTGCAGTGTGAGGATTCTATCTACACACTGATAGACTATAGGAGAGAATTTTCTCATGTTTTCTGTGGTAACATTCAACACAAACTATAAAACAGGATCCATGGGATTTCCTCTGTCTTTCAAGGACTTACTGTATGTGTCCTTTCCCAAGAATAATTCCCCCTGAAGCAAAAAAAATTTAGCAAGAAAACAAATGAAAGCCAATAATATCTTGGTTTATGTGAGAACATATCAGATACAGGGGTGGGCATCCTGGGTAAAACCTCATTGCAGATGTTAACTGTAGAAATGTGTATAGACATGCTACTCTACACTAAAGGAGGTGTCAGTGAAGCTTCACCCCCCTGATTCAAATACCTTTGCAGCAGCAAAAGACCTGGATTTTGGCTGAATTTTTGTTGTCTCCATTGGTCTGCAAATGACTTTGTCCATCTTTGTCTGTGGAGTGGTGGTGGTGGTTACACTTTGCAGCAAACACTCTGAGGTGTGACCCATCTAGTGAAAATATAAATTATTTCCTCATCTAGTTAGATATCCCATAACTCTAAGAGCATGATAAAGTTCATCATGTAGTCATGTAAAGTCATGTGAAGTTTCATTACTGATGAATGCAGTGCCAGGCATGGTGGGAGGCATCATTCCAGCTCCTCATGCGCATGACTGGTTTCTAAATTAACTGTGGCCACTCTGGAAGATGACCAGGGCAGCACTGCACAGACTTAAGTGGAAACTTCTGCTCCCTGTACAGGAGAGAGAAGAAAATACATTCTTTACAAATACAGGCCATGAATTCTTAACGTGACAAAATTGTCAACAGGACCTTTCAGGTGTTTCAGGCTTGCTGGATTAGCAATCATATTTTCCTAATCACGGAATTCCCCCTCTAAACTTTCATGCATCTTTTCTGAACTATGAAACATCCTCCTCCCACAAGAGTAGAGCATGGATTGAACATGATGGCAGATAAAATAGCAGCAATCATGTATTTGGTAAGTGACCAAGATACCCCCATCTGTGCTCAAAAGTCAGAATCTTGCTTTTGCTAAATGCCTTGACTCCAACACATTTGTAAGCCATTCCCTGGCAGATAATTGGGCATGGAGAGGGAGGATTGCTGCATATGCTGACCACAGCAGTTCCCTCCATCAGACCTAAGACCTCTGCATAGATCTTTGACAAAAAATTCATCTTCCTTACTGAGTGTGCAGAAGAGATGATACATCCTTGAGCAGCACTTTGTTACAACAACATGTCACAGGAGCTAATATTGCCTTTAGCAGTGCATGCATTAGAAGTATGATAGTTATGATAGTATGATAGATATGCTAAGTGATTTTTTAATATACCTTGTTAAACATGTTAGCTTCAGAGACCTCAAGCTATCTATCACTAGAGCAAGTAATTTTTTTTTGTCTTTCTAGGGCTTAGCAAAGCGAACTAATTTTTTTCTGTAGATTTTCTGTACACATTTATTTTCAATAATACCAGGCCCTCTGAGAGGATGTCCTCTCACAATCCTCCTCTACATGGCAGTGGGAACTCCCAAAAACATTACCTGCAATTGTAACTGCAATAAGCCATGAGGGGAGATGGAACAATGGATGGAGTGTGCCAACTTAATTAGGGAAACTAAACCGAGGATAGGACAAGAATATTTCAGAGAGGTAGGAGTTTGCCAGCAGCTGGAACAATTGAAAGCCTGAGGAAAATGCAGTCTGCTTTCCATCTTGTGGATGAAAGCCACCTCCTCCTTTCCCACTCATGTCTTGGTTTAAAGACTCGTTTAATGTTTATTAAGAGCACACCACACTACCAAGGCTGCAGCTCACCCCTATATGGGAATATGCCTGTCCTCCCCACTTCCACAGCTGGCAGTGTTGCTGGAAACATGGTGGGGTGGGTGAAACTGTATTTACACTGAGTTTTACAGCTGAACTCAGAACTGAATTCCAGTGTGGACAAGTTCTGAGACAATAGAAGAGGGGAGGAGGTAGCCAAGAAGTTCAGAATACTTCTTCTCAAGGGGCAGCTACATTGGTGGTGTCTAGGGCAAATCATCCCCCCTAAGGTACAGGACTTCTGGCTTTTCTAGCAATAAGCCAAAGCAAATGGTTTAGAAACAGAAGTAGGAATTCCCTTTAAATCAAATAAATAGCCTGGATTCCAGTACAAAGGGTCAGGAAAGAGGGTTTTCTTCTGGTCCCTGGAACTGACAAAATACCCTGAAACTATATAATGAAATGAGAGGAAAAGATACAGTTTCCCCACTACTGCTGACACACAATTAATATAAAATAAGGAGCTTGTTTGGTGTTGGTTTGCAGTGATCCATCCCCATGGACACAATGAGGGCTAATGAACTAAATCTGAAAGCATCAGCATAAGATTTTGACAAATGCATTGTTTGCCTATTGAGAGGGTAGAAAATGATTATAAATGACAAGCTGGGCTTGTTTTCAGGCATGGACACTCCAGGAGCAGTGGCATTATGGCCTCAGTTGGCTGTTCTCTGTGTAAATGATTTCACACTTCTGCTACTGAATCAATTGGGTGTTTCTCCATTTAAGAATTGCCAAAATAAAATATCTCCTGCTCCACAGTCAAGGCATGTTCTTGGCTCCCAGGAAGGAAGAACAGTTTAAAATACCTGCATTTTTTTATTTTAAAGTGAAGCGTTGGTCACAATGTAGTGCACTTTCACTGCTCAAGATTCATGAGGATATTGAAAATTTTAAGTAATTATTAGCAAACATGGTGGAAACACAGAATACTGTACTACAAAGTTGAATAAAAACCCATATTTCATGCCTTTTTTTTTTCTGAAAGGACAAGAAAATATGTATATTTCAATATTTTAGCTATGAAAAGTCCGGACACCAAACTAAGGTGAAGGTTCTGGTAAAAACTACAGATCATATAATAGTCAAATGTAATTTAAATTCTGAAATCTCTTATTCCAGAATTTCTCTCAAAGAAGATAATGACCTACATAGACATCTCACAACCTAGCTTTGCTTCTTGTTTCTCTGGTCTGCCAGTTCTTGGTCAGAAACTCTGTAACAGTTAAAATTCCCCAATGAGGTAGAAAATGTTATAGAAAGAGCAGGAATGAGAAGAGTTTTGGCTGATTTACTGCTCCCCATTGCTCAGTTCTGCACACATCTGTGCCATTATAAACATAATGAATAATAAATCCAAGCTCATTTTTAGGGCTGCATCCATTGCAAGTATAAATACACAAAGGCAAAGGATTTCTCCTTGGAAAGTCAGCGAGAGAGAGTTTTATGTAATTCTTATGAGACTTAATGAAGCCCTGAAGATGAAACAATTTCCATTTTGCCTTCATGGGCGCAGACTGAAGCGAAACGGTGCCTTTCATTCCTCTTTACAGAAGGAGGTTCAGAGCACCAGCAGGTGGGCAGGCTTAAATCAGCACAGTGCAAACCTGGCAAAGCCTGGTGTCTGGGCTCAGTGCAGGGAGCCACATGAAGTTTGGATGCTCTGAACTGCCTATCATGAGGTGTCCTACATGCTTGTCCAACCTCCATACTCCCAGGGGATGGATTCCAGTGTGGGGACTCCTCTGGGTTGTGTGACTCAGCCAAGCCAACCTACAGCTCTAACCCCAGGCATGATGTTGTTGCATGTGTGGTCTCAAATCACCCTGCTCAATGAGGTTATTAGCATTATTCTTCATGCAAAGAAGCAGAGCAAAGACCCAAAAAGAAGAGATCCACTTTTCCTGCACCCCAGTCTAGATTTCTGCTAAATTCCTCTGCCCATGGATTTCCTATCACTGGCAACTCTTGCCATCTGCTTATCAAGGAGACTTGTCACTGCAGCTACTCTTCCCTAATTTCTCACCAGGGAATGCATTTCCAAAACTTCTGTACCTGTTTGCTCAGGGCTTTACTGTCTGTTGTACAGGGAGAGGAGGGTTTTTGGAGTCCATGTGATGTTGAAGGGATCCAATGCTAGCTCTCAAATGCTCATGCACCCTTGGAGATACACCTCTAAAGATATCTTCCTGCAAGCCACAGGTGAAGCAGGCCTGGAGAAAAGGTGTGCTGATCCTTTGTCCAGCAGTCCCTCTAAATGAGGATGCTTAGTAGCATGAGGAATATCCTTCTTCACACCTGTGAATTGGCACTCTGTGTTTCTGGCAAGCCCAGGTTTTTCCCTGAGCCAGCACACAAAAACGCCCAATGTGCAAACTAAGAAACACTGGCTTTGCTTAGATTTAGGTAGTGTAAATTCAAACAAAGTTACTAGTGTGCCATTTGGGGAAGAATTAGGAGGATAAACTACTGAAACAGTTTTTCAGGACATTTGCACATTCCAGGAATCCAATGAGGTTGAAATGAGTTTTCCTCCTCCCTGCAGGGTGTTCTCAGAGTACTGGTGTCACCCAAGAGAGCAGAGGTGGAAACCTCTTGGCTTGACCCTCAGGCATAATCCTACAGTCCCCAGGCCAAACTCTATCCTGACAAAGATAAAATGGAGAGAAGAATTTTTTCCTACAAACCTCAGGCTGTTTCTGACTGTTGCCTATTGTCTCAGGTTCTGACACAGAGTCCATTTTCTTACCCCCCCTCTCTCAGCCATGCAAATCAGGCAAAGTGGAGCGCACAATGGAACTCCAGCATCTTTTCAGATCAGTGGTTCTGAGCCCCCTTGAGAAATCCATAAAGGCCCTCCCTGGAGTATTTAGCAGATAATGCTCCCTCTTTCTGCCTGCGGTGTTTAGAAAAGTGCAGCCCATAAAATGTGTCTGACATTGTAGAGCCAGCCCAGCTTCCCCGCGAGCGCCGCGGCCTCCGCGGCACCAACACGGCTCCCATTGTCAGCCCTGACCTGCTGAATGCAGCCAGGCCAGGGGAGATTTCTATGCCCTGCACAGCAACAGCACATGACTTGGAAGGGAACTTCTCAAGGAAAGTACATTTGATCAGCCATAAAAACCTTCCCGGAGATGCGTGCTGAACTCTGTGTGCGTATTACAGCTGGCACTGTTAACACCTATTGCTATAAGCTTGCGTGAGATTTTCCCACACAAGACCTGGTTTGGTTGCTTATAACCTACTTGGTCAGGCTTTAACAGTTTGGACTGATTTTTTTTCCATGCAGAATAGTTGCTTCAGGAGGAATATATATTGGAAATTTCTGCCAAGACAGATTGGTCTTTTTTCAGAGTGAGTTTACAGGGAAATACATTATTTTTGCCCCTGTTAAATCTTACAAAGATTTTATTGAAGAAATGGTTTTTTACCTCATTGCTTTGGTATTTGTAGGGAAGGTTTCTGTACTAGAGATATTATTGTTAACCCTCTCTTCCTCCCTGTTATACTTGGGTCAAACTGGGAGCTTACTAAAAAAGAGCAATCTCTTCAGACATGCTAGAGATAGGCAAAGGGTATCTCAGAGGTTGGACAGGATTTTAACTATAAATATGTCAGCTGAGGTGTTCCTGCACACTAAAACAGAGAGCTGGCACGCACAAAGTTCCTCTTGCTGCTGCCCAGGCAAGGACAGTCCCCAAAGAAGAGCTGGAGTTTTGGGAAGAGCTTTCACTCAAGGAAATTCTCCTCTGAGATGGAGTATATCCACCTCCAAACACAACACCTGCCCTTGCCCATCCCCAATTCTCAAACGGAACACGCAGGAGCGTAAGACGAGCTCGGGAGGGTCAGGGATATCCTTCCTTCCACCTCCCATGCACTGCTTTGCCTCCCCCATATCTCAAGTCCATAAGCTCTATCAGCAATGGAACGAATTGCATGAGAAAGTGCAGGGGGTGGCAGGAACATCTGGGCCACATACTGCACATGCCACTGCGAGTTAACCTCTCACACGCTGTCGGATGCTGCGCATGTCAGGGACACAGCTGTGCTCCACACGCACAGCTCCTGCAGGCAGGACCCACCTCGGGCTGCAGAGGAGAAGAGGAAGAGAGAGAAAAAAAATGAAGAAGAACATGGAGATGGGAGATGGGAAGATGGGAGGAAGGCAAGGCAAGACATGATGGATCTTTTTGGCTGATCACAGCATCACAGCCAAGCAATGCAACAAATCCTTGGAGAAACACCCCTTGCACACCCTGCGTGCAGTGCACCAGCAATGCTGTGCATGAGCCAGATTTGGTTTAAATGGAGACAAAAGGGGCAAATCCCAGTGGAAAATGGGAAGGAGGGAAGGGAAGGTGCAAAGGGAAAGAGACTCTCAGAGCACTGAGTTTTTGCAGGCTCTCCTCGACCCAGATAATCAGCAGAGCTCAAGCTGACAGCAGGGGATTTAAACACTTATAGGGGGAGCTCAGCTGGATGTCTCAAGGGAAAAAGGGTTGGGAAATGCAGTTCTGTAGAAAAGACAGAGAGAGAGAAAAGAGCTGTTAAGTAGTGAGAGAGACATCTGCAGCATAGCTGTTCATTTTGGTTACACTCTGCTCTGAGCTGGCAATGGGAATGCATGAGGAAACACCTTCAGCATCCTGAGTCTTTTGAGAAGAGACAAAGGAAAGGGCCCAGGCAGAAGGTCAAGCCAAACAGGCATCAGCAGCCCCAGTTCTGGGCTGATCTTAGGTACCAGAGATGCCGCCTTGCAGAAAGGACCTCCCAAGTTCTGCAAACTGATTAAAGATGCTTCCCACGGGCCAATGTCCCTGTTTTAGTCTTCCATACTCAGATGGGCCAACACACGAGGTCAGGAGGGATGCAGAGAGGCAAAATCCAGAGCACAGTGCCTTAGGAGGAACTCTAAAACAAGCCACTTGTGAAATCAGTTCATCACGACGATGAAAAATGGTCCCACTTCCAGGCACCATCTGATGAGAGGCCCTTCAGTGGCAGTGCTCCATAATACAAGTCATGTAAATTTGGACAGTTAAAGATGGTTTACTTAGAGATGGGGTTAATGTCCTAATTGATTAACAGGCACACAGACATGTTCTAAGCAAACAGGCATATCTGCAAGGAAGAGAAAATACTTGCAGAACCTCTGAAGGCTGTTTAACCCCTGAAACTGCACCCTGGGTAAAATAAAATTCTCTGTTCTCCTGGTAGCAATGGCAACAGAGGATTTTCATCCTGCTCCTGCCATGCCCACTACCAGTTATGTTCTCTTGAGTGTCCTCTGATGTCTTCTGGAATCATTTCCTTTGCAAAAATCAATGGGGTTGAAGAATAGGTTAAAAACAGAGACACCCATCCTAGGACATTTTTTCAAACAGCACTTTCTATTTCAGAAACACTTCAGGTTTTAGGGACCCTCAGTCTTTTAAAACTCTGTATCAGTTACAATTTATTAAAAGATTTTTAGATATTTTATTACCTCTTTAAGCATATCTTTAAAAGTATATGCCCTTAGAAGAATACAGGTTTATATACGGCATTTAGGATCCACTATGCAAGTGGATCCAGATATGGGATTCTTCTCACATTTCTCTGCTTCAACAACGATATACAACTCACAAATGCTCTAAAGACAAACTCTGCAGAAGCACTAGACAAAGAAAGCACCAGAAGAATTTACACACACACATGCACAGTTAATTTTCTGCTTGTAAAGCAAATGAATGCTTTATTACTTGTCCTTTCTCTAGGTCAAATTACTCCACAATGCTCATTAAATCTGACTTTTTCTACCCAGGGTGTTTTAAGGAAGCACAACAAAAGGGCATAGTGACCACTGTTAGAGAATTACAGAAGCATTTGGAAACAGCAGCTGGGATTTGCAGTAGGGTTGTTGGGCAAACATGGGCTAGGGCATCCCAAACTCTTTCCAGTCCTTTCCATGGCCATCCAGGCCATGGGGGCAGGATTGGAGCCTGCACGAGGTGGGAGGTTTCTCTCTGCCCCTGCAGCCTGCTTCCTCTGGAGGGTGTGTGGCTCACCCTCGGGGCTTCTGGAACACCCTGTAAATGTGACCTACAGTGCTGTTCTTTAAAGACACCTTTATAAAGCACAAATTTGCCTAAATGCTTTTGCAAACAAGACTCCCACCTGCCCAAGGTGCCATGGATCAGGCCTCACTCCTGTCCCAGCACCAGCTGTGACCTGGCCCAGCCTTTGCTGGCTACCTGTTGGGCTCAGTCACTCACTACCACTGCAAATGTGTTTTGCCTGTCAGTGGGGTCAGCCAGTTTTCATGCCACAAGAAGGGAAGTAATCCATTTACCAAAAGCAACACGTTTTTATAGCTTCTGGAAACACTTCTGTTGCAAAAACAATAAGGTGAAGGAGCAGGAGGGGGTAGTCCTAAGACATTTTTCAAACAATGGGCCTTTTCTTTTAATAGGTGTTTATAGAACGCAAATCTTTCAACGCTGTGTGTCCCAAAATATATTAAAATGCACTGCATGCAGCTAGTTAGGATTTTTTATTTTCTACTTGTTTAAGTTATTTACACTGGTGCCTATTGATACAATGTGAGTGCATCAGGTGCAGACTCCACTCTCCATCCCCCAAAGGCCATGGCGCTGCTCTTCCCTGCTCAGTTCCTTTCCAAGGGCTAGGTTAGGTTGGGCTGGTAATGTCATGCAGATTACCTTCTTGGTTTAAGAATTATTTTATATTATAATGACTGAGGTAATATCTCCCTTGGCCCCTGGTGTCCATGTAAGGATTCTGCTGGCTGTACCCAAGGTGAGCATGACAGCATCCATACAAGGAGTGAGCAAGAGACAAAGTGTATAGTGCCAAATAATTTAAACCAGATTAAACACATATTGCCCAATCCTACAATAAAGGATTACCACTATTCCTCTTACCACTGACTCTAAAACCCTTTATTCTAAAACTGCACTATCTAGGGTAGGAGATTTGGAACAACACACTGTTATTTTGGGATCTAAGAGCACACACACACAAGGAATTAATTAATCAGTAGTTAATCTGAAATGATGTCATGTGTGGACAACTCCCATTTCTAAGACTGTGACAAATATGGGGGAGAAGAGACTGTGAAGTGTCTTTAATTCCTTTTTCTCCTACTCCCTGTATCCTGCAGCAGTTCCATCCCATCCTTCGTGCCAGTGAGAGTTTCAACAACAGATGCTCACTCCAGTGCCTGATGTGCTCTGCAAAAAGAACAAACCACATTGCCTGGCAGTCTGGGGGTGAGGAGGAGGAGGGAGGCTAAGGTGGGGGTCTTGCAGGAAAAAGTGAGTGGGGAGGTTGGAGGGCAGCCTTTGCAAGAGACTTGCTTAGGGGCCACTTTCCAGTGCTCCAGGGAGGGCTCCAGAGGAACCAAGGGCTGCCTCTGGCTCTGCAAGGTGGTGTTTGGAGACACGTCCCCTCAAATGGCCACCAAACCTGGAGCAAGCCATTTGTTAAAGAGGAAATTTTTTTCCAGTGTCCAGAGGAGCATGCTGGGCTCCTCTGCTCCTGGGTAGTGGTGCTTGGGTTTTATTCCTCCCCTTCCCTGTGCACTTTGGGAGAGCCCCAGGAAGAAAGAGAATTGCTGGTGTGGAGGCAGCTGGCTCTATCTCTGTTTACAAGTCAGGGGGTGTGCAGTGCCCAGCTACCTACCTCCCTGAAAGGGAAGGCTGCTGTATAATGGGGACCTAACAGACTGCATCTGTTTTGTCTTAGTCTGAAACATTCCTTTCTGGTGCTAACTGGGAACAATTTAGCTGGAATTTCCAATTGAAATGTGCTTTTTCAACTTCTATATTGACAATTTAAGTTCTTAGGCAGGGGATCTGCCGTGTGTTTTACAAATAGGCCAAACGAAATCTTGGTGTTTTTACAAGTTTTTACTCAGACCAAATCTATTTTTCTTAAGTACTGTTCTTTTACTCAAACATGAATTTCAATGCACTGTCACAGAGGGTGCCCAGTAACAGCCTATGCTACAGGAATTTGGATTTCAATCAACTTGAAGAGATTGAGGAGGTGGGTAAAGGAATAGTCCTGGAAAATACTTTGAGAGGAAATTGTTTAGATGCATCTGCAGTTATATGCAACACAGCCAAAGAGCAGAACTTCTACTTTCATTTAGATAATAACCAGACTAAAGGTTCAGCACTGTGTCTAACAGGGAGTCTCATGCCCTGGGAAAGCATGTGAGTAACAGGGCAGGATTTCTCCTTTAATTTCTCCTATCCTTCCTCTCTAGTCTTTTCCAGCAGTCACTGATTGTGGCATGTCTATGCACTGAATCCTTCTCCTAAAATGTCATTATCTCATCTCCTTTTCCAACCCACCTCACCACACCCTGCAGTGGATGCTTGTGTGCCCCACAGCATGGCCCACCTCCCAAGGACCTTTCCATCCCAAATCCCAGGGACCCTCAGGGCTGCATTGCAGGGAACTAGCTGGGATGGAGCAGAGGGAAAACCCCTCTGAATATTGTCTATTCCTGTCACCTCAGGAGAGGCACAAACACTGCAGAACACCACATCTTCTTAGAGCCTCTCTGCAGAATCAGCGAGAGAACGCTGGCCTTGGAGATTAATTGAGGCAAAATATGTGTTAAAAATTACAGCCACTTTGCTTATGGACATAAGTTCAATAAACTTCTTTAAAATTAGGCAAGCCAGTAAGGTTTGGCAGATGGGTGGCTAAGAATATGAGCCAATTTGTTTGAGACAAACAAGGAATGGACACAGCAAAAGGAAGCCATGCTGGCAGCAAGTGCACAGCCAAGCTAGAATTTAACCCAGATCTCCTAAACTCCATTTCAGACTTAAAGTGATCTGTGATGCTTCAGGATGGGTAAAAAAGGGATATAGCAGTCTTGTGAGAATAAATATGTCAAAGAAATAGAGGTGTTTGGGGACAGGTGACTTAGAAAAATAATACGAGCATAGAAGAAAAGATAAAAGCTCCTGCACAGTAGAGGAGCAAAAGGAAAAAAATGACTACAGAGATAGGAGGAGTAAAGAGGAAGGGG
Source organism: Molothrus aeneus (assembly GCF_037042795.1). Classification (NCBI taxonomy): domain Eukaryota; kingdom Metazoa; phylum Chordata; class Aves; order Passeriformes; family Icteridae; genus Molothrus; species Molothrus aeneus. The sequence continues at coordinate 27,602,618 of NC_089653.1, read as the reverse complement.
GAGGGAGATCTTCCATAAACCATAAACTGATTCATAAAACTTTGGAGGTCCCACATGACACCAAGCCTGCAGATGCAAATCTAATCTTCCTCCTGGAGCAGGACCTGATGACACTCTAAAAAGTCTTTGTTCATTAAGGATCCCTTTGCCCAGGACCTGGTAATGCTATTCCTCAAAAACAGAGAAACCAAATATCTTGAACTGCTTCCTTCTCCCTGCTCTGCAGCATTTATCTGTTCATGTGAATATCTCTATTGGTGACCTGGATGAGGGGATTGAGTGTCCCCTCAGAGGATTTGAAGACAACAAGGTGGTGTTGATATGTTGGAAAGCTCTGCAGAGGGATCTGGACAGGCTGGATTGATGGGATGAGGACATTTCTGTGGGGTTCAACACGGCCAGGTGCTGGGTCCTGCACTTGGGACACCACAACAAAGCATTACACACTGGGGGCAATGTCTGGAAAGTGGCTCACCAGAAAAGGGCCTGGATCAACAGTGGTTGAACAAGAGCCAGGTGTGCCCAGGTGTTCAAAAGGCATGTGGCACTTAGGGACATGGTTTAGTAGTGCTGGGTTAATGGTTGTGTTAAAGATCCTTTGCCTCCTGAATGATTCTGTGATTCCGTGGACCTTGCATTTCTTTCCTCCCTATTTTCAGGCTGCCTTTGCTACTCAAGGAACGTGGCTGCTGCTCTGCCACTGCCCTCTCTGCCTTCAGTGCAGATTGATTGCAGTTGGGATCTCTGCCTGAAGCCAGTGGGCCTGAAGGGTCATGTTCCCCTCAAGTCTTGCACTGGGACCTCACTCCAATGAATTCTGCAGCTGTGCCAGAGAGTCCCAGGCTCCTGCCTAATTCACTACCCACATGTGCAGGGAGAAAAAAAGAACTACTTCCCCTTGCCAAAAAATTGAATAAGTTGTAGGCATCAATCACTCCCTAACATGCACATTTTTATTCTCAAAAAGCTTCATTTAGAGTGTTTTAATATAGAACAGCCTGACAGAAACAATGCCTCCTAAATAGCTGTATGGGACTCTTTAGTCAATAGTACATACAGTAAATATTTATTATAACGTAACACAGGTTCTGTTTGTTTCTGCTTGTTTTTGCTTTTTATACATTGCATTTGATGTGAGTGGGAGACACACCAAATATTGTAAATATTTATAAAGTATTCAGATTTGATATTATTTGCTCAGATACAAATGGCTCCAGTTACTAGACTGTCACAAATGAGAACACCACAAATACAGAGCAACACTGAATGAAAACACAGTGGAAACATGACATAACCACATCTACGGACTGCAGTAAACATTCCTCACAAGAAGGAACTAAATAAAGGTGCAAATACCTTTTTAAAGAGCTGTTTTGGCAGATATTTTAGAGACATCAGCTTGGTGACAGGTGTTTTGTTCCCCACCTTCTAAGTGTCACTAAAATATCTTATGTCTAAACTTTCATGCAATTAGCTTTTGGCTATTTTGTTTCTAAAGAAAACCTCACCCTGGAGAGCGTGATAGATGGATGAGGTGGGGTTCTTTTTTTAAGACATTCAGTCTTGCTTTACAAAATAAACACTTATTTAGATAAGTTACCTGAGGAGCCTGGAATTTTTTTTTTTTTTTTGTATGAGACAGATGATCCAGAGGGTCACGGACCTGCCGTCATTCCCAGTTCAGTTGTGGGGACACTACCAGATATGTTCTATTAGCCAACATGTTCTGGTTACCTCAGTGACTCAGTCCATCTCTGATGCCTCTAAATCTTTCACCATTTCAGCTGAATCCTCTTTAGGCTGGGGATGAATCAGAGGACCTGGCACTGAGCTGTCTTGCCCAACAGCAGTTTGGCCATGCCAGGAGAGATCCCTCTTCATGTCCTTGGAGCCAGCCCAGCATTGTTGCCTCCTGGCCTTCCCCAGTTTCCCAGCACTGGGCTCCAAGCCTGCTGACCCCAGCAAAGATGAGGCTCATGTTGGTCATCCTGTGGCAGGACACAGCAGGTTCACGTGGGTGTTTCACCACCCTGCTCTGGCTGAGGGGATTCCCACTCTTGTGGTCCCGGTTCCCCAATCCATCACAATTAATTTTGTCTACAGTTTTCATCAACCATGATTCTGAAGGATTTTTCTAAGAGTGGTTGGTTTGAGTCATAACCAAAGATCTGAACTGCAGACAAAATTTCTGGCTGGTTTGTGTTTTATCCTGAGCTATTTCCCCAGTGCTAGTTTGTCTTTTATATTTGCACAATCAATAATTTTCTTCACTGATCATACTTGGTATATCATTTATTTCCGTTGAATAACCCCTCTGGATAAAGCATGATGAAGTAAATACCAGAGACAAACACAGAAAACATCTGGAATATGTTTTTCTCTCCAGCCAATTCATAATTTCAAAATGTACTGTAGGCTGAACTGGTAGCTCAAACAAGACTAGGTATTGATAATATGTTTCTGCCATTTTTGTTATTATTCTTTATTATAATAAAGTTCTGGTTTTCTCCTCACTGGGAACTCTTCTTTTGTTTTATGGTTTTTCCCATGGTGTAGTAACAGAAATGTATTATTGGCATGGCCTGTAGTTCAAGGTCTTTGACATTTCTTTTTTCAAATGTATCCCTTACAAGGACCAAAGAAGAAGTTAATAAAAGCATTAAAACCACCTGTGAATGGTCATTTAAATGCCACATTTAAATTAATGACAAGTAATCTACACCTTCAAAAAATCCTGACTGGCATGTAGGTTTGCTTTCTCCCCTTCCAAACTATGGGCTAAGTACTGAAAATAAAGTGAAATAACACTCAGGTGCTAAATAGATTATGACTCACAGCTGGAGGCAAAGAAATTGTAACTTTATCCCAATTACACTAATTTAATTGGGTGTTAAAAAATCATGGGTTCCCAACAGTAGTAGCCAAGGCAAGGTTATAGACATCTAACAGGTGAGGGAGCCATCTCTAATTTTTTTGTTTTGTTTTGTTTTAAAAGGTTCTTCCGGTGCTGGTAGAAAGGCCTTTGCAGACAGGAATTTCTTCATGTAAAATTAGTTCATAGCAATAATGTGTGTGTAAGCAGCAGCAATACCTTCATGTGGGAGGTGAGCTCACAGCTGTCTGACACTGCTACTGCTGTGGGCAGAGGCTCTGTGCTAGAAGAGAAGGGGTCAGGACACCCCCAGTTTATCCCTTCCACCCCCCAGCTCTGCCATGCTAAAACCAAACCTTGGGATGAAGAACAAGGGCTTTGTGCCAGGCTTTGCCACCTCTGGGCACAGGGACGCTGATGCTTTCTTTTCCTGCTCAGAAAATGAGGATGATGACACTGAGCAGGGTCCCAGCACCCAAAGCATGTATGTACTTATCCCCATATTCCATCCCATCCCATCTCATAGAGTCTACAGCAGGTGATGAACCTTTTCAAAGCCCCAAAAGGGGCTGTGAGGACCTTTAAACCCACCCAGCGTGGAGGCACTCTGTGGTGGTGTGGGCAGAACTGGCAGCACATGGCCCTGCTGGCCTGGGAAGCCAGGGAGCAGAGAGCTGAAGGCAGGATGCAATCTCCTGCTGGGTGGAAGAAAAGGGAATTACTTCCTCCCTGGGAATACCCTCCTGAGGCTTTTTCCTTCCCCTTTGGTAAAGATAAAAGAAACACGGTCCACCTCCTGTGCTGAAGAGCTCCCATTCCTCCCCAGCCTTCCTCTCCTCCCTCTGCTCAGCCTCCCAAAAGCAAAGAGCCACGGGCAAGAGGAGTCAATAAGTAAATAGCAAAGGCTGGGGAGAGGGGCACTGTGCTTTTGCTGAGCACCAGGAGCGAGGATGCTGGAGGGATCAGCCAGGAGCCACCTCCTGGTCCAGCACCCCTCCTTGCTGAGCACCTCCCTGTCACAAGGCATCACCTGGGGAGACCCCACAAGCATCACCTGTCTTGGACTCGAAGGGGAGGGTGTTTAAGGGATTTCCTCTCAAAACATAATAAGCAAAGGCTGCTGTGGCCACACACATAATGAATTTGGCACCAGGGGAGTGTGTTTCTCTTTGCCTTTGGTTCCTGCAGATTGAGGCTCCTCATGGCCCGATGAACATGGCTGTGCCTGTGCCTTGTAGCCACAGTGTCCTTTTAAAGACTCTCCTCTCTGTGATCTGCACATCCAAGGGGAGCCTTCTCTCACCAGTCGAAGTTGCAGCCTTGTGTTGTGACAATTTCCATTGTGCCAGATGCTTCTCCTTCAGCTTGGGATTGGGCTGCAGTGAAAGGGAGCAGCCCGAAACACATTAATTCTTCAGAATATAAAAAGCAGCCATCAAACTTTCTGCGTCGCTTTCTAAGAGGAATAAATAGCTTCAGGGCCAAATTTTTAAAACCTGAAATTAAGAATTACTTTACAATAGTAATAAAAATAATAATAATATTGTTTAAAAGCAACAACATCAACAACAAAACCTCAAAACCATCATACAGCTAATGCAGAGATACTGCTAACAAGTTATATATAAAGAAGCTGTCAGTACAGCAGCGGAATTATGGCAATGAAAGCTCATGAAGACCCGTGCATCCATCAGTGCCGACCCGGCGGGAGCGGCGGGAGCGGGGGACGGAAGGTGGCAGTGCAGCCTAACGAGAGCCGGGCGCGCCTGTCTGCAAAAGCACCGCGCTTATCGTTTGTTTATCCTTCCCGAGCTACAGGGCTAACAAGTTTAACCATAAAAAAAAAAAAAAAAACCCACCTCTTTATGCTTGGCGGTTGGTTTTTTTTTTTGTTTTTTTTTTTTTGTTTTTGTTTTGTTTTTTTTTGGTTGTTTTTTTAATTATTATTTTTTAATTTGTTTTTTTGGTTGCATATTTTTTTGTGTTTTGTTTTTTTTTAAATGCGCAGAACAAGCTAAAATTAAGGGGAAAGGAGGAGAATAATTTAAGAAAACAAGAGCGAGAAATGCAAATAGAGATGTGGTCTGGTTTATGCACGCACACAAAACCTAAACAAACATGAGACCTTTCGTTGAGGCAAGCAGAAATTCTAAGAATTACAGTGTATTGTCACAGTCACTCACACATCTCTATGCATTTTTTCTAAACAACGATCAGAAAAAAAATGTTTGAAAGATATTTCCCATAGGCTACATTCATATTGATATATTCCTTTCAGATTTGTCTTTATTTTCAAACCTTATTCTACATTTCCCCCCAAATACTTTATTACAGCATCTTTATCTTTTCTTTCACAAATAAGGGACAGTAGACATTGAGGGTAATGAAGAAAAACACTCTTGACTCCGTTTACTTCCCACTGAGAGCCAATTGAATACACAACCCACCAGAAAAGAACGATTTTTCATTAGCTTTCAACTTCCTACGACTGAAATAACTTCAGTGTTCAAAAAAATCCTTACCCTTCCCAAAAAACAGAACAAATGAAGTCCAGTTCTTGCTTTGTGTTTGGTTTACAGCATTCAATATTCATGAAAACAGCTTTAAAAAAAAAATCCAAGGGACATTAACTTTCTAAACTTAAAAACATCTATCTATTTTATAATTATTTTCCCACATTTTCCATTGTTTGATATATTAGATATCATGAGGATAATAATTTAGGGCCTGATCCCATTTGTCTTTCCTCAGAGAAATACTATTCTTCAACAATTTTTTTTTCCCTGGGTCTGAGGTATTTACCAGGTGGAGCATTTCAGGGACAGGGTGGTTGGGGTCAGAGCCAGCGTCCCTTGAGCACTGAGCCCACTGGGCTGGGGGTCCCTGATTCCAGCAGAGCGTTGCAAGGTGGGTTCTGCACTCTGCTCACACAAGGCTCCAACAGAGATGCTGTGGTTTCCTTTGCAGCATCCATGGCCTGGGAAAAGGGGACAGACTCTGACTTGGGACCAGAGCTGGAGTGAGCGTTCCCAGCTTTCCTGACCTGCCTCGGGAGCCTCCGCACTGAGTCGCCCAGGAGCTGGATCCCAGTTTCTAAAAAATACACAGCACGGCTTAGCATTAAAGATACCCTCCAGAACATTTAAAAATAAAAGGGGAATGTATTAAATATAGCTTTTTACGGGAAATTATAAGCTTACATAAAAATGCTTCACACAGTGGGGAGAAAAAAAAAAAGAGAAAAGGTCTCAAGTTTTTTCCGAAGCTTAAAATAAGTTGATTCTGCTTTAGAAATTGCACCCTTTTGGCTGAGGATGTTGTTTGTTTTAGGCTTTTTTACACAGTTTTGTGGAAATATACAGGCTGCAGAAGGGAGGAGAAAACATCAAGAAATGTGTGTGCAGTGGAGGGGGGAAGGGAAGACTGACAATAAAATAGATCTCCCGCTAAATGCATATTCTTCTATTTATGTATTTGATAATGAGACAGAAATGCCCTTGGCACTCTGTAAACAACAGCTCCACAACCAGGAGGGAAGGGCAGAATAATGCATAGCTACATTTCAAATCAAAAACTATTTCAAGAGCTATTAGCATGCCAGCCTGTTAGATTATTGGGGATTTTAATTTTATTTTAAGCTAATGTTTTCCATTCTTAAGCAATTTTGCTGTCTTACTTAATTGCTGTATTTGCAGGTTTACAGAAGATTGTTTCTTGTGAAGCTCCTCTCCTACAAGAAGTTCCTGAGAAGGAATAGTTGATTTAACTCTAATACCCATAAGAAAATTTTTAGCTTTTTATCAATACAGGAAAATGTTTATATAAATGTTTTTTATAATATAAGGCTTAATTTAGGGGTTATTCACCACAACAAGTTGGCAACGCAATTCAGAGCTCTGTAACTTTCAGAAAAGGAGATAGGAGAAGTTCACATTCATAATAAAAATAGATTTTTTTCCTTTGCTTTTAAAGATGCTTTTTGCATTTTCAAACAACATTCCCTCCTGATAACAAAATGTGTTTGTGTGTAATGTTTGCAGAGTCAGATGGTATAGCTATCGTATGATTTAAAATTAAACAATGTAATTACCATTTGGCAATCCATATTTAAAGCTGTAGCAACTATTTCTTCAGATATTATTTAGACTGTATTTAAAAATACAAATGAAAGCATTATTTTTCCTGTACATTAATTTTAACACCTTGGAGCTGAAGTGCTTCTTTCTTTCCTTTTTCTTTTTTTATTTTGCATTTTTTTTTCCACAAAACTACAAAGTATTTCTGTTTAAGAAAATTTGGTTTGTGATATCCTGAATATAAAGCTTTTCTACAGCTGTTCAAGAATCCTGCTGCACTGAGATGGGGAGTGGAGAGCTGCAGAAGAAGGTGGAATATCTTCAATTGGATTTTATTACCGAGTTTGTTCCTGTGTTCTGATTACTGGATATGGAGATGGGACTGGGGATGACTGGTAACCATTTGGAATTAACATTTCTTCAGTCACCCGATTCAGGGTGTTTAACAGTTTCTAAAATTAACACCAACAACGATGAAAAACCACTCATTTGTATTACAAGATGCATATAGGCATCTGGTTTCTTTGAAAGTGGCTCATTACCAAAATTTACCACAGCTTTATCTTGGTCCTCTGTTTATTCCAATAATTAACCAAGTCATCATTATCTGTTAGTTCCAACGAATTTTTCCAGGATTATGGGTATGTAGAATTTTGCACATTTATTTTTAGAAGCCCATCACATCAATTGGAGAGAGAAAAGTAGGATATGGAATTTCTCCTTGCAGCTGCAATTCTTTTCTGAAGCTCAGGCTATAGAAAACAAAGGCATTATATTTCCACGAATCTACTACAGCCAAACTAGGAATCAGAAAGGCATTTTACTTCAAAATATCTGTATTAATTTTGAAAGTGATTTTCAACTGGATGTGTGGAAATGCCCATTCTCCTATTTTCTTGGTAAATATTATGTTTATTTAACTCATCAGTTTTTTTTTTTCCTCTCTCTCTCTCTTTAATAAAATATCATTTTTCTCATTCGTTTCTGAGCCGTTTAATTTTGTTAAAATAAAAGAATACAAATCCTCCACTGCGGTGAGAGGCAGAACTTTTCCTGCCCTGTTCCTGGTGCCATTTCAATCCATAAAGTGTATCAATAAGCAGAGCAAAAGCCAGCAGAGAGACAGTCCCCGGCAGCAAAGGCAGCGCTCCGACCCTGCCTCGCTCCCCGGTGCGCGCGCAGGCTCCAGCACAGCTCCCCAAGCTAAAACCACATTTCTTCCAGTGCCCGTCTCACATGGTAATTTGGGATAGAAAAACACTGCTAAAAACATCTCATTAAGGGCTGAGAGGGAAGCAATTTTTATAAGGGGTACAAAAAAAGACAATAAAAGGGACATTCTTACAATTCTTCTAGATGCTTGAAGACAGAGACATTTTTGTTTTATTTTGTTAAGCTTTTCCCCAATGTTCAGAATTTTTCCATCCCAAGCAAAAGATTTTATTTCTATTTTATCTTTTTACTGCCTCATTGTGCCTGTAAATGTTGACTTTCAGGGATTTCATAATAGTAAAAGTATCAGCCAGAGACATCAGCACTGCAGAAGTTTTGCAAATGGTGGATTAAAATCTTCTGATGCAGACATTAAAAATCAAGCAAGTCAAATTATGTCAAGCAATGTCACTTGCATGCTAACTTACCTAATGGGAAATACTCAGTGCACTCGCACTGCAAAGATCTCGGCTCAAGAACTTCTCTTGCTAACTGCAGTGAGAAATAACCAACACTGAGGAATTTATATGAGCAATATCTCCTCTCTCTACTGATAGCTAGCCACATGTATGCCAGGGTGGCATGAAGCATTGTTATCTCGTAAAACACCGCAGAGCTATCAGCTTTTCAGCGGGTGTTTGAATCATGAGGCTGCCTTAGCATGAATGCAGTTAATTGTGTGAAGAGTGTATTTCCCAGCATTTGCTTAAACCTTTGAGAAACAGCTTTGCTTGTCAATTGTCACTCAAGTTTGTACTGGAACAAACAGGGAGCAAAAGCACAAGAGAGGAGTGTTGTGGGAAAGGGTCTGGGGGTAGGTTCAACTGTAAAACTCCAGAAAAATGCTGGGAGTGTTTTCTTGTGGTTTAATTTCTCATTCCCCAAAGTGCTCTACTAGTTTTAAGTTGTTACTCTCAGGCTGGAGGCCAAACAAGCTCTTGTGCCATGGGTGGGAAGGAGGAGTTCCTCCTGGTCAACCAACATGACATTACAGCCTGGCCAGGTTTTGGGGCCAGGCTGCTCTGCTGGGGCCAAAAGAGGTGGATTTTTGTGTCAATGGACCCCAGCTGGGTCACTGTGGGGTGTCCATGGCACAGAGCCCTACAAGGTTGGCACCTATAACCAACTTTTCTCAGGAGACTTTTGCAGTGTGCAGGACCCCTTGCTGCTCTTCTCACCCCCAGAGCCATCACATGGACAACACACGGTCCCCATGTCACCCCCAGCAGGACTTGTCACCCCGTGGAGACACTGTGCTGATGGGTCAGGACACAGCAAAGCCCAGCCCAGAGCACATCCTTGCTGCCCCTGACCCAGGCAGTGGCTGCATGTTGAGCCAGGAAAGAGAAACATGGGCTCCTGCAGCCGCTGCCTCGCATGTGCCAAATGAGAGATGCTTTTCCCCTTTTCATTACACGGGTTTCCTAATAAAAACTGAAAGAGCTTTTTTTTCAGAAAATGAACCCCAGGGGCCCAATCAGTGAGATGCATTAACCTTTCAACTGTCAGCCCCCCCCTCCCTTGAAATTAAGCAATACCAGCCCTTGAAACGGCTAAATTACCTTCTTATTTTTTAATTGTGTAATGATGGTCCAACAAAAAAAGGAGCAACTCAGGACTAGTAAATATTCAATGAAGAAATTTATTGTAGTTCTTATAAAGGGAATACCCACAGCTTTCTTCTCATGGACTTAAGTCAGGCAGAAACTGGAGCGATAGGCATAAAATGAAATAACGGATGCACTATTTCTAGTGGGATTTACATCACCATTTGGTCTAATTATTCCTGATATTTCACCCATCATATTAGAAGCTTCTTCAGGGAAAGAAATAACAGTTTGTCTCCTTGAGAACAAAGAACAAAGTGTCTCTTTGCTCTCAAGAAACTCAGCTATCATTATGAAGAGAAAGAATCTGTCCATTATCAAGAAATCCCACTAGAAATCTTGAATATCTTACCAAATAATTCCTGAGCACATTAAAAATACCAGCAAATGAAAGAGGGAGAAACTATGGGACCTTGGAAAATAAATAAATAAAGGAGGCATCATGGATGCTCCACAACCCACTCATTTTTTTTCTCACAGAATGATATTGATCCAATAACCAAACTGTGCCTGGCATGTACAGTTAATCTAAGCAGGACAGCCACCACCCCTTTATATTCCTTGTTCAGCAAGGCACACTTTCAGCTCTATCTGTGGTCCTGGATAAAGTGGTGGGAATGCATTTGCATACATTTGCACAGTGAGTAATTCACCATGAGTGATTATGTTCAGGACCCACTTCCAGAATACGTGAACTTTTTGAGATTGGATTTCATGAGGACTGGATGGTAAGCTTTAGGAGGAATTTAATACAGACCTAGGACCATGCACAGCTTTCAGGAAAGTAATTTCTTAGGACATACGTAAGAGTTCTTTGTTCTGGGTCTTGTATTTAATACTGCAGTATCTGGTAAAAAAGCATTTTAAATGAGCACATGGAGCCGTGGGGTTCAGGTGCACTAATTTGACAACTTCCTAAACAGGATCTTGCTGGGTCAACTTGTGAACTGGGAATATCCCCGGGTCTGAGAGAAAGAGCAAGCGTTTCCCAGCATCCTGCCGTGATCCTGCACCTCTATAGGCAGTCGCACTTTGAAAAATGAAAGAAAATAAAACCTCAGCATGCAGAGATAAGAGGGCTGAAAATATCGGCTTCGTGAAGAAAATGTTTTGCCTTTCTCCTAAAATACAGGAACTTCTCCAAGTCTTTCCAAAGCTCTTTTCCAGTCCCTAAACACAGACAAATGCTGCTCAGTCACTGCCAAAGGGGATATTGAATGTATTTGACCTTGTATTTAGATGTTGTTTAACTACATTCAGCTTTATTGCTTGTGAAAATCATTGGTCCTTGAAAATAGAGTTCTTAAGTTGGCAGCAGTGGCACAATTTATACTGCTATATGGTGCTCAGCATCTGGGAAACTCCACCAGTAAATCAGGGGTGAAGTGTGCAACTGCAGATCTCTGGTTCAGTGTGTGGGAGCGGGGTTCTGCCCCAGCAAGGAGTTTCATGGCAACAGGCTGTTATGTTATGTTATGTTATGTTATGTTATGTTATGTTATGTTATGTTATGTATGTTATGTTGTGTTATATGCTGTGTTGTGTTATGTTATTATGTTATGTAGAATTGAATACTCCCTCAGACAGTTTGCACAGTTCTTGTTGAAATCAGGAACAAATCTGCTCCAAACTGTGAGAGAAAATAGCATGGAGTTTGGATGTGGACTTTCTGTGGTTACTGTGGTCCTATAAAGCATCTGTAAAGGACTGAGTATCTCAAGGAACTATCTGCCTTTGCCTTCTATTGAAAACAATTGCAAGTGGGATGCATGCCCTAAATTGTGATGTTAGTGAAAGCTGAGCATAGTCCCAGATTGCAAAATCAGGCCAGAATGATGAAAACATTTGTAGATGCGCTACCCTTTTATTTTCTTTGGCATGCTCTAAGTAACCTCTGACCTTTTCTTTCCCCATGTAAAGCTGCTCTTTGTTTGAATGGAAACAGAATGTGAAAATGATGACAAAGGGATTTTTGAAATAAATACAATAGCAAAAAAACAAAGGCAAATGAACTTTCACTGAAATCTAGTACCCCATCAAACTCTTATAAGTGTACAAAAAGAGCAAGTTTCAGGATTATGAGATAATTTTTTTTAAGAAAAATGATAGGCTGAGAAATATAACTGTACTTGCATGTGATGTAGAGGAGCCATGCCAGTCTGTGGTGGTTTGGTTCAGGAGGCAATGGAGCTGCCCCAGGCTAAGCTACGTCTCTGGGAAGTGGTGTCACTGGCACCAAGAAACTCTTACTGGATTGATAAATGTGAATGTAAATTATCAATAGGCCAGTGGAGCTGCTGTGTTAAGAAACTACTGTGGTTTAACCCCATACAGCAACTCAGTGCCATGTAACCATTCCTTCCTCTCCAAGTGGGATGGGGGAGAGAAACAGAAAAGTAAATATTAGAAAACTTGTGGGTTGAGATAAAGAAGCTTAACAGAGAAAGAAAAAGCCACATAAAAATGAAGCATAACAAGGAATTTGTTTCCTATTTCCAGTGGTCAGGCATTCAGCCATGCTCAGGAGAGCGGGGCTCCATAACACCTAAAGGTTTCTAGGGAAGACAAACACCATCACTCCCAGCAGCCCCACTTCCTTCTTCTCCCCCCCAGCTTTACATACTGAGCATAACTGAGCTTTACATACTGAGCATAACTCTGGTCTGGACTACCCCTGTGGTCAGCTGAGGTCAGCTGTCCTGGCTATGTCCCCTTCAACTCCTTGTTAACATTGGTGGGGTGGGTGAGGAGCAGAAAAGGCCTTGGCTCTGTGTAGGCACTGCTCAGCAGTAACAGCAACATCTCTGTGTCATCAACACTCTTTCCAGGACAAATCCAAGACACAGCCCCATACCAGTCACTGTGAAGGAAATTAACTCCAACCCAGTTCAGCCCAATGTTTCCTGGGATGTCTCCCAAGCTCTGCCTGCAATACACACATCAAGAAGTATAGAAACAAAATTCCTCCCAATTTAATTATCACAGCTTTAGAAGAAGGAGAATTGAAGTGATCACAACTGGTTTGAGGTACATGACATCATTGTATGGGAAGCAAGAGATTGGTGGCATTTCCTAGAAGGAAATGCACAGAGGAGCACTGTCTCCAGTGCTGAGTATGGAGAAGGCCATGGCGTTTCCCCTGTGGGGTACACTGCTCTGCTAGCAGTCACCATTCACCACTTGTCAAGGAGAAACTCAACACTTGCAGGCATGAAACATCTTACCAGGCCATCAAGGTGATGGCTCCTCCCTTTTCCACATGAGGAAACATAATACCATGATTCTTCAGTTTATAGTTTCTGCTCCAAAGCCTGGCTCTGTCTGTACCCCCTCTCTCATTCTGCTTTCACTCTCCCCTCCCCAGTCTACCTCTTTTTAATGGAGCAGACACAATAACTTTGCTTTCTCATTCCTCTTCTAGAAAGATTCCTTGCCAAAAAGTGTTTTTGAAATCACCCGGGCCAACAGGTCCTTCTTAGCTTATACTCCTCTCTTGAGCATAAAATGTGTTTAGCCAGACTCATTAAAATATGAGGAACTCCCTTTCTTGATGGTACAGCTTCTTGCAGGCAAGGCACAGAACATGTTAATGTCCTTGTCAGCTGGTGGCTGGGGGCTTTCTGCACTTGATGAATATTATCAGAGTTCATTGATGTGTCTGAATCACCATCAGCTTGAACAGCCTCCATGTTCTGTTTCAAATGCTTTATGTGCTAGACAAACCTGTCTGTAGTTAATATCCCAAAAGCAAGGGGTCAGAATCACTTCACCACAATTATACTGATGTGTTTTTTTTTCCATGGGATGGGTTGCTGAGTGAGTCTTGCTTCTCTCATACTTGACTCATTTAAGAAAATTTACTTTCTTGCTTTCAGGACCTGTCAGAAAAAAATCAGGGGATGATATTCCACAGATCAAAGTGGACTACTGCCAAAATTCTATCTCAAAATACATGAATTGTTGTTCTTAAAAAGATTTTTTACAGGAAATGTACAGTGTCTTTTAAATGTGTTTATTGAAAATTGAATTACTGTATGCAACACATTTACTAAGAAGTTTTAATTATGTTGGTGGAGAGAGGTCACATATGCATATCTGTGTCAGTGCTGACTCTCACTTCCTCTGTTCTAAAAAATATTTAACAGTGAATAAGGAATCTAATTCTATAGTTGTATATTAGACATGCACTTAAAAATCTATCCCAAGTTCCAGATGCTCTGGGAAATTTTAAAAATACAGTGTTTAAAAAAACCTCTTCAATGTTCAAGCCCCAAAAAGGTAGAACAAAAATAGCCAGTTTCTTGGACCCAATTACTTTTTGTGAACCACAGATAGTCAGGATTAAAGGCAGTAGATGTGGAGGAGTCTTTTTTAAACTAGAAGTGACTGTTATACTTAGAACAAGGAGTCTGTAGGTCAGCAACCAACTTACTCAAAAATTATTGACAATCACTGAATTAAGGAATGTGTCAACCAAACAAAGGAAACGAAGAAGGAAAACATAAATATTATCTCCAGCCAAGAGAGGAAGGTACAGTTATTAGATGCAGACTGATTCCTTTAAGTAACATGCTTCTGTTTATTAGATTTAAAAAGCCAGGAAGGCTTGGTAAAAGCTGAAAGATTTCCTTCAGTAGAAAGTTTGTTGCTTTTAAGACAGGGTGAAGGCATCTGGAATTCAAATCAACAGTGCTAAGAGCCCCCAGTGCTCCAGGAACTAGGGATTTTGTTTTGGTATCCTGAGAATTAGACACAAAGGTTAAAGGTGTTGAATACAGATGCAAAAGTGTAGGCTGAATTTCCAGGAAAGCTGGGTGTACTGGGGAGATTGATATCTGCAATCCACTGTGGGAAGCTGAGCACTTTGGGTAGTTCTCCATCACATACGGCACACAACCCTGGGATCTTGGGTAGTTAGTTGGGTGAGCTCATCACAGTGTGGACTGAAGAGCCACATGAGAAAGTGTCCTTTCCATAGAGCCCTGGAATCTGGCAGTGCCATGCCTGGAAGCAAGGCTGGTGCAATGCTCCATCAGTTGCAGCAGCAGCTCCCATTGCTGCCCCTCTCATGGTGGTAAAACGGAGTCACAGCAGAAAACTGAGCCATGCAAGACCTCACATCTCCATTGTTTGTAAAAACAGTGCAACTGAGGAATGACTGTTATTTTTTGGGAATGCCATGCTTAATTAATGTGGCACCATGAGCTTAAAATACAGCTTTTCTTGAAATATAGAGAGCTGACACATATACTACATGCAGAAGTACCCTTTTCAGAAGTACCCCTATAAAATAAAAATTTCCCTTTGGAAGAGGGAAGTCAGAGGACATTCAAATTCAAATACAGTAGTCAACACATATTGTAGAAATTATAGGAGTAGGAAATTACTGCACAGGTGCTCATGGTTACACTGCAAGAAGATTAATCCACAAACTTTCCCTTTGATTGCAACCCTATTTTTGGCTACAGGCCACATGACTGCTGCTTGCAGAGGGCACACTCTGTGGTGCACCATTGCCCATCTTTCCAGGCTTTTCATTTGCCAATGTCTCAATTAAGCAGATTTGAGAGATAACCCTCCTCAAAGGGCTGCAAACTTCCTGGTACCACAGTCCCAAGGAGTAACTACCTTTCTTCATATACAGGAGCCACAGGGCCCCCTGCAATCCCCTATGGCTGTGTCCAACCAAGCTGTGACTAATTACCTCATTTTCATAGTTAATACATCTAGGGAGGAAGGAGTAGTGAAGACTTTGAAGGAGAGTTCCTGATGGCTGGACTTTGATTTCTCCACTCAGAACAGAGCAGGGAGCCTGAAAGTGTGTCTACTACAAAAATAGTTACTTTAGGGAAAAGTGGGTAGGAAGAAGGGTGTTTCCACGGACAATGCTGGGCTACCTGGGGTGCTGGAAGTCCCACAGGGAGGTCACTGGACCAGAGGTTGCTCCTTAGCACATAGCCCTGTGTCCTGTAGGTTTTCCCAGTTTCAGGTACTCCACCATCCTTTTCCACTCCTTTGTCACCACAGGCAGTGGCACAGGGACACCCAGCAGATGATGCAAACCTGGATGTAATTTTGGAACACTTGGTACTATTTTATGTGTCTGCAGATGCTTGTGCACCTAAACGTCATTCAATAAATACCTAGAAGTGTTCATGGAAGGAGTGATCAATCGAATCCCATCTGAGTTGTCTCTTGGTCTCTGTTTCCCTGGTTCCTTTGTTACGCTTGTTGCATTTGTATACAGACAACTCAGAAACTTTCCTAGGTGACCTTTGAATCTCTGCCTTTCTTCCTTTGTTCCATTTCCTGAGTTTTTCACTTAATGTTCTCTCTGCACTTTTTTCCTTTTCTGTGGATCTTGTGCTACGTGTGTCATCACTTAAGAGTTTTTTTCTGTATTGTTCAAGTATTTACTTCAGCAGCCTCTTCTTGTGGTCTCTGTCCTTGCTGTAATCTTGGCCTCACCCTTCTGCCCATTTCTTTAAATGCTTCAGTTTCTCTATGGGGCTGTCTTGAGTTTTCTTTCTGTTCAAATTAATTCCATCCTACCACTTACTGACCTGTTCCAAAATAAGCCCTAAATGTCCAATAAAAGTAAAAACCTCCTACGTTAGGTCCTGCTCCAAACTTGATGAAGTCAATGGAAAGGCTCCGTCAGCTTCCAAAGACTGGGTCTGATATGTGCAACTTTCTGATTCTCTCTTGTGCACTTGGGCCCTGTTGCTATTTTTAAACCATGGATTTCACATTGCAAAATATTTGTGACTCTGTTCTTACAACCTTGGAGAAGTATGAAAAGGAAAAAAAAAGAGAGAGGAATCTTTTAGGATCAAAATTAAAACTGGATCTAAAAATAGAATGGGATTTTTAGCCAAGAATTTAACCTCAGATGCCAGTATTTTTGTCCTGGAAAACAGACTAGGTTTGGGTTTCTGCCATTGGGTATTTTCTCCTCCACATTTAATAGTATAATGCATTTATTTTTCACATTCCTAACATATTTGGAAGCATCCCTAGTGACTTCTGAAAGGTGTAAGATTTCTGCAAAGCCTGAGCACTTTCAACATGTGCTGAATTAATATCTTCATGCCCTAAACTAAAAGGACCCAAATCACTAATTGGTTTTGAATTTTTACACCAATGCATTTTGTTCTTTAGTTCAAAATTAATGAAGATGTAAAGGAAGTGAAAAATATTCTAATGATTAAACTTTCCAAAACAGCTTCAGAAACATTTGAGAAAATCAAAAAAATTTTAGTCTGGAGTGACAAAGTCACTTGACACCTCCTTGCAGCCCATGAGATCTGGTTACCCTTTGGAGAGGCTTTGATTCAGATTCAGCATTTTGGTCTTTGCAGAAAGCAGAAGTCCAAAATTGATGAAACACAGAAGTTAGGGAACATGAAACTCTCCTAAGATAGCCAGAGAAAACTTATTCCTGGTAACTGCCCAATAGAGGCAGTGAGATTTATTATAGTAGTAGTGAAATATTCTTAATATCAAAAAAGAAAAAGAATGTGGCATCTGAGTTACTGTGGAAATTTTACTTGCAAAGCAGAAGTCTAGAGAGTCAAAGGAAATGTCGTATTCTTGCAGCGTGGCCTTTCTGCCACCATCCATTCCGTTAACTACTTTGTTAGTGACACCTTAGTATTATTACCTGATAAGAGCTGAATCCTTCAGCTTTAATGAAGGGCCTGGAATAAATTCCCATTTGGAGAGAAAGGGTGTTTCAGCATAAGGTATCTTAACCTCCTCAAGGTCTTAGGCAAAGATTCTTCAAGATTAGGATGTGGTACACCTCACAGAGCTTTCTGTATTTTGTTCTTCTAAAGTGTAGAACTAAATAACAAAAAAGGTGTTTCTATTTCTTGATAAAGACCAAATTCCTTCTTTTATAACAATCTGAGCACATTTTAGTGTCTGGTTCCAGCTAAAGTGGAAGCTGTATCAAGTCCATGCGGTTATATTGATTTTAAGGTTTGATTAGCAAGGTACTTCAACCTGGGTTTAATTTTATGTCTGTGAACAGTCACTGGACTCAGCAGGAAAACTCGTGGCCACAATCTGATGTGTGTTCATGTGCACTTTTTAAGGGCAAACTAAAGGGCAAACACCTCAACCTGTTTTGAAACATAGGCTCAGGCACAGTGGGTAGTATTGCTGTTATACTAAATAAGAACAGCCCTTCCACTGGTGCAGCAGTGAACAGGTTCACTGAAGCCAAACATAACAGGTTTATGAGACTTGCACACCTGTCCTGTTGTTATCACAGGTTACCAGGAGTAGCTGGGCAAAAAAATGTAAAAAATTATTTCATCCTATTAAGTGTCTTGGCACTGTTCTTATTTTTTGGAGCTTGATTAGGAAGAAAAATGCTGTCCAAAAAGCCCTGTTGTGTCATCTTTTGTTTCAGAGTTGGACAGATAACCTGCAGAGGTCCCTTCCAGCCTCAACCATTTGGTCAGTCTGTTTTATTCCTCTTAACGCTTTTTTAACTTCTGAAAGAAATTTCTCTGCCAGGGAAAAAAAAAAAAAGAGCAGAAAAATATTCAAAGGAAAATGGGAGATGATGGGGAGACTATAACCACTACAATAGCAAAGATAGTATAAATCTGTACTAGCTGATAGTAAGGAAAAAAAGAAAATAGAAGAAAAGTGGCAAAAATAAAAATCCCAGGTGTTTGAAATCTTCTGATTCTCAAGAAATAAAAGTGGCATTATTTCTGTTTCGTTTCACTTGAGAGAGATTTTTTTGGGGAAAAAAAATTAAAATAAAAGCTTAGAAATATTAAAAACCTAATTTAAAAAATGTTTTTTTAAAGAACCCAGTTTTTGTCAGGAAAATTCTGAAGTATTGTCTGACATATCTAATGTCAGTATCTGCGTTTTCTCTCATTTTTCTAGTCAGGATCAGAAACAAAACCAAACAAAACAGAACAAATGTTAAAATCTGTAATCTTTCTGACAACCTCTGACAGCTTGAAAGAGAAATGTGATAACCCTCCCACAATTAAATACCTCATTTTGGTAAGGGAGCTTAAAACTGAACTTGAGGATCCTCATCTCGAGAACATGGCTCAGCATCATCCCTATGGAATGATGCCTATAGAAGTCACACTCAGGAACCAACTGCCAAAATGTACAGGCAACTGAGCCAATGATAGAGAAAGGGAAGAGATTGGAAAAGGGAGTGGAAGAAAGGGGAATATTTTGTTGCCTCTCCCTCTCCGCCTCCCTTTGTCTGCTTTGTCCCTCAAGGTTCAGCTGCGTGGGCTGCACTGTGTGAACTCCTCTTTGATATCAATGGGGACATCTACTTAAAAATTGATGCCATGATATGGCCCCAGGTATTTAAATTAACGAGATGTTAAATACTCTGTAGTTTTATCTGTAATTAGATGACATCGATGCAGCTTGATCCCAGGAGTGATTTGTAATATTCTGGATTGTCCACTTAAGGCTTGGGGCCTGATCCAGTCTGCTGACATCTGTACGAGCCTTTCCTTTGTAATTTTTGGAAGCAAGGCTCCTGGGTCACTCACACACAGCTCTCATTTATTTTTCTATCTGTTTATCAACATCTGTATGCAGATGTTGGATCTCTCCTTTCCCCTATCTCCAAATATTTGGGTTTTACATTAGTGAATGTCCTTAATTTGGGGGTAATTTCAATTAATTTTTAACTGCTTTTTCCTTTGTAACTATATTTTACTTTTTCATTCCTGGTTAATTGTCAGTTTTTGTTCAATATTTACAAGTTTTGCATTGAGTCATATTTCTTATGCTAATCCTCTTCATCTAATATGCTCACTTGAGATGGTTGAAAAAAATTGAAATTTTTTAAAGAAAAAAAAAATATCAGTAACATTCAAAGTCCTTTCAAGCAATTTTTTACTCCAAAGCTTCCATTGTTATCTTTCTTCTGCCCTGTTTAAGACAGTTTCAGTCTCAGTATATATCCTAAATTTACCCACATGACTGCAGTATTTAAACATATCCTGGTCAGTGCTGCCTGTGGCTGGCAGCATCCTTGGCAGCACTTTGAGGGATGCAGTTCCAGGAGAACTCATGGCATGGTCTTGTCTACTGGTCAAACAAAAGTCAGTCTTGTAGTCAAGCACGGGAACCCTCTTAGAAACTCCATCTCTGCTTGAACTAGATCCTCTGGGGAAGTAAAAAGGCAAAAAGTCAGTTACTGCTGCTCTGATCACCCCATGCTGAACTTCTCCACATTTGAGAGAAGAATTGATGAGGCTTTTGTGGAATGAGAGTTCCCTGGCTGGTAGTAAATGTCCTTCAGAGCACATAAAAGGCATTTGAATTTTAGTATCAAGAAGCTTCAAATTATGAACTCTCTGAGTAAACAAGCAAAAAGCCAACTAAGGGGGAGGGAGAAACAAAAGGCAGGAGTGTGTATGCCTTGCTGATGCACCCAGGGCATCGCCAGGACTTCTCCCTCTGGGAATTTTGTCACGCTCAGCTCAGCTCCACTGAAACATCCCCAAGGAAGGACTTTCTGCAGCTTCTTTGAGGACGCTCACTGTTCTTTCACAGCCAAACCCAGAAGCTCCTGAGGTTTCCCTTGTGTCTCCCTTCTGCTCTGTATCCCTCCATTTCTCCCCAGCAGAGTCCCTCAGCCTTCCTGGAAAGGATTCCCCTCCCTGCAGTGCGTGGGGAGCAGGGCTGCCCCGTCACTTGCCCTGTCTATACATATTTCAGTCTTTTAATCTTTCTCCTCATCATGCCCTCAGCCATCCCTGGCTCCTCCAATTTGCCTGTGGTAATGAGGTGCCCAGTGCCGAGCACCGCGCTCCAGGTCCCGCCTACGCGTGCTCCCAGTGAGGGGACCACGGGTCTTGCTGACACATCCTGTCTTTTCTGTTCCTTTTTTTTTTTTTTTTTTTCCCCTTCAGTCATCATCATTCAAAATTAAAATAACACAGAAAGGCAAAGCAACTGAAATCAAAATCTAATGCATAATAAGATACAGCGTGAGACAACAAACATGTCTTTGCTATCTGCCTCTGTATTGTAAACAATGATTACTTTACATGTTCAGTGTGCCATGAAAGAAGAAAGAGCCTCTTGTGATGTTTTGTGAGAGCTTTGACTACATTTGCCCACTTTTCAAACAACAAAAAAATAAACTCACACTAACAAGGTGTATGTTTTCAGTCCTAAAATATGGGGTCACTCTCTGTTAAGGGGTCCATTCAATGATGAAATGAGATCAAAATGGTTGAGGCCGCTGAAAGAAAGCAAGAAGGATTTGTCTGAAGTTCTGGTATACTGGCTATTATTTCAACCAAATAAGGATGCCTGGCTTTATTCTTCATGCTCCCTTGCCCCTTTTGAAAAGCTGAAAAGAGAAAGGAAATGGCTAAGTTGTATCATGTATTACCTTGATGAGTGCTTATAACTCTTCATTCAGAGTTAATCATTAACCCAGGTTTTTGTGGTGATTGTTTTAGCTATGAAGTTTCTACATGAAATTTGTGCAGCACATCACTGTGGAAAAGAAAAAGCCAACTGCAAAAATCAAATAAGGTGATTAGAGAGGGTGGATGTGCATGTGTGGATAGATCTATATATCCCACAGGTTTTATTTTAATACACATGTGAATATTTGTATATGTCTGTCAAAAATGCTGACCCTTAAATTGGAAGTGCTTTCTTGCTCAAAACCAGATTGCTTTGATCTATTATTTTTAATGTATTTATTCATTTATTCTGTCCAGCCTCTGATATTCCTGCTTAGCCTGCGCAGTATTTTCAAATTGGGCAAAATAATGTTCTCCTAATCTCTTGTGTATTTAAAAAAAATATTTCTTTCTCATTTTGACAAACAATGAAAAGCCCGAAAACTTCTGTAAAGCAAAAAAATTATATCACTTCAGGGCTGTAGAAACCTGTTTGTGTTTTGATCATTCTGAGACATTTCATTTTAGTACTGGGATTGTTATTTTTGTATGCTAATTAACGTACATTTCAAACAATCTTGTTTTGAACTGAAAATCTGGAATTTTTTTGTTTTGAAACTTATGTTCCAACAATTAAAAAACCCTATTTAATTAAAAATGCAAAAACATAAACATTTTCCATAGAAAGCCTTGATGCCAAGAAATCAGCATTTTCTGACAAAAGGCTTGTTTTGTGGGGTTTTTTTTAGAAAAAGTCATGACTATCTCTAGAAATAAAAATGTGATGTGGAAAAGGGGTGATCTTTATCTATTCCTGATGTAGCATAACCTAATCTGTCACCCACTAAAACACAACAAAACTTAACGCAAGGCAAAAATATGATTAAATGCTAGAGTATTCCTTTCTGACCCTTAGAGTGCAATAAAATATACACTTGAAAAATATACTTTATTTAAATGCATGTGCATGAGTGTGGGCACATGTGTGCCTGTGTGCACCTCATATATAAATTATCTCTCGACCCATCCATCCATTCATCCATTCATCCACTCATACATGATTTTTGCTCAAGCACAAATAGTTCAGCTTCCTTTTGGAAGGATCTGTGCATCGTATTTGTTTAAGGGAATAACGAACTGTTGTTGACTTGTTTGTACTCCATCCATGCACACAGCTATTAATTTATTAATTAATCCTCCTCAAAAGTCTTCTTTCTCTATTAGTTGTCCTCATTTTCTATTATTTGACATCCATCCCACTAAACCATCACATCTTGTTTTACTGACTCAGATCCTGAATCAAACAGCTATTTCTTAAGGGTTTTCCAGCAAGTATATTGCATCTGTGCACTAAACTCTTGTGGTTAGATTTAGGTCTTGAATGATTATTATTCAGAAACAGCAAACTATTCAGCTTGAAACAAGAGCATGACTTTTTTTAGGTTTATTAAAATTGCATTAAGAGGTTTGGATTTTTCTAAAGCCAGTACTTAGAATGGCCAGAATTGTAATGTTTTTATATAAACTGTGTTTCTGCAACCATTGACCTGGGTAATAAATAATTTATTCAGTATTTCTTTAAGTACTATTTTGTTTGGTTTAAGCCCAAGGTTAAGCATATATATTTGCAAGTATTGTCTTCCTCTGCCTTTTTATATATATACAATAAATATTTACAAGGTCATTATGGTAAAGATGAATGAAAAAAATCTTGACTTTTCGTCTCTGCCAGCTCATATGCTCTGACTATTCTGGTGGCTCCAAAAATCTATTTTGTGCTGCAGATTTTTCATAGAAAATTAAAAATTGATAGCTTAATAGACCATTATACTTACTTTATGCATCTCCTCTCACAAAGTAAACAAATGGATTTAAACAAACACAAAAGTGGGCTGAGTGCAACATGCCCACTGTGAATAAAACACAGGGGGAAGTTGTAATAGCTCTAGCTTGCTTGTTTCTGTTAAATGTGAGGTGAAGCCACCTGCACAGGACCAGGCAGAGCAGGAGGAGGTGCTGGGATGGGAGCCAGCCTTGGGCCACCCACGTGCCTGGCAGAGGCTCTCTGGTACCTGCACATCCATGCCACGGTCACTGGAAGAGCATTTTCTGCAAGAATAACATAGATTTTTCTTAAAAAAAAAAAAAAAAATTCTCAGAACGCAATCCTTGTCCTTCTTCCTCCTTCTTGCACAAGCATGCAGATGCACACACACACACACACACACACACACACATGCAGACACTCGCCACCCTGCCCTAACCCCTCGGCACTCCCTGCCTCCTTTCAACTACCTCTGCTATCCTCTGCCCCCATCTGAATAGCACAGTCGATTAAGAGGACTTGAAGGATCAAGGCAAAATGCCCAGCAGCTATAATTTTCCCAACCTACCCCAGGCAAAATTTTTCCTACGTGAATGAAGCTGGGAAAAAAAGGAGGGGAAAAAAAAAAAAGGATTTGACAACGGCTCCCAGAGAAAACTCGAAGAAGCTGGTACATCCATTTGATTAAACCTCACAGACAGCACCAGCTCCAGGGTTTTCCCAGATCTGAATCCCCTAGCACTTCTCATCGGATTTAAAGCCCCCATCCCTCAGCATCTCTTCGCACTGTGTGCAACAGCAGTGAAAAAAAGAAATAACCAAGCCATCCCTTGAAACAGCTTCTATCCCTCTTGTTTCTTTCTGCCTCTGTCTGAGAAGCTGTTTTTCCCCCGTGGGGGCTGTGGGTTTGGTTTGGCCCCAGCTGGGGTGGCCTTGCTCTGGGTGGGCGAGGGGACAGGGCAGCCCCCGCCCCGCAGCGCTGCCGAGCGCAGAGCGGCTCTCCCCCGCTGCTTCCACATGTCACCAACAATTGCTCTCATCGCTCATCATATTGAAGTTGTCAGGGCTCTCTGACGCCGATAATTTGTGTGAGTTGATCATACTTTGGTAAATCAACAGGTCACGACCCCTGACCCATCAGCCTGGTGGCTGGCGGAGAGCCACCTACAAATCTTCCGACGGGGACAACAGAGAGGCTGTGAACTGCTCAAGTGCTCGTGTCTATCAGCTGCCACCAGAGAAGCCTGTCCCCTCTGCCCTGCACCACTGGAGATGTGTTTTACTGTGAGCACAACCTCCTCTGCAAATCCATCTTAATTTCTTCCCCATCTCTTTGGGTATGTGTGTGTGTGTGAGCGCGTGAGCATTTTTTTTTTTTTAATTTTTATTTTCACTGCAGTCACTCGTAACGAACTTTAGCCTCCTCCATATGTTTTTAATAGAGGATCCCAGCATGGGAGATAAGAGGAACGCTGCTCAGGGTCCTACTCCAGCACCAATGAATTGCTCTCAGCCTAGATGCACACAATGGTTAAGTTTCCATGGCAGCTTTATGGGCTTCTTTTATAAAACTTTATTGACTCACATGTTCTCAAGTGGTGGCTCTGACTCTTTCTTTTCCTTTAGTTACAGTGTGTACATTCAAGATGCCTTTGGTTCTTTGCTGCCCTATTTTTTTAACATACAGGATGGAAGCCTTGAAGTAGAGACTGTTGCAAGGCAGGGTAACACAGGCGTCTTTCATTACCCATGGTCTTCAATAACTCAGCAGCTAAACCAGCCAGAGGAGAGGAGAGACCTATGAACTCCAGCACGAAGGATTCTGTCTGGATCAGCTGGAGGGAAGTCAGGAATGAAGTGGACTCAACTTCCAAACTGCAAAGTTGTTGAAAGTTGCATGCCCTGCAGTAAAGACACAGATAGAATTCTGTAGCAAATGGGAGTTGCAGCACAGCTGGCTTAAAAACTATTGCTTCTTACAGTGAAAAGGCAAGGAGAGTTTCTTGAGTTTCTTTTTTTAGCAGATAGCCCAAACAATGTCTTTGGCTGCTGCTTCTCAAGCATATGCACCCAGAGCTAACTCCTCTGCTTTCATGGCTGGTGTGGGTGCAGTTGGGAGAGGACGGATGGTGTGAATTTGTAATTCCAATTACAAAGGCAACAGCTGGCTCTCCCTGCTTTGATTGCCAGGTGTTCATCTGATGCCACATGTTCATTTCTGGGCCTTTTATAAATATGCTGAACAAATGAAAGTGCCCATACTCCCCTCTCCCACACTTGAATTTAAATGCAGTGATGTGAAAAATAAATAGTATAAACTTAGCTGCGTGGGGAGCCAGCAGAAAGCCCAGCTGATTAGTCATGCAAATAAAGGAATTGAGAGGTTTCCACTGCCCTACACATTTTCCACAGAACTTTGCTTTTCTTCCCATACTTGAGCTCTCCTGCTTCACTGTTGGCTACTCCCCTGCTGTGGAGCAGGCAGAGCCCTGGCACACGATGTGCTCCAACCTTGGGCCTGGATTCCAGCTTCAGTGATCCTCCAAAATAAGCAGAGGTGGAAATGGCAAAATCCAAGTTTCCCTCAGTCATTACCAGAGATGCTGTGGGCACAGAAGCAATTAACAAATGGTTTCCTACCTGAAAATGCTCATTTTTCTTTGCTACATTGCACAGGTTTTTGTTTGTCTCTTTGGAATAAATTTTGGACTAACCAGAAGCATCTGCTTTTTCATTGATTTTATAACAGTGCCTAGAGAGCCCCAGGTGCCCTGAGGACCCAGAGTGTGAGCCATGTGAGAGAGCAGCTTGCTGCTGCCCCAGGGGGCAAAGCTTTTCCCTGTGGCAGAAGGAGGAGGAGCAGAGCAAGAACGTGAAGGA
The DNA here is from genome assembly GCF_037042795.1 of Molothrus aeneus. NCBI lineage: Eukaryota > Metazoa > Chordata > Aves > Passeriformes > Icteridae > Molothrus > Molothrus aeneus. Next base: position 27,576,720 of record NC_089653.1, on the reverse strand, counting down.
AGAGAAGACAAACAGACAGTGAAATTCATCTGCCCTGCTCTGCAGCTGGTGTGATCCAGCTGTGCTCATGCTCAGGAGCCACTTCACTCTGGCAAGCCCCACAGTGCAGAGGACGGAACATGAGCAGTCCCTTGTGCAGTCCTCTGGGTGCACATGGCTGTGAAGGAGACCTTCCAGCCTGTGGTTTCCCAGGTACATGCATGGCAGATGTCCAGGATATTAATAAATTTCCAGTTCCCAGGTCATTGCTACATAGCTAGGTCTCCACCATTTCAAGCATATCTCTGTGAGCATCCTGCATTCTTACTGCTGGATGACATACCCCAAATTCTCCTAAAAATGCCAATCACTGTGTTCTCACCACCTGTCCTGAAATGTCTACATCTGTGACTCCCTTGCTTGTGAGACTGGACTAAACTCACAGCCTCCAGGCTGGGGTGATGCTTACAGCTGCTGCATCCCAACATCTGAACTTCTACTGCCTGAACAGGAGCACCCATCTTCATCAGAGAATGGCTACAGCTGGTCCAGCAGGATTTATCCCAGCCCAGCTTCCAAAACCAGAGACTGGTCACAGAGGAAGACATCAGTGACATCCTAAACTGGCAGCAAGGCTCCTCTCCTCTGCCCTGGGTGAATGGGAAGTGCTCCAGAGAGCAGAACACTCTGGGGTGATGAGATGCACACTTACCATGTCACACTAAAATCACAGCTAAAGGAAAATCCTGACCTGCAGCCATCCGTGCAAAGATTATTTTACATGCAAAAGAGCAGCTGAGCACAATTGTTGTGTTGATAAAAACCAAACAGAGGTAGGAGAAAGGCAGAGTAATCCTGCACGTGAACTGGCACAGCCACTGGAAAAACATACAGATTGTCTCCTCCCAGGCAGAAATGAAATGCAATTGGCTCTGCCACACTAGAACAGATGCTCCAAAAACTATTCACTGAATAAATAAATGTGTGTATGTATAGGTGCACACTTGTGCACAGAAAACTGTTTATAACCCAAAGTTCTTTCTTTTTTCCTGTGAAAACTTCAAGTTTTTGACCAAAATTATGGTTTGAGGCTGGAACCACTTATATTAAAATCTCAGTTTTTTAAATGCTAAACTAACATTCAAACATTACATATTTCAGCTTCCACTTTATCTCATCTTAATTAATGTGAAGCTTATAATTTCTTAATTGCCTGAAAAAAATGTCTTTTTCAGCAGTACTTTCCCACTTTTTTACCAGTACATTTTCACTGTTAGTTATTGGCAATGCAAAGTGGCTGAGCAGTTGTACCAAATGAAAATGTGTAATGGTTATTTGATAGCAGAAATGAACAGAGTTATCAATAAAACAAAACCAATTTCAGCCTGTGAACAGAGGAAATTGTCTCTCTGTCAAGCCAAATATTAAAACCACAACAAAATTAGATTCAAGTAGAAGAAATGCAAGATCTGAGAGAAAAAATATTCCAGTGCTAGTAATATTTAATGGAAAGATGAAGCCAAGAGAGATAAAAGAAGTCTAGGAGTGATAATAGGCAGAAAACTAAGAATTGTTGCCACAGAACATGGCACTGAATAAAAAATTGGCAAATAGACATTGGAAAGATAAATGCAAAGAAATAATTTCACTGTGAAGAAGTTCTAATCCATGACTAGTCTGATCACAACCACATTACACATTCATTTCAGGGTGTCATGTTGGCAGGGAGGGCCTGCAGACCTAGTGGAAATCAGATGAAAAGCAGTGACAATAGCAACTTCAGCTTTCCATGGCTGTGGAAACCTATTTTCTAAATGAAGTGTAAGGGATTACCATTTTTATTTCTCTTGGCTAAAAGGAGAAGGGTTACAGGTACTGAAGGAAATTCTCTTCTCTCCCCGCCTGCCCCAATATTCACATCAATTTGAGCAGAGTATGCTGGGGGTATACAGGAGAGACTGGGATTAAGATGCTATCTTGTGGAGAGCAGACTCTTGTGGGGTCATAGGAAATGAGAAAAGGAAAATTTTAAGCAGATTTCAGCCTGGCTTATTAGGAGCTTGACTGGACCAGAACCAGCAAGTCTGCTCCAGGCTACATGCAGTGCTCTCAGGAAGCTGGGAGAGATGTTTGTGTCACAGAGAACAGTTTGGAGCTTTTCAAAAGAAAACCTCTTACCTGTTCTGTTGGGGTTTTTCTTTTCAGAAAGAGAACTTTTTCCTTTTTTGATTCTTTCCTCCCTGTTTTAGTAGCTTCCACACACCTATATATTCTTAGCATGTTCTCTTTTTCCAGCTGGTAATTGTATCTGGCTGTAATTTGAGCGTTTTGGGCTTCTGCCTGACTTCTGGGAGCCATCAGACCCAGCTGGAACAGTGGCTTCTGAGGTAGGTGGGATCCTCTAAACTGGCATTTTGCAGCAGGAGCTCTCTCTCTCTCTCTTTCCCTCTCTCTCTCTCTCTCGCTCTCTCTCTGCGTTCAATTATGAGTTCTTAGTACAACTACTAACACAGTAATTCCCTTCAACAACAAAAAAATATAATATAAAGCCTTAGCAATAAGGAAAGTGTGGACCACCAGGGGTGCCAGCATCAATCAAGTGTGTCCCCTTGTATAAATCCTGATTGTGAGACACAGGGGCTGCCCCAGACACCTCAGCTTTGCATCATCCATGCCTAATCCACCTGAGTCTCTTCTCACTGCCTTGCTTAAGGTTTTGCAAAGTCAGAGCCAAAATGGCCTTCCCATCTCAAGTCAAAGGCAAGAGCCATGGGAGGGTGGATTCCCAGAGTCCTGCCTCACTAATCAGCAGCCTCTCTCCTGATAGGGACAAACAAAGTTTTTCTGCCCTTAAACCTAGACCAGAACGTCTGTTGTGGGTAATGCTGAGTGGTTTTGAGAAGATAGAGTCAGTTTTTTCTTGTTTGCTTAATCAAATGCATGTGATTTTTATGCAATTTGTAGTGAACAAGGGAAATATTCTGTTTGTGTTAGCTCCTGTTAGCCTGGAGGAAAATAACCATTAAATTTTTTAAGACAAGTTATTTTGAAAAGTTGGGAATCCAATTGCAAGTGGAATGGCACCAAGTGTAAATCCAGTATGAGTTAACTGCGAATCCTGATGTTGATTTTGTACTACATGAGAGGGAAAACTGAGAACTCTGAGGCAATGTAGTCTTTGTTTTTGAGCTATACAATTAATTAATGGCAAGACATTTATAATTTATTCTTTTATCAGTGATTCTCTAGAGTATCTTAGTATAACACCATTTCATTTTTTTCTGTAGTCTGGGGCTGCAAATCCCCAAGTAGGTTATACTTTCTGTCTTCACCCCTCCTTGTGTCCTTTGCTGCTTTTAGGAAAGCAAGAATTTTCTGTGTTTTATTTTTTGGTAAGATGCACTCTGCACTCCACAGTGACTTCCTGGACATCAGCCTGGGTCAGGGTGAGCTAGAGAGGAGCTTAGGACTGCACAGATGAGATCAGCGAAGGGCCACCCTCAAATCAAGGCAGATGAACCAGGTCATCTCAGTCTCTGTCCACCTCCTGCTTCTCCCTGACTGGTTAGAAAATAACATGGATTTCATGTCTGTCTTCACTCCTCCTTCAAACAAAAGCAGGAGTTCTTCCTGACAGCTGATGAAACAAAGCCTACTTCATCCCAAGTGAGCTATTTTTCCCCCCTTGAAATTTCTCCCTGTGTTGAGAGCTGACCTGGAAGGGTTTTTGATGTTCACTGGGTGGGCTGGGTAAACCAATTAGCAGGGGCAGGAGGAAGGACAGGCTTTATGCGGCTACAGGTCAAGGCTGGGATTTGAGACTGACGGTCGGTTCTCAGCCTTCTGGCGGACTTCACTCACCTTGGTGAGCATATTTATAGCCTCTGCACTTCACACCAGTGAAGGAAGGAGATCACACCCCCCTTTTAGTCCTGCTTCCTTTCTCTGTTGGAGCAGAGATCACCTCTTGTTGTGCTTACATTCTCCAGCACTATAAACTGGCCCGATTTGGTTTGAGATCTGTAAATGCTAAAATTTAGTGGATGTTTATTCACAATTAAGTGAATCAGATGTCCAAACACTCTGATGTGTCTGGTCAGACACAGGTGCCTGGGGAAGATCTTCTGCACTGATTGTTACCTGTTGCCTTTCCAATATCACAGAACAATGAGGTGGCTGCCTGGCCTAGCAAAAAGGTGATACCAATTCTCACTAATTTTCCCTATCCATATTTCCTAACTACAGCCCTTGACAGATGATTAAACTGCTCTATTTTCCTAAGCTTATCTGACTACTGCAGGAAAATAAGAAACCCATATTCATTGCCTTATTTTTATTATGACAACTGCCCCAAACGGTAAACTGAACTAAGACAGAAGAGCACAAAGTCCCAAGTCTTACATAAAAATCAGGATATCTAATACTTTATGTAGTAGTCTGAACATATTAGGTACAGTGTCACTGTCACTCTGAAAAACTTCTAAAAATGCAGCCTGACAATAAAATTAGAGGCTAAGAAAGAAGCAAATTCTTCACTTCTAGAGAGGTAAAGAATGTTTGCCCTGAATCCCTAACCCCTCAGAAGTTCCCCTAGCAGGTTTAATTTGATTAGCAAATACAACTCTAGACCATAATATTATTAACCTTTGGCTGTTTTCAAGGAAACAGACTTTTCTTGACACGTTCTGCAAGTCTTGCACAAATGATGTCACCTTTATGAATCATTTGTTTCCCCACATGTAAAATGGCATGAATCAAAGAATCAGGAAGCAAAATCTTAACATACCAAATGGCACTTGGTGCCTAAATCCTGTCAGTGAGCTGCTCTGCATTTGTAAGGAACCTCTCATGAAGTATTTATACTAATGATAACAAAAGTCAAACAATGGGAAAGGTGGTCCTCCTTGCTGTAGGGACTATTCCTGGGAAGCAATGTAACTCAAAAGCTTTACAGACTGAATTAGGTGTAATTCTTACGGGATCACTAGCAGCTCATAAATAACTTTTAATGAGATTTCCAGCAAGTAAAATTGCACATGGGAGGGGAAAAACAGAGAAAGCAAGGGAAAGAGAGAGGAAAAAATGCAAGAGACAATCTCAATAAAAAATTCAAGTGTTCATGCTATCCCCCTGTTGTTTTGTATGTGTACACAAAAAGAAAACTGGGCTGGTTTAAGTAAGGCATTATTAGTATCCAAAATATTTAATTAACTGATCCAAAAAGGGAAAGACTTGCTAAAGGTCACAGCAAATTCAGTGACACTAGCCACTAATCTATTGAAACTTATAGAGCTAAATCTAAGGCATGTTCCAGAGTTAAGCAGGGAAATAAATCAAGGTTTGCAAATGTCATTTAAGTTTTCACCTGTCCCAAGATTCAAAATTATTGGCTCCACAATGAAAAGCATATGTTGCGCCCCTTGCCTAGGGAATAGTAATGAAGTGAGGCAGACACTCTCCAGTTCTACACTACCATCTCTCCCCTCTTTATTTCCCATCGAGTAAAAATAATTACTGTATACTTGAGGGAGCATTTCTCTCAGTCTGCCGATAACTGCTGCCATGTTGGCTCTTCATGAGCTGCTCTTCTTCCTTGTGGGACTGTGATTTGATTTATGAGAAAATAGTTGGCAAATTGCAATGTCCATCTTGATGGATGACATCATTTGGGCCATTTTGCTGATCATGTATGACTAACTTTTTCTTCCTAGTGCTGTTGCAATTGATCAAGTGCTGCAGCACAGCTGAGTTAAGGAAAGGAGCAGGACGGGGGGGACCAGGGGAGAGGGGAGGAAAGAGGTGACAATTGCCTGTGCTCTGTAAGAACTGGAATGGCATTCACAGAGTAGAATCCCCTCTTTTTTGGTTGAGCTGTAATCTAATTGAAGAGGAATATAAATTTTATAGACTGAAAATAACTCAATGTATATGCAACAACGGGATTAAGTACAAATGCCCCAGCCTACCACATTAAAATTAAAGGGAAAAAATAAATAGAATAAACCCTGTACTGTGTTTTATGCTGGACCCTCTATGTCTAATCCCTTTGGCACTTGAGTTATATTACCACTCATTACAGTTAACTGCTACTGTATATTATGTAGGAAGGGAGGTGGGTGTATGTCCTCTAGGTCAGATTTGACATCTACTGGATTACTGTAGATGCCTGCTTCAAATTTAAGGAGATTTTGATCTGGATAGGTCCCTGTTTTTTAAGTTGAGATCTCTGCAATCCTGGGTCCCTGAAAGATGACCAGGAAACCAAACCCCGTCCCAGTGAGCTGATCAGAGAGCCTTCCCCAGCACCCACAGGTCAGTCAGGAAGGGCTGGCAGCCGTGCTTACCTCAGGCAGACCCAGCCAGGCTGCCCTGCAGGGTCTCCTGCAGAACCTGCAATGTCCTTTTCAGCTGGGGGTGGGCTCCTGGCTCCTGCATGGCAGTGGACACTCCAGCTTGACCACAAAAGGATCTGTGTGGGAAGCAGAAAGAAAAACTTGCTGCAGTTTTTGGGGAGGTTTGCTTTAATTCATTTGCAGAGGTTCTCAGTAGACTTTGATTAGTTTTTCAGTTATCCCAACCATGTACATGTGTGTGAAATCAATCTACATCCTCCAGAGTGGTTTAACCTCCTCCAGTAACTAAGAGGCTGATATTGATAAGACATGATCAGAGATCCAGAGGCCTTTTGACAGCAGGAGCCACTGCAGGATGACAGGAGACAACTGACATTATTTGAAAGAATTTTTTTACCGTGAAGACAATCAAGCTGTGGGATGTCCTGAGAGACAGAGCTGTCTCCATCCTTGGAAGTTTTGGAAGCACAACTGGATAAAGCCATGATCAACCTTCTCCAACCTCATTGCTGAACATTCTTTGAGCAGAAGGTTGGACTAGAGACGTGCTGATGCTGTTTCCAACCTGAGGTATCCTGTGATCCTGCATGGTGGCTTTACAGAGCAGGGACTGTTTGAAGGCACTTTGCATGGACAGGAAAACAGGGAGTCAGGCAGCCAGCCTGCAGTTCCCTTATGCCAATCTCCACCTGATCCAAGGCAACTGCTCCTCAGAGATGGATGTGCTTTAATATCTGGGAGATCTTGGTGGCAAGGTGCTAACAGTTCATTTATCCTTGCATGTTTCAGATAATTTCAGCCAGCCAAAGGTTTAAGGACACTGCAGGCAGCAGGGCTCAAGCCAGAGCTGGGATGGTGCTTCAGGCTCTACCAAGCACAGTGGAGGGCAGCCAGCCTCAGGGAGGATGGAGCCTGCAGAAAGGAGGGATGTACTTGAGGCCAGCTGCAGTCCTCCAAAAGTTCACCAGGCAGAGCCTGCTCCTGTATGTACAAAGGGTGTTCGTGGTGCTAATGATTAGGAGAAAAACAATTTTAAAAAATAAAGTATTTGATAAATTTGAAAGAGCTTCATATCATGCAAAATTACCTCTCAGACTAATGGATTCCTAAGTTGGAATGTATTAGCATTGCCTCTACACAACACATGTGCTTTTAAATCAGTTTATCCAACTGTTGCCTTAGTTTTAAAAGAACTCTCTTGCCTATCCTGAGGCATATTTGTAGATTGGATTTTTCAGTATGGTACCTTCCAGGGGAATTTTTTTTTTTTTAATTATGAACAAGCTATGAAAATCTAGGATCCTAGATGTTTTTCTCTTCCAGAGACTGCTCTGGATTTCTGGTTGACTCTAGGGCAATCATTTGCCTGTAGACTTCAATAGACAGTTGATAAAACTGTCTTTGTCATGTCTAGGTGTCCTTCTGAGGATGTACCTATAGAAGATATCCATTATTCAATATTTCCAGCAGATTGGGCTTGCCAAAAGGAGCTGGAAAAAGAAAAAATCTGTTTTATAACTGAGAAATAAAAACTACGTTCAGGAGAATTAAAAATTAGTATTTTTCTATGTCTCAGTATTTCTGTTCTCAATATGTCAATAGTGGTTTTTTCCTAAATTCTTTTTTTTTTTTCCTCTTTTGACTAGGTCACCTAATTCTTTTTATGGACATACTCAGTGGGTTTGGTTCTTTTGGGGGTTTTTTGGGGCGGGGGGGGAAGGAAGGAGCTTGGGGTTTTTTGTATTTTCTTTTAACCTGGTTTTCATATTTTGCTGCAGGGGGTAATGCATAAAAATTTACAAGGTTTAAGTTTTCTTTACATTTCCTAAATGCATGGATCTGCTTTTCTCATTAGCTAACTGCTGCTCACTGATGAACTCTCTGCACTTTTAATTCATGGTAAAACACATTCTGCACATTTCAATGTTTCACTGTTTTATTGAATAGTCACAGTCTTTTACTAAGGCTGATTTTTATCTGTTGCTGCACTTCTTCAGCCAACTTTATCATGTTGAAATTATAATTTTCAAAGGAATTTCCTTTCTCCCCCTTCTCTCTCCTAGTTGTAATCTAAAGTGCTTAACTTTACTGCTATCTGAATCCTGCCAAAAGCACACTTTTATGGTACCAGTTATCCAGAATGTCCTGTAGAAGTGTGGGACACAGAGAGAACAGAGTGTTTCATATAAACTGCTTTTCCATTAACTATAACAATAATCATCTTGAAATATAGTGTTTCATCTGAGGATATCTCACTGCCTCAGAAAGCCTCCAAGTTGGTAAATTAAATCTGAGTATCTCCTGGCTTGGTGGGAATGAGCAGGCTGGCTTAGGCTAGCCCTGAGGTCACCCTGACATATTGATGAAAAAATATGGGAAAAGGCTTGGAAAGGATGAGCCTTCACTCCCACCATTGCCCCAACATTGAAAAGATTCCAAGAGTTTATTGGCAGATCATGCCAGTCCCATGGCACTGGCCTTGGACACAGCTTCCAGAGAGAGCCAATGGCCCAAGCCCTGAAATAATATGTTTGAGAAAAAAAAGGACAAAGGACATCATCATTTATCTGTTATAACTCCATGGGCTCTGGATCTCACTGGGACACCTGAGGCTACCAGCCTGTGGCTACCAAGGGACCGGGCTGGGGATGGGAAATGCTGCAGCCCTGATGCCACCAGTCTCTCCTGGTTCTGCATCTGTGGAACACTGGGGACTTCTCCATGATTTGTCTAATTGCTGGTGACTGTCCTGCTTTTGCAGCCCAGATAAGGATGAAAAGGTTAGACCAGCATGGTGGGACACAGAGATCCATCCTGGTGAGTGAGGAACACTCCTGACATGAAAAATCCATCTTGGAAAACCAAGGCCATGGAGGAAGAACAGACCTTCCTCTCTCCATCCTGTGGGTTCCTCCCTCATCTCCATCAGCCACCCCAGCTGGTAACACATAACCTCCACATATTCTGCAGGTTTCTGGGCATGCTGAGTCCCTCCAGAAGTGCCTCCCTGGCACAACCCAATCCAGCTGTCAGGAGCACGGGTCAGTCAGCCTGAACCCAGCCCTGAAATCATCTGTCCAGTCCCCTCACCTCTTACCCTGTGGGAGACACTGCAAGGAACCCTTCTATCTGCTTAGTCCCAAGGGCTGCTTTCTATCCCAAAAGCCCTAACTGGAAGTCAGACTATTTGGATTGCAGCCAGACATTTGTCAAGTCCAAGAGCAGAGTCTTTGCCCCTGGCTGAATTTTAACTTTTGTGAATTTTTCTTCTTTAAACACGGGGGTAAGAGCTCTTCATGTAAGTACTTCAGGAAAAATAAAAAACAAAACAAAACAGAACAACAACAAAACCAACCAAAAACCAAAGAAAACCACCCCAACCTAAAAACCAACCAAAACTACACATGTCAACATTGCCCACACAGAGAAAATAATCCCAAGATGTGAAGGACAGCAGGATTTACCAAAACATCTGAGCGACAAGCTTGGTTTTCAGAAGTACTCTACCTCTGGACACTCCCCATGCAGCCCATTTAGGTTTTTCATTCATTTGCATCAGCAATTACTTGTGTCCAGGTTTCTCATCTTTCTTGGAAATGTCTTATTAATTTCTCAAACCTATTGATTGTGCTGGAGAAATTCCCAGGTAACCAGTGTTCTCACAGGCATGCCAAGACTCACTCCTAGGCTCACTCAGGCCATAGCAACACTTGTTTTCCTCCTCATTGTCAAGTGTCCTGCTACCCTTTACCTGTATTAGAGCCTGTTGCTTACAGCACTGAAATACTTTCTGAGGGCCAGTGGTTTCTAGGTGCACTCTGGCACAAGCAGTCCTTGATCTGAGCAGGGTTTGCCTCCAAGACAGATCCTATCATGCATGTGCCTTTTAGATGCCAATCCAGTCACACCATAATGACATCCTGGGTATCACTTTTCTCCAACAGACATCTAAGCCCTGTACAAATTAAAACATAAGCACAAGCAGAGTGAAAACACCCTCCTGGGACATGCACATGAACAAGGGCAGGAATCAACAAGGAGAAATCATTTCCATGCCAATACAAGGCCTGGGAAGGAGGGCACCCAGGGATGCTCTGGCTTCCTCGTTCCCAGCCCACCCTCCCACCTCTGTGCAGTCTTTGTTCCTCCCAGAGATGGTCTACACTGCTGTCTGATTGCCAGCACAGGGGGTCCCATGATGCAGGAGCCTGCAAGATCACAGTGCTGCTCCTAGGAGGCAGCAGGGATGGCGTCTGATTTTCCACAGAGAAAATTCAAAGCGGAGGGAGGGGGGGCGGGGATAAAATGACCCCGCGGTTCTCATATTGTAATGGTTATTTATTTTGTTTAGAGAGCACACATCCCAATGCATCTGGTTAAAAAAGAAACTTCCTTAATTATACATAGGGCTTTGACTCCCAAAAGATATGTTATGTAAAAAAAAAAAAAAAAGAAAAAGAAACCCAAGAAACAATCTACTGTTTGTTTGGATGCTCGATACATTCCATTGCAAAAGAACTGTTCCTCTCCAAGCCATCATTACCTATGTCTGTGCATTTTTATTTGAATCTCAGCTTACTGCAGAAGCCTTCTGCTTTGATTCTCAGCCTCTGTACCTTTCTTTCTCAGACTATAGTTTTCAGGGGGGCTGCAGTAGAGAAAATCAAGTGCTACACAGAAACTGCCTGATTTCCCCAGGAATTTTTATGTGGAATCAATCTATGATTTGGAAGAAAGCAGAATAAATCAAACCAAATTACACTCACACTAAGCATATTGATGAGGGCATGGATGAAGCAGGACAGACATCCAGTTATGTAAATGATAGCGTGGAGAGCACAGCTTTGTTAAAACAACTCGGGATGGCTCCCAGGGGCAGGCCTTGAGCCAGAGTAACCTAGGATTTCCTCTTTGAATAAAGGTACCTCAGTGTAAATGAGAGCAGATCCATGTACTGCAAGCCCAGCATGTTTTCCCCATTGGTAAGGGAAGTGACAGCAAAAGCAGTGAGGACCCTTCAAGTTTCTCCTGGTTTTGGTGAATTTTTCATTAATGTCAGCGGGGCCCACAGTGGCTGAAGCTGCTCTTCCAAGGACACTGGTGGGTGGTGGCATCATTTTGGCAAGAGGCAGCTGCAGCCACTTGTTTCCTCCTAGCCCACAAAAAGCCATTAGCACCAGAAGCCTTGCAGGGAGGCCCTGCTCCCCTGTGGCAAGACAGCCCCAAACTCCCTGTGAATCCAGCACTGGTGTGGTGGAAAGGCAGAAACAGAGCAGCACATCCCTTTGTCTTTACTGTGTGGACGACTGGCACTGGAACAGATTGCCTAGAGGTGCTGTGGAGTCTCTCCCTCAATGGAGGTACTCAAGAACCATCTGGACATAATCCTGTGTCCTGTGCTCTAGGATGACCCTGCTTGAGCTGGATATTGTAACAGATGACCCCTGTTGTCCCTTCCAACCTGAGCCAGTGTCTGGCCAGGAAAACCTGCTGGCAATCAACCCCTTTTTGGGAGGCCAGGATCAGCCCTGTCTTACAACTCGCTTCCCCAACACAGCCTGAGTGTTTATCACCCATATGACAGCACCTTACATTTGTCTTTCCACCACAGGATCTGTGGTGCTTTTTAATTTTCAACTCTAACTTTTTAGGAATATGGACCATATTATATTTAAAGAAGTGGAGCCACACTTCCAACTTCATTGGCCAATGGCTTTATAAGACATTAAGATAAATCCTCTTGGTGCAACAGCAAATTCCATTTTTCCTGGCTGCTTTTACAAAATTATCCAGATATATTGCTCCTTCTGAGTTTTTTTCCCCTGCCAGAGATATTTAGAAAATAAAAAGCAAGCCAGACCAACACACCTGAAAAATCTTTGGCAATTGTACTTATCCTTTATTTGTTTCAAAATAAGTTATTTTTGTAGTGTTTGCCTGGTTATTTTATCAAGCAAGTGAAGTCTGTGTTTGAAGCAAAGATGATATTTGCAGGAACAAGGAGTAGTTTCTCATCCCTTAAAATGAAGGGGGAATGAATCAAAATAAAAATGGTTTTGATTATAAAATGAAGGCTTAGGGTGAGCAAGCTGTATGTGGTTTTTGGCAACACTATTTGAGTGAGTAAGAATTGGAGCCAATCCTGCAAGATGAGTAGGTCTGAAGATAATGTAGACTATAAAGAAATATTTCTGTTCCCTGTTTCAAAATCCATATGTTAGTTGACTTATTTGCACCTCTGAACAGCTCTGAATTAACATTCTCTCTTAATTGTTTCTGAGCTGGTTTTTTGTAGGTTTATAGGCTAATTTGCAGTGTCAATGTCAGCAGTTCTGGTTTGGAGCATATAAAGGCATCTAAACAAAGGGATTTTTAGTCTGAAACAATGTATGTGTTTGGTATGTGTGGAGAAGTAGTGCAACACTGGAAACACAGAGCACAAAATATTACAGGTCATTGTGTGAGGAAAATGCCTCTTTTGACCATTATTTTTAAGTTTTAAAAGCATTTAAAAACCTCAGAGACATTAAAGTACTTTTTATTTGAAAAAGAGGAAATAGGACAGAAAAACACTGTAGTCCAATAGATGGCATAAGTGTAACAATGGAAATTCAGGGAAATAAATTAGAAAAGAATCTTTTGTCTTGTGGATTTACTATTGCCCATAGCTTGTGGTTTCAAAAGTGAAGGGGGAGGGAGAAAGAGAGAGGAAAAAAAAAAGCAATTATAATTTTCCACATTTTAAAATGGAAATCCAAGGAAAACTGACTCAAAATTCCAGCTACAAACAACATTTGTCATTATGAATATTTCGTTGTTACTCATGGATATGTATTAATAAAATGCACTGATTTCAGCCAACGCCCCTAGTCCAACTTTAAAAGTGTTTAAAGGTCAGGTCTGGATTCATATTGCAGCAAATGAACCTTATCTCTGCACTGTGCCAAAAAAAAAAAAAGCCACCTGAGTCTGAGCAATCCTGAACTTTAAGCTGCTTAAAACCTTTAGCCAGGCATGACTCTGGTGAAGTTTAGTCATTTCTAACCATACACTTTCATCATGTGTAGAGCCTACAGCATTAACCCTTTTGCTTGCTTGATCTTTAAATGGGTGAAGAAAGAAAAATACTCTCAAGTAACTATTCTATGTCTGGAAGAATAGGAGATCATGGACTTGGTCATAGGTCTTGCTGTCTTGTGAATAAAAATAATCTACATTAAACCAAAAAGAAAATTACCCATTAGGATTATGTAAAAAAGCATTACATCTCCGTAAGCATCAAGTTACCGAGATACGTTTTTGCAAAAGAAAAAAGGTCAGTTACAACTATTAAACTTGTATATTGTTTTATACTAAGCCCTTCCAATGGCCTCTCTGAGGGACTGTTTAGTTTGTATTACACTCTAATAAACTCCAGGTGTGGAGGACAAACTGAATAATAAGAACCCGATGGACCAGACTAGTTAAAAATAATGTGGTACATTCCTAGTTCTCTGCATTTAATTTATTGTTAATCATTGTTATTACTTACATTTATTGGGTAGTTTTTCTGGATTTATTAGGCACTACATTTAACAGTGTTATCGCTTGTAACTGACTATCAGTGGAATAGAAAACATATTTTCTTAAAGAGTCTTACCCTAATTAGTAAGTTGTTTCCCTATTGAAATAAAACAGACCCTAGGAGAGTCAAGTTGACTCACTTTATTTATTTATTTTTTTTTAAAAGTCAGAATAAAAGCTAAGAAACCTGTGTTTTCAAGACCACCTGTCAGAGCAGACAAGCAGAATTATCCACATTCCCTGCACAGAGCTCTGATAGCTGAAATACTTGGCTGGGAACTAGCAAGTCAGAAGCTTGAAGGCTTTCAGCTTCATGGCTCAGGTATCGATGGATTGTGTTCCTGACCAGTGTGATGTGCAGGGGAGAGCCATTAAAAGATGAACAGAAGGCAGTCTGAGCTGTTTACCCAGCAATGCCATACTGCACAGCCAGGGCAGTGGGGCACATGCCAGGGTGGATGATGCTCCAGGGTGGAAGGTGACCCCGGAGGCAGGCAGTGGCAGGGCTCCTGGAGAGCAGTCAGGGCCAGCAGCAGCTGCTTCACTTCTGAAAGCTGCTCATGCCCTGGGCAGCAGAGCCCCTTGCAGGTCACCTGTGACAGCCTCGGGGTGGGAGCCAGGCACACCTGCAAGGAGATGGAGCCCTGCAGCCAGATCACCCCTGTGGCTGTGTACCTCACCCACCCAGACCTCGGGCAGCAGTGTGAGCTGGCTGCCAGCTGCCATCAGCACCTCCTCATGAAAATAAAAGGCTGTGATCAACACGTGTAGCTCTGTGGTTATCTGCCTGGATGGACAAATCAAAACTGCCCCTTTGGTGGCAAGATCATTTATTCAGCACTGATGATAAAAGCAATGACCTCCTTCCAAAGGCCCAGGGCTTAAGAACAGGGAGTACAGTCTGAGCTCCCCTCTGTTCTAACCAGGAAGCCACATTAAATTAATATATTCAAGCTGATATTCTTAAGCACCTTCTGTTTGGAGATGTGAAAGGATTTTGCACACAGCACAGGTCACTTTGGAGGCTCAGCATTAGAGATACCTTGGCATGGTCTGTGTTGAAGGTAAAGTCCGGAGGAAACTCGGAGCTCCCAAGCTCTCCATTCAGTCACTGCAGCCAGAGGTAAAGGGATTGTTTTTAGAGCTTTACACCACCGTAGGCACCATTACATTTTAGCAGTGCCTTGGGCACTCACCCACACCATGGATTCTGCTCATAAGAGGCTAGGGGAGCCTCCCGGTGACAATCATGGCTTTACTTCACATCCATCATGACCATCCAAAACAGCAAAACCCTCAACAACTGGGGTGGGAGTGAGGACAGGAGGTAGGCTGGGTTTCTCTGGCATCCACACAGCTGCTCTTGCAAGCCATGAGCTCAGCTTCAGGTCTCTGGTGACTGTGATGTCAAAGGTTGAAACCTCCCCAGTGGCTTCTCTTCCCGTGGAACCGAACATAAATCACTGCTGGAGGAAGTGCTGCTTGCAGAGAGAGATGGAGAGGGAGAGAGGGGAAGCAAAAGCCAAGAGATGATTTGCTGCTCTGCTCATCCTAAATCCCTGGTATTTAACTCACAGGAAAGCAGCAGGAAATTTTACTAGTTAGAAGGAAAAGGGGATGAAGAATAGTAGGTCAGATGAATCCCGATGACAGCTCCTCTATGCTGCCAAAATGGGAAAGTAGGGATCACCAGAGCAGTTCCTCCACTAAAAGCACTTAAGTCACTGCTGCTGGAGACAACAAATATAAGACAATCCATTCCCAGGTCTACAGGGAGCAGATGGTCCCTTCTAACTTACAGAAGCCAGGATATGTGGTCATAGGTGGAAATGGACTGCTGCTCAGCCCCTTGGCTGTCTGTGCCTGAGATCTGGTGCCACGAGCTTTGCAATGTCCCCTTCTACAGCTGGAATGTCTGCTGCCAGCTGGAAACCCCATGAGCACCACAGGGCTTGTCTGAGTGCTCCAGCTTTCCATGGCTCAGCAGCAATGTGGGTAGTACTTGCACTTAGGGGATGTAGAAGCCAGGTTAGCCCAGAGTGGCTATTCCCCTTTTCCCCCTCCTATTTCCCTTTTTCCCAGCCTCAAGGAAACCCTCCCCACAGTCCTGCTTTTGCTCTGATTTTGTGGTATTCTGAGTCTCAATAGTTTCATTTTGTGCTGGCTGCTGGCCTTAGGTTTTTTCCCTTCTCTCTGCCTCAAATTTGGTGGTTCATGTTTGTAGAGGTACAAATTGCTCAAAGGATAATTTTAAAGGAGAGCTTTTGTTATTGGCCATTTTACATGTATGAAAATATGTATTGCTTTTTCCACTGATGATATCTTAGTGCTCCATCTTGCCCCATCATCATCACATGTGTTTTCTACAACTCTCCCAGATTATAAATCACCCTAAAAGTCCCTCACCAGGAACACTGTTTTGTATGCTGCTCCTGTTCAAAGCATGCTCCTCCTCTGATCTGGCATTGTGCAATTTGGTCTGAGATCCACATACTGGAAATGGGTCCCCAAATGTTCCATTCAGGCTGTGGGTGCACTTATAGCGGGGAAAGAAGGCAAATAATTGCATCACTTTGCGTGTGCCAGTAAAATGATATCTCAGGCAGTGAGAGTGCAAGTTAGTTCATAAATAATAATAATATTTAACACTTCTATACCTCCATTAAAACCATCCAGGCAGACTTTGCTCTGAAAAAGCCCTCCCTTCCTCCTTCCTGTTCCTTCCTCACATTCTGAAATATGTTGTTAGTTTGTGGAAAAATGTATTTTAATGTCCAAAAAAAGCATCAGGTCTTCCTAACCCCCCTCACAGAGGAGTTGGGATGTGCTGGGAGGGTGATAAGGACACAATGGGACATTTGGGGACATCAGCAGTGGTGGAACCCAGAATCTCCTCTCAAGTCAGGGTGAACAGGGAGGAGTCAGAAAAATGGATTTTCCTGTAGAACAGGAGCTGCTCAGAGGCAGAGAATGGGGAAAGTTGGATTCCTTCCTGTGGACTTCCAGCCCTGAGGAAGAGCTGCCCCAGCAGAAAGGGCCTCAAAGGAGGGGAGCCTCTCGAGTGGTTGTCCCCACTTGGGAAGGAAGAGGGGCGCACACATGGAGATGTGCTTCATTCAGCAGTGTGGCAGGAATCGATGGTGTAGCTGAGGGCTGTCTTCCCATCATTTGGTGTGAAAATTACTCCCAGATGTTGGAGGGTAACCTCCTAAATATACCAAAATGTACTCTCCCAAAACAGAAGAAGAAAACAAAATAAATGGAATTCCAACCAGTCAGCAAGCCATCTTCTGCCTCTCCAGTGGTCTGCAAAATTGGCCTTTTTAAAATCCTAATGGGACCTCCTGAGTTGAGTACCTGAAGAGGCAGGAACAGAAGAAATCCTAACTTTCCCTCTTATTCACTCTCAAATAGGAAGACAGACATGAGAATTCAGCCTAGTGTGAATAAACTTATACATTCCTGATATTTCCCATCATCTACAAAAGCAGTTTCTCTTGCTGGTTGTTGTTTGGTATATTTTTCCAAACAATACCCTTTAGCAACAAGACCTCCCTTTTTTTTTAATTCATTTCCAGAGGGATTTGAGTCCAGATCACACACACACAAGGCAAGTTTCCAGCATTCTTATTCCTCCACTGGAAGAAATAACCAGAGCCAGCATCTCTGTACCATTTCCCAAACGGTTCTGTTCTTCTGCCTTCAGTGACAGCAGTGCACTGTTTCTAATCCATTACAGGAATTTATCACAGTACGTGTCAATTTGTTTCTCTTCTTGCCTCTTCTCACTTTAAAATGACATCAGGAAAGAAACTTTACAGCAGGGCTGCTTCAATCCAAGTTTTAGCGACAGAGCACTTAACTGGATCCTAACTGTGCACATTAAGTTTTAGGGGCATATACTAAACAGATCAGGTTTTACTGTAGTCTAGAATTTCCTTTGTTTCCTTTTTGGTGGTGATCTGTGTTACAGTTTGAAATACTTGCAAAAAAGCATCTGGGTTTCCTTTTTCTTTTTCTTTTTCTTTTTCTTTTTCTTTTTCTTTTTCTTTTTCTTTTTCTTTTTCTTTTTCTTTTTCTTTTTCTTTTTCTTTTTCCTCTTTTTCTTTTTCCTCTTTTTATTTTTCCTCTTTTTATTTTTCCTCTTTTTATTTTTCTTTTTCTTTTATTCCTCTTTTTCAGTTTCCTATTTTTCTTTTTCTTTTTCTTTTTCTTTTTCTTTTTTTTTTGTTTCTTTTTCTTTTTCTTTGTCTTTTTTCCTGCTTTCTTTTTTCTCTTTTATTTTTTTTAAGCAGCTCATCCTAAATAGATACTTTAGAGCACTATAATAGGGAGCACCCATGCTGTAACACAATAGGATGATCCCATTTGGCAATGGTCCTAATCTGACACAGAGGAGAGACAAATCTATTACTGAAGAAATCTAACATGCATACCTGTATGCTTTTTGGATCAAATCCTTCTCTGACAAGTTACTACCTTCTTTACATGATGCAGTAAGGATTAAAAAAAATCTCTGTTCTGAGTATGTTTTTTCTGCCTGAATAGCCAGTAGTTAAAATCACATTAATGAAAGAAAATGCTGGGGAAAACTGCATCATTTCAAGATTCTGAGGGGCCCAATCCTACATCACTTATTTTTATGACTCATTGTGTGAACCAAAGCTGAAAGGATAAATCAAATGTGTGAGGATTAGTGTATGAGTAAAGAGTTCAGGATCAGGACCCTAACTCTCAGCCTCATAAATTTCCTACTGGAGATGATTCAATGTTATTCATTCAGCTTTTAAAGAGGGAGTTGGGAGGCAGTTGTGTTCTTTTTCTTTTTAATTAGATTTCATTTATTTAGATTGGTATGGAGATGGTCAACCACAATAGGGGACCAAAAGCAGAGAGGAGGACAATTCCTAGAAGCCTGTAACAATCAGCATGGGATCATGTTAAGTGCTGGGCACTTCATTTCCATGACACGTTGTTTGATTTCCTCAGAGACAAAATAAAAATGGACATGACTGAAGTTTATGAAGGGAGATATCTCAGTTCAAGTGGGAACATTAAGACATCCCCAAACCAACAGCCACAAAGGGCCAAAGAATGAAGGAGAGAAAGAGATTCAGCTTCAAATGCATTCCCCAGAGTAATTATGGGAGAAACTGGGGGGTGGGGGGCAGAATTGGGGGTGGCCTTTGAATGGGATGAAAACCATGAGCATTACAAAAAGAAAAGGAGAAAAGGGGGGCTATGGGCAAACAGGATGGAGGAAGAGAGCATGAGTGGCAGATGTCACTGATTTCATTCCATCATCTTAACTTACTGTTTGAAAAAACTCCTCATGTGTGACCTGAAAAGAGAGAGAAACAAAATGAAAACAGGCATCAACAAAGCACTCGCTGTACGATTTCAAAAAAATGTAAATTAATGACTGGCAGTAAGAATCTCCAAAGGAAACAACATCCCAGTTTAAGCACTGCCATCAACAAAAGCTCAACAGCATATGGTAATGTTAACTTTAATATGAAAAGATAATAACAATCTTTAAAAAGTGACTTGAGAAAAAACCTTGCTAGGTGTTCATCCTTTTCAACTTGCCTAAAAAGAAAATATGTTGGAAGGTTTTATGTTTTTCTTTTTTTTCTCCCTCTTTCCCTAAACTGTTCACATTGTATAGTTAAATGAGGTTGAGATTAGTACAAATTTTAAATAAAAGTGCCTAGGATCTCTGACTAACAAGGCAAAAAACCAGATTTGTAATGGATAATTACATCTAAACTTATTTAAATGTAGGTCTATTGATTGAAGTAAGTTTGTTAGAGCAGATTCAAGGCAACATTTCCTCCCCTACCCTTTTTCTAAGTGTTGTTGTTGTTGTACAAGTTGCAGCGTACAACTGCAAGTTGAAAAATGAACATCCTCTCATGGCCCATCCTGTGCACTTCCAGCTGTTGGCTGCAGCCTTGCTCAGCACCCTTCCCTCCTTCAGAGGCCACCCATTAATTATTGCATCTGTGAGATGTTAAACACACATGCACATTGCATGCTAAAATATTTTTTGCTCATGTCATTACTTTGTGGGTTTATGCAAATTTCTGCCTTTCCAGGCACAATCTTCGCCTTTTGTCTTCGAAAATCTCTCCTCTGTCCTATGCTGTAATCAAACAGAAGGAAATTACTTTATTCAGGTCACCTTATGAAGGCCTGAGAATGCTGTTTACTCACATGAAAGATGTAACTTCAGTATGAAAATGGGCAATTGATGTCACTGTAGCACCCAGAAGCTGATGCAGCCTCATATATCACTTCTGACCCCTGAAGAATATCACTTTCTTTAACATGCCTACAGTGGGCCAAAGTGACTAATTTTAAAGGTAAATATTTCAACCAACAACACCTCCATGCAAATGTTCATTACAGTTGCATTTTAACCCATGATCCCACAGTGAGGGCTTGGGGATATCATTTTGCAATAAAGAGGCATTTCATGGTCAATTGGCTTTATCCAAAAATAATAGGAAAAGAAGCTTGCAGGGGGAAAACCAACCTAGTTTGGCACAAAATGCTAGCACTACTGGATGTGAGTAGAGAAGAGTTTAAAGGACTCTTGTGTGCTTAGCCGTGCGCTGAAAGAATCACACACAAACAACAGCCACCACATGAATGCATCCATTATATCCTTTATTGAAGATCACAACAATAGTAGCACTTCATTGAAGAAAAGATGATTCCTCTATTATAGACAGGCCCCTCAGATCGCCTAGCTCAGCGTACAACTGCAAGATGTACAGTTCTCTCTGCATTTTCATGTCATTGCCAAAACACACAAAGTAGATTCTCAAATGCCTGGGGCTAAATTACAGCCCCTACGAACCACGCTGGAAGTTTGAGAGCCCAGAAAAAGTTCTGAAGGTTTTCTCTCTCTCTCTTCATGAGAGAAGCCAAAGCTCGTGGGTACAGTGTTTGTCATGTGAAACAAGGCTATTTTATATCATTTGGGGTTGTTTTATTAATGGTGCTGAAAAATTGTTCGCTTCGTTTCACTTTTGTCTCCTTTTGAACGTAGCGGGATGAAGGTAGAGTGTTTTTAACACATCCAAGATAAGAAAGAAATAGACCCTTTTGTCTCTAGAGCTGTATGCCATCACTATTAAAAATCTTTCATCTCATCTCAGACAACAAGCAGAGAGCATGACAAAAAATAGAAGAGTCAACAGTAAAAAGTGTATGGCAGGGGTGTGGGCTGACAGGTAGAGAGAGGCACCTCTTTGCCTCGAGTTTCATCCTGGAAGGGTTGGCCAGGGCAAAATCTGTTCTTCTTGGGCAGTCCTGCTCATGTTTTGCATGGGACAAATGTCAGAAGCCCACTCACAAGAGTCACCCACGAGCAGGTGAGGAGAGCTGTCCTGCAGGAGGAGGAGGAGGAGGGGATCATTCAGCAGATGGAGGGATCTTGTACTGCCCTGGCATCATCACTGTCCTATAAAACTGCAGCTCCTGGAGCCCAGCAGGATGTTGTCAACAACATCAGGGGTGAAGGAGAACCAAGGAGGGACACTGTGGGCTAGGAGGGAGATCAGGGGCCAAGAGGGGAACATCACAGCAGGTGCTGCAGTTGGTGACTGCAATGGAATGCTCTGGGGCTGCCACAGCCTCAGAACTGCCTGTCCACCTGCTTGCCACTGGACGGGTTTGCCCCCTGACAGCTGGCAAGTGCCATCAGTCACCACCTGTGGGAGATGGCACTGGGTGTCAGCTGAGACACCCTGACATTTCAGCATCCCCACCACCTTTCCCCACCCTGGAGCAGCTCCAGGAGGAGCTCTCTGTGTAACAGGATGAAAATAACTCCTTTCCAAGTCAACCAAAGGTACTTGTGGATCAAGCCTAAGGTCAACACACCATCCTAATCCACCTTATAAATGAAGTTTTAAAGCATTTTTCTTTGACATTTCAGAAATCAATGCTTGGATATTTCCTTTTGAAAGAAAACGTAATTTGGAAATTGAAATTAAATTTCCTTTGTGAGAGAATGAAAAACAATAATAACAACCAAAAAGGAATTAATTCTTTTTCCCCAGGCAGAAATTGCTTCCTCATAAGGTTTAAATTTTTTTTTGTTGTTCATTTTGGGGCTACAGGAAGGATAAATGTTTCTTTCAGTTACCTTGAAACAGTTGTACAGTCAATGACTAAAAAAGAGGAGCAAATGCACCCAGCACCTGTGTGCAGGGCTCTGCTTAGAAGCCCTTTTCAACGTGTCACCTGGTGTCATCAGTCCTATTTCTCTTCAAAAATTTGTCCCTCATTCAGTGATTAGAAGTCCAGTGGCATCACCTGTGGGTTTCAGGGCTGTGTGTTTGCCAGGGTGGACCCCACAAATTTTATACACAAACTTAGAAATACCTACAGAATATAAGATTTTCTACCAGGACTTGTAAGCATCGATTTATAGACCTCCTGCCCACAACAGTAAAAAAATAAATCAGCAAAGTATAATTTTTGGCAAAAGAAGTCAGAGCTGAGGAGGTTAATGGCAAATAGAAAAGCTTGTAAAGTCTTGGAGGTCCCTTCAGCAACTCTGATTTATCTTTTGACTTTTTATGTTTATCGTCACATTTTGCCAAAAAAATTGTGTTTGCTGTTTCTAATATTTTTTTAAATAACGTCGTTCATCTCAGATTTCCCCGAGATGGCAGCACTAAACTCAACAGTGCTATTGAAAAACACACTATGGCCTTGAAAATGTGTGTGATCAAGAGGAGCAAGGTTTCTGCTCCTTCCCTGTAGATGCCTTGGTCAAAAATTGGTGTCAGCTCCATGTCAGTTTGCTTTCTAAATTGGGGGCGACGTGCAAAAACTCTGCTTGGAAAACTGCTGGCCTTTAAAGGAGACACTATATTATTCAGTTCAATGGGGTGAGACTGGTTTTAAAGGTTGATCAACAGAACAGATTTTTCAGCTCATTGAACATTTTGAACATTTGTTCTAATTCTTCCTGTTGACCATCAAGTCAATATATACTTTCAGTTGACCAATTAGTTGAATATATTAATCTTGAATGGTTTATTGCTGTGTAAGTTGGAGAAAACTTACATTTTTGATCAGGTGGTTTGAGATTGTAATTAAAAACAAGAAAAAAAATTAGATTAAAAAAAAATAAACCAAACTGTAACACGGAGAAAAACCCCCAAGCATAACTTTGTAATATGTTGGCATCACTCCAAAATGCATTTTTAATTTAGTGGGTTTTGCCATGAAAAATTTAGACCAAAAGCTGAACAGAATTTCAAGAAGGAATGTGAACAGCAAGAAACTTTTAGCCCTAACAGTTAGATTTTTCTCAGCAGGATCAGTTACTATTCTAAACAGTGTTCAGTCATCAAATCAGTTTGAGGGGAGTGTTCATGATGCTGCCAAATAACCAATGCAGATTCAATGTGTGTATCTTGTGTGGCAAGTTAATAAGCATGTTTATTGTTCAGTTTTTAAACCAACTGTTAGGTCTGGCATCTTTAAAAACTAGTGTTTACAGTCAAAGTCAAATCACCAGATCCCAAATGACTTAACTGGATGGTTCCAAAGTTCAAACTGGTTTCTGAGACAGAAACATGGCAAAGTACTGGCAAGGGACTTTCTGAACACAAGAGATTTTGACATCTTGCAGTTGAAATCCCCAAACTGTGACTTGGATTACCAACTCTGAGCACAAATCCTATCCTAATTCAGTCTCAGAAAAGAATAGTAAGACCAACTGGGTCCTCAACATGAGGCAAATTTTGAGGAAGGTCTCTCTGCATCAGCCTTACTCTCACGTTGTGGTTGATGACCATCTCAATAAAAAGTAAGGCTGGGTTTAGAGTCTGAGCAGCCAAAAGTGCTTGCAGGATTTTTCTGGAAGAATGGACCCATTTTTCCCATTGCAAAACCTTATTTTTGATACATTTCTTAACCCCTGCATCAGGGGCCATGAGAAGTTGCTCTCCATGTGGTTGAAGCCAGTGTGGTCTGTGGGGGTTTCCTTATTACATTTGGTGTCTTCTAAAAAAGAACTGAGGATACAAGAGGGCATATACTCACCCAAAGCAACTTCCTCACACTTTGCAAAAAATTACTTCTGATTTCGTTTACAGTTTTTATCCTTTTACTTGTAGGTACTGAGTGTGACTCCTGCTCAATGGGTTGCTGAAGCAAATGGTTTTCCTTCAGTCCTGTTGGTCTGCAGGCAGGACCATGGTGTCCTACAGCTGCCAGCAAGACTGGGAGGCTGCTGGGAGCTTGTACAGGGAGAGGGGGAGCTGCCTGAGGATGCAGATCCCAGCTGGCCTGGGACTGTCTTCTGCCTGGCTCTGTGAAATGTATCTCCAAAACGTCCTCTTCAAAATCTTCTGGAAATAGAACATGCCAGAACATTTTTACTTAACAGAAAAGAAAAGGAAAAAAAAAAAAAGGAAGAAGAAGAAAAAGAAAAGGCTTTATGACTCAGTGCTGCCTCTAAGGAAAAAATCCCCTTTCCTCCCCCACCTTGCATGGTTCTGAGTCACAGTGACCCTCCCAATTCCTGCAGGAGCACCCCTTTAAGGAAGCATCCGTCAGAGCTTTGGCACTGGTTAGTCCCCCTCTTACATTACCTGGTGCTTTGTTGGCAACCCAGTAATTTCTCTCTGCCTCTCCCTGCATGCTGGCTACTGTTGGTGGAATAGCTTCTGCAGCTCCTGCCATCTGCAACAGACTCCCCACCCTGCTGGTTTTGGCCTCTACTCATTTCAATTCTGAGATGAAACAATATTCATCTCCCTTTTCTATGATTCCTCATTTCTCCCTAGCCTTGCTAGTATTATATATGTATTTTTTATCCTAGTAACTGCTTGACAGTGGTCACTTGTTAGTATAGGCTAAAGAAAAGAAAGCAAAATATTTCCAGTCACAAGCTGGTATTTATTTTTTGGGATTTATTTTTTCCTAATGCGGTGACTTTCCCTAGGCAGTCTTCTTTTTGTGGCTGAAAATATTATTGCATGATGTCTCCTGAAATATGATTAACATTAGTTTGAATTTTTGACAAAGCTTAATCAAAGTCGCTTTCAACCATTTTTAATTATGTATGCATGAAAAAATATACACATTTCTGCTGTGGAAAAAATATTGTCAAACATCCTCATCCCACTATACATTCACAAACACATCAGATGGCTCAGATGTTGGTAAAGCTGGAAAAGGGGATATCAAATTAGCAGAGAGTAACTTTTATGGACTAATTGGACATACAGATCAGGGAGGGATCTAGTACTGTGTCTCTCATAAAGGAGAAAGGATTTTTTTGTTTTTTCCTCATATCATAAACCTGAGAAATGAAATATTCCCAAGACACAAGCCCAAAAGCAAAGCTAAGCTTGCACTAATGAGAAAGCAAAACCCCAAGTATTTTGGAAAGGGTTTAAGCCCTCATTCTTCCAGGCACAAAGGAGGCTTCAGCACTGGGGTCAGGGAGGTATTTCGCGAAAGGTCTTGCAGAGCCTTGAATAACATCCTTAGGAGTATGGGGTAACAGCCTCTGCTTGAGACACTCTTATCCTGCTGTTTTCTTCTGCTCTTGCCATTCTTCTCTAGCCACTGAACAAAGATGGGTTTTTGTCCCATTACAACTATGTCTCTTGGATTTGAAGGAGAGGGCAATTAGTCTTTGTGAACCCATCAACAGCATTCTTCATCAACCACATCAACCTGGCAGTGTCCTGCTTGCTCTCCCCACTTAATAAGAATGTCAGGAAAACACATTTCAAACTGAGTCATCAGTGACACTCATTGCCACATGGTACCATCAAGGCAAATTATTTAATAGGATTAAAAATTCTAAATTTCTATTTATTTGTTTGGGCACCAGGCAGTGACACTGGATGGGACTGAGAAAAGACAGAAGGCACAAAGGCCTTGGTGGGTGTAAAGCAGCAACAGCTGTTGTGTTAGGACTCCACATCCTAATTGTGGATGCAAACCCATTTATAAAAGGAGCTGTGTGAGCATGGAAAGAGCAGCAGGAGTGACCTGAGATGGTGAGATGACAAGGGATGATGCACTGAGACTGGGCTCCTCCAGCTGGTGATACCAGCAGGGGCTGAGCAGCAGTAAGCAATATTTAAGGGACCCGTGTTGGGGGAAAGGAGAACTCGTATGGAAAGGGTGTAGCTGGCTCCAGGCAAGAGGGAATGATGGCAGCAGTAGGAGTGAGCAGAGTCCATCACTGGCGGAGCAGAGGGCGCAGAAAGCAGCATAAAGAGGCGAGTACAGGGAAGCTGAGCTGAGAAGAGCCTTGTGTTTGAAGAGAAGAAGCCTGAAGGAGAGATTTGGTACTTCAGGGCTCCTCTTGGCCTGGAAAGAACAAGACCTTATTGAGTAATTGAGCTGGGAACCGCAGGGTACCACAGGAATGAACCACTGGACCCCGATGGCTTTGCTTGATTTTTCGTCTTCCATTTGCTGCTCCTCTGTGTTCCTCTCTTGTTTGACTGTGGTCGATTTGTGGGGTTTGTTTTTCTTTACTTCATTCCACCTTTTCTCTTTCCTTTTATGTCCTAAATTGTTATTCAGCTGTTTTGATTTAAATTATGTTTATGTACAGTTACTCACAGCTCTGACTGTTGCCTCCTCCCTCCTGCGACTGTCTCTGATGCTTGCACATTCGCTTTGGCTCCTTTACAGCAGATGCCTGGAGCAGTAAATGAAAGCAGCTCTTTTATCAGTGAGCCCTTTCACCTCCAATTTTTTTATTTCTTATTAAGGCTCCAACCAGTCCTGGCTTTCTCTTCAAACGTAGTACATGCAACTCAAAACAACAACAACAACAACCACCACAGCCACCAGAAACCCAGATAAACTGGGAAATTATTGGCTCTTCTAAACCATCCCTCATCCCTCTCCCCCATTTTTCAGCAGTGCAACACTGCTACTCATGGAGGGTGTTACAGGGACCCCACTGTGGCACTCTGAACACCACATGTGGCCAATCTAATTTAGCCCATGGCTAAACAAATCCCCAAACGTGGAATAAACCTGCTTATGTTATTAACAAATGCTGTGAGAAAATGTTTTACTCAGCTCTGTGAACCAGAAGCTGGGGGAAAAAAAGGCTCATCATTTCTTCCAGGGCACAGAAAAGTCATTGTGGTCAGCAATTCACCAAAATGTGAATATTCAAATATGTATATAATTCAATATTAAAGAAAAATAAGGGGAGGGGCATTTTCTTTTACTGGAGATTGCAAATATCAGCACTAAAAATCTGGAGGCTCCTTGAAGATTTTCCAAGTGGACAGAAGCAGTTCAGTTTTGAAATGAAGGCCTCCGTGCATCCTAAGGGATTTGTGGGTTTTTCATAAAATGAGATGTTTTTCATAATTTTGAAAAGAGATGCATCCCCCCATAAATCCACCCTCAAGAGTGCCCTTCTACAGATGAACTCTGTATGCCAGTGTTTGAAAGGAAGATGAAAAATGCCAGCAGTGTTAAACATATTACTAGTTCAGTGAAAAATAGTTTGTTGGGGTTTTTTTAAATTATTATTTGTAATCTGGACATTATGCTACAATGCCAAGGGGAAAAAATAGAAAAGAAAAAAAATACCATATTAGAAAAAATTTCCATCAACAGCGTGTTTAAAAGATAAATATAACCATCTTTATAACAAAATGTACTCAGCAGCCAATGGATACTTGACTCAGGAATTGAACTCACAAGTGCTTACTCATGTGAGTTGCCTTTCTCATTCTTTTCAGTGATAGGAAGATTCCCTGGTCAGCCTCACTAAAGCTCTTCTTTGTCCTTCAGAAACCTTTGTTTCACCTTGCATGGAGATAGTTTCATCCTGCATCTGGAGTGAGCTCTAACAGGTGGAGAGTTACAAGATCTGGATGCAGAGGCTCAAACTTGCAGTAACAGCGAGATAAAAGAGCATCACAGCTCAGTATGCTTGGAATGCTATCAAGACATAAGTAATAAAGAAAAGACATGTTCAAGGAAGCATAATAATAGAGTAAATACAGCCAGTTAACATGGATGAATTTCAAAGAGGGAAGAAAGAAAACATCATGTAAAGAACTGCATAACAATGGATCTGAAAGATATCCAAGTAAGAAGGAAATAAGTCCTGTCCCAAACATTAGAAGGCTTCTGCCTGTCATTATGGAAGATTATGCTATTATTCAATTACATAATGGATGCTTATGTAATTCATCCAATTGTAAACAGATACTTCAAAAATCAATTTTATCCCACCCACAAGAACATGACTTTTAGGAAAGAACCACTTAAACCTTTCTTCTTCCCTGCCTGTACAGCTTATGTTTTTCATTCACCTGGGTTTTCTGCGTCCTTTCTGACCAGCACCAGAATCCTCTCCAGATCAGAGGTTGGAGCATCTGAGAAACAGCATCCTCTGCACAGCTGGATCTCAGGCTGAGCAGGACCACACTGTTGAAAAGGAGCCCAGCAAAGTCTCTCAAAAGCCCTAATCTAAGGAAACAAGAGAGAAGAGGAGCTAGGCAACAGTCTCAGTGCAGAGAACCTAATGATAGAAAAAAATAATAATAGAAATAATAATATAAAAAAATTATAAGAATTGCTAATTTTAAAGGCCTGAAGATTGCCACATTGAATACCTTTCCTCAGGCCCAAATGCAGGGAACGGTGGAAGTTGGAAGCAATTAAGAGAAAGGAAATCTGCTTGGAGTGCTCATTCCCAGGGCCAACAAAAAGAAAAAGAGAACTGTAGCCAGGTGCAAGCTGGTGTTTAAGCACATGTCAAAGCAGAGTTGTGCTGAGGAGCAGGGGGTGCTCTGAGGTGGCTGCTCATGACACGGCCCTGCCTGTAGGCTTTGCACGTGCCCAAGCAGGCAGACATGAACAAGACAGGAGCCACCAGAGGAGACAGACAGACAGAAAACCCTCTGAACATGGAAAGGATTCAAGAGAAAAGAAATTGACCCAGCTGAGTTCAGCTTTATTAACAAGGAATAGCTAAAGGCTAAACAAGGGGAAAAGCAGGGGATTATCAATATATAGATTTATCATAAAGGCTGAATTATTAATTTCTTTTTTTTGGAAACCATTTAAGACACATGTACATAGGTGGCAATACTCCGTTCACACATATGAATTTGAGTGAAATACACTGCTATTTGGAGGAATCCTGTTGCAGAAGCCACAGAAGATAAACTATTTATTGTACCTTAGTCATTTTATGGCACATATCTCTCATTCAAAGTCTCAAGTATTGACTTGTTCCTCTACCTAGCTAAGTGGAAAAACATCAGTTTTCCTCTTCTCCACTGGTAACTTTCTAGGCTCACACAAGAAGCATGTGGCAGGGAGAGGAATTGCTTTCACCTCCCTGAGTCACTAGACAGTGCTGCCATTTCCCAGCTATTCTTTCTCCCTATTTGTGATCAGTGTTTTCTCTTATAAGCTGTGGAAAGATAGGGACAAAATGCAATAGTTATCTCCTCCATAGATGGTGGTTCTATTCAGTTTCACTGCTCTAAAACAAAAAAAAAAAATAAATAAAAGGCATACAGAATTTTGAGGAAAGATCAATTAAAAACAGAAGAAAAGATTGGGTGCATTAATCATACTGTTTTTTAAGAGATGACTGGCAGACAGCACAGGACAAAGAGGATCCTTTTGAAAGGGATTCCTCTCAGTCCTGTGTTTCTAAATGGTAATGGTGTCTAACTATATGTCAACTCTTTCCAACTTCATTCATCAAACAGAACCTCTAGAGAGACCATGTTGATCCCCATGGCTATAAAACTCCCTCAGTGCTGTAATGATCTGAAGGTACAAAAATTCCATGGAAATAAATCCCAATTAAATACCCATTAACAACGATGGAAAGATCACTGGGGCTATTAGAGGCAGCCCTAAGACACAGCAACCACACACACAAAATTGTCCAGATTCTTATTTATCTGCTTTAATCACTGTAGTGCAAAGAAAAGCCTTCCTAATATTTCAATAACTAGTGCTAATTTATTGCAACTGAACTCAGTAGCATTTTCATAAGGCTTAAGTACTTATTATTTGTATCGTGGTGCCAAGTAGCACTCTCAATCCAGATCATTCCCTTTTTCTCAGAGTTATAAGGCAAGCTGCTTCTTCCATCCTCCAAAGCAAGACACAATGGAAGATGTAAGATCCCAAGTTCACCAGCACAACACAAAGAGCTGAAGCAACTTTTCCAATTTTACTTGGAAGGTTGTGGCAAAACCTGGAACCGAGCATGCTTTTACAGGGTTTTAGCTATAGGAGACTCCCCTTTACCAGTGGGATGCTTTTAAACTTCTTGCTGATAATAGGCTTGGATCACAAGGATGCAGTGCTGGCTGATTTCTGCCATGGTCCAGAGATTTAACACAGAGTTGAGAAAGCAGATTATTTTTGAAATGGCTACTCCCATGTTGCTGTTCAAACACAACTTTGAGCATTCAGACATGTCTGATCCCAAATCTAGTGATGTATCACGTTCCCATGGAAAATATGACAAGAAGACAGTCCTCAACCTCACTGGCAGTCAAGCACCATTCAGGAAGATGAGCAGAGGGCAGCACCCACATAGGTTTGACCTTTTTATTTACTGATATTACAAAGGCAGTTTCCTGCTTCACCTTAAACCTTTCTGCCTTATATGAGCAAAAAGAATCCTCACCACTCTGTGAAAATTTACACCAAGCAAAAATCTGGGCTTTGCAACTTCTTCAAAACCTCACTGCAATTATAGCTACAGACCCACAAAAGTCCAAATCCTGAATATTCCTGAAATTCAAATAGGCTGTGCCATCCTAACTACACTATCACCTAAGAAGAGATGTGATCTGTGTGATACACTCTAGTCCAGGTTTTGATCTCAACATAGCACACAGAGGACATCGTTGAAAGTGACATGTGATATCTTACTGAATTCAGGCTCAGGGAAATTGCCAGTACTTATCTTCCTTGACCAGAGTGCAGCCTTCAAAGCAGTAATCATGAAATCTTATTACTGTACAAAGATTGCAATTATACACTGGTATCTGTGGTTCATACTTTTTTGATTGGTTTCGTGCTTACCTGACTGGGAAATACCAGTTTCTGTCTCTAGGAAACTATTCCTTGGTGCTGCCTTCTTTCTGCCAAGCACCTCCCTTCTCCAAAGGGGGATGCATTACACATGGCTCCAACAAATTTTGTCCTAACCGGTAGAAGCACAATTTATTTGTTTTCCCTTAAATCCGAAAGGCCACTACACTCTCATATCCAAGTGACATGAATGAAAGTAAAAAAATGAATGCTTTGCAAGCACTGTTAAAAATTAGAACCTGCGGTTCTGTATTTTCATTCACTGCATTGAAACACTTACTTCCTCTGCAAATAATGGACTAATCAAATTAAAACTTCCTCAGGAAAGCAAGTGGTTCTGACCTGGCCCATGTACTTTTCACTTCACACTAATAAATCAATATTTTCCTACTGTCCTTTGCCTTTCTTCCTGCAGGTTACCAGTAGTCCCTTTGCCCAGTGCTATTGCCTTTGTCAGCTGGATTCTGGCTTTTCCTTTCTTTTTGCTGGCACCTGTTTTAAAGGTCACACATAGCTCCAGAAAACACTGTCCATCAACTGACTGCATTAGAGACTCCTGTTTGCAGTGCTGCTGCATCCCCTGGTGCACGTTTCTGCCCCAATGTTCACATCTGGAGGGTTTCATGCATCAGTTTTCAAAGAACAAATCTTTGTGTACCCCGCCTAACCACCTTTAGCTTATTTCTGAAAACCATCTCTTGGTCTACATTTCATTAAATAAGAAACCCTTAGGTTTCATTCACAGCCATACAAGAGGCCTGTAGAAACCACAGCAATCAGCTCCAAGAAACAGGGTTCTTAAGAAACTGTGTCACATATTTTTAGTGACTTTCAATACATTTTGTCAGTTGGAAATGAGGACAAGATAAGATTACATGACCAATGTTTCCTTGCAGGCACCTCAGCATCACTGTGGGGCAAAGGCTCCTTCTCAAGCACCAGATTAGAAAATCAGCTTTGATCAAATTCTGACTATTAAAAGAGACCAAATCCTGGAGCTGGACACAAACCCTTGGCTTTTGTTTCCTACTGAGAATACACTTGCACAGATTTGAGGGTTTTGGGGGGGGGGGGGTTAGTAAGATTGATAATCCGAATTTAAGATTTTCTAGAGCAAAGACTTTTAATAAAATCTGTGAAAACTGAGATACAGTGCTGCTGGTAAAATAAATAGACTTTGCTGAGCTTCTCACTGTAAATCCTTGATTTTTCTAGGCTTTAGATTCCCCTAAATGTAACTGTTTGGGATAGGTTATGTTTACCAAATGTCCATCTCATGCTGATTTTTCTTGTGGAAAAGTTCAATCAAAACGACCTAACCAATAACCTGAATGGGCTTAGGAGGATCTGCATTTCTTTTTCTATTGTAGTAAGTGTCTTTCTGGATACTTCTCCTCCAGTGTGTTCTGCTGTGTGCCAGGATGCTCCCTGGGAACAGATGC
Source organism: Molothrus aeneus (assembly GCF_037042795.1). NCBI lineage: Eukaryota > Metazoa > Chordata > Aves > Passeriformes > Icteridae > Molothrus > Molothrus aeneus. The sequence goes on along the minus strand of NC_089653.1, from coordinate 27,544,283 downwards.
ACCCAGGTGAGGTTATGAACTCATAGCCCTGTTCCTTTTCTCGCTGGTGAACACTGGGTAAGATTACTTTTTTCATTGCAGATGGAAACATACCCAAATGTGACTGTGTTGAGGGTCTTTGAAATGTTACAAACTCCAGAATTTTGCATGGAGACTCATTAGATGCTGCAGTTTGATTCTCAACAATTCCACTGCACCACTTTGTTTCCTCCTCACCTCAGTCTTCCCACCCAGGTTATACAGATGTTGAAGAATAATGAAGTGTTTTTCCATCTGGACTCGGTGGCCCCCTTTCCCCTGCCCTGAAGGAAGTGTTTAGCATTGGAATTAATGTGGAGTACTGGAAAATCAGAGAGCAGGAGGGGATTTGTGCCGTTGGGCTGAAGCAGTAGAAATGCTGCTAGAGGGTCCTGGGAGGTTGGATGGAGATGATCAGGTTTAAAAAAGTAGCTACAAATTCAAAGGAGTGCTTAAAAATGAGGAAAGGTGGGTGGCTGGGTGTTTGGGAGGACATTATAGGCAATAGCAGTCCTTAGCTGCTGTAGTCTGCCAGAGAGTAACAATGAAAACACACAGACAAAACAGCTTGGTTAAATTAATGCTAAATCCCGGAGAGATTCTTGAGTCAAATCCTCTCTTGTGCACTTCAAGCCATGTCAAGTGCCTGAAGAGATGTGGGACTGTGGGAACCTGTGACAGCACTGCCAGCACATTGGGCCAAATGCCTAAGGTATCCCCAGTGTGATATAATAGGGGAAAGCAAGGGGAACAGGGAAAGTCTGACATTCCCACCCTACATGTCCAGCACCCACCACTGCAGACCCCTTCCCTGGAGGCACACAGAGGACTGAGCACAGCTCATTGCAGCAGTGATAGCTGCAGAGCCACCTCCCACAGAATCTGCAGCCGCAGTTGGCAGTGGAAGAGCCGGGACAAGAGCTGGCACACCCCAGCCGGGCTTCCTCTGCACTCTGCAGCACAGGGAATACATGATCCCCACGAGAAAACTGCTCAGCTCCAGCCACAGAGCAGAATCTCTGTGCATGGGGGGCGGTGGAAAACACCAGAGGGGACAAAACTGCAACCAATGGATTTGGGATCTGAGCGAGCCATGGGAGCCCTTGGCTTGACCCCAAATCCGTTGATGTTCTTTGCATGAAACAGTCACTGAGCAAATTTCTTCAGTACCCCAGCCTCATTTGATGAATAGCGAGTTATACCGTATTTCATTGCAACCCATAACTCCATTATTGCTAAGAGGCATGAGGTGAAACTATAGATATTCCTTGACTCCCATCCTATTACTAGTATGAGACAAAATGATACATGTGCTGATAAAAGGATTTGAAATGATGGTCTGTGTGTCAGAAGTGCCAGTACAGTCAGAATTATTTTTAAAAGATTATATTAAAGCATAAATTAAAAGGCTACCCAAAAAGAAAAGTACATGACTTCCAATAGGGTATAACATCTATCAAGGTTTAGCATACACTGTGTAGTTACCCTTAATGGGCTCAGTCTTTCTCATAGATTATTCACATATTCTGTGGGAAGTCAGGCTGGATCCTTTTTCTATCCCCTGTAAACCATGGTTGATAATATCTTTCCATTATATTCCTAAGGTGTAGCTATTTCATTTTTACCCAAGGGATCCCAGAGCTATTGTGTCGTCCCTAGAATGCTTTAAAACAATTTGTCTGTGTAGCAATTCTTCTTTATTCCTCCCTGTTGCACAAAATCTCACATTTTCTTAATTTGATCACATGAAATGTTTGGGCTTGACTACTGAAAGAAATTACAACCTTTTAAAGGGTAAAAAAAAATCCCAAATGTCTTGAGAGGTTACGTGTTGTCTGTGTAATGCATGGACAAACAGTGCTCGGACAATCAATTGCTTGATTAGATACTAATTCCCTGTGGTTTATCTTAAAGGTACACAGTTCAGCCTTTTAGCAAGTTCAGCCTTAAAAGAAGCACATAAACCTGGACAAGCCAATAGAAAAAAGTAACAATGCTAATACAATGAAGATGTCCAGTCTTCCTGCAGAGGATTTTGCCCCACAAATACTTTTATTTTTTTCAATTTCTTTTTCTACTGGGATTTCCACAAATTACACAAATAGAATATCTGCTGGGAGAACAGTATTCCAAATGACTGTTAACTGCCTAAATATTGCCAGTAAATACATTTTGGCTTTGTTATGCCTAATAATCATTCATTATTGAATCATCCATTTCTTTATTGGATATGAAGACAAATTAACAAAGCAAGTGGAAGTGCTCTAGACTGAAATGCCTGTTATCTTAGCTTCATTGAGGTTATTTCCCCCTCACCCCGACTTCCTGGAAAAACTCTTTGCTCCCTTATGGTGTCAGGTTTTAACCCCAGCCACCAGCTATTTGCTCAGTCCCCCACCAGCAGGATCAGGGAGAGAACTGGAAAAGTAAAACCTGGAAAACTTGTGGGTTGTGATAAAGACAGTTTAATACAGAAAGCAAAAGCAGTGCACACAAGCAAAGCAAAACAAGGAATGAATTCACTGCTCCCCATGGGCAGGCAGATGTTCAGCCATCCCCGGGAGAGCAGGGCCCAATCTCATGTAACAGGGACTTGGGAAGATAAATGCCATCACTCCAAATATCCCCCCTTTGTCCTTCTTCCTCCCACTTTGTGTCCTGAGCATGATGTTATTTGGTCTGGAATACCCCTTTGGGTCACCTGTCCTGGCTGTGTCTCCTCCCAGCCCTGTGTCTCTGGGAAGCCAGGGCTGCCCTGCCTCTGCTCTGGGATGCTGGTGACACTGGTGACCAGGTTGTCCTGGCAGGGACATGGTGGCATGACATTTTCACAGGAGCCAGCTCAGGTTCTCTGTGCAAGCCTAGGTTTTGACCTGCTGGGCTGGGGCTTCTGCATCCTCAGAATACAGAGCCGGCAAGGACAGAGCTGCCTGTCAGGTCTGGGAGGTTTTTGTCCCACGTGGGAGGTTTGAATGCTGCTGTGACTTTCTCCCCTGCCACATCTAGATCCCAGAGGGGCTGGTTGGGAGCACTTTAATTACAAGGGTTGCAGCATCAGCAGTCTCCAGTGTGGCTGGTGGAAAGCATCTGACCAAGACAGCTGCAAGCTCAAAGGCTGGATCCTGATGTGTTAAAAGGGCTTGGAGCTGCATCTTCTGTAGCTGCCCTAATTCCCTTTATCTTCTCCCAGAGAAGAGTTGATGTGCATCCTTCTGCCTTGCAGAGTTTCTTGGTAAATCTAAAGACCAATAAAGTCTTTACAGCAGAGCCTACCACGGTCTAATATTGGCCATTAAAAAAAACAAACCTGAATAAGTCTTACTGTTAGTTTCATCTACCAACCTTCAAGGCAACAGGTATTAGTCACAAATGCAATTATTATTATATTTAACTGTTATGGTACCTATATCTCCATGATTTTGTGTCTGTAACAAAAAATAAGAAGAAATAAAATAAGAAATAAAAGAAAAAATAAATAAGAGAAAGAAATAAAGAAAAGTGAAACCCCATATTTTTCCTTTTAAGGCAGTGAAAAGGGCATGGACCTCTATAAATAATTCTTTAATAAAAAGAGCAAAACTTCATTTTCTTCCTCTTATATCTCTTGAGAATATGTCTTGCCTGAGAAGAGTCTGTTTTGAATGAAAAACAACAAAAACCGTGGCCAAGAGCAGGAACACCTCCTGTAAGAAGTAGGAATGAAGTAGCTTTTCATGCAACCATGCAACCAAAAGCTCAGATCAGAACTTCAGCTTGCCTAACCCCAACTTAAGGAAATCCCAAACCTGAATCTTCTCCAAAACTGAACCATACAACAAGAGATATGATGTCCCAATCTAAGCCTCCTGGCTTTCAGAGCTTGTACCAAATCAACAGGTCTGGGTGGTTTTTTGGGTGTGTTAGTGGGATAGTGCTAGTTCAGAACAATGAAACCTCTTTGACTGATAGATTTCACACTGGTGCTGAGGGCTGACACTGGACCTGCTCACCACTTAATTCTCAACTAAGCCCTTGGGCTCAAGTGAAACCTCTTTGCCTTGTGCTGACTTTCTGCACAGGGGTGAATTTCATTCTGTGTGAGATCTGTCCATGCAAAGACGTAAAGAGGAATGAGAAACATCTCCCTCCATTTCCACAACGTGTCCCCAATTTCCTCTTAAAATGTCTCTGCTAATTGCTTTCAAATGCTGGCACGTAGGCGCTCTTTGGAGGAGGCACTCGTTCAAGCAAAATGTGGAAATCTCCAGGGCTGATTTTGGTTTTCAGAGAATAGTGTCCCCAAAAACAAATCCTAAAAAAAATAAGTTGCTATTTCTCCAGTGAAAGTATCTGAAGAGCAAGACATCTTTTTTTTTTCAGCCTGACAGACTGAAACATCAATACTGAGGAACATTTGCATGTAATTACGTAACTCATCCAGCTTTTCCTGATCGAGCGATATGGCATGCAAGCCAAGCACCAGTGTACAATAAAACAGACTAAATCCTTATTGCCAAGATTAGCTTCAACTGCTTTTGGGGTTTCTTTGTGAAAAGGTACTTTCAAGTCAGCTGATGGCTACATATTATTGTCCCACTAAAAAGCATCACAAGGGCTAAGCACTCCACACTCCTGCTAGTGCAATAATTTATTCCTTTTGCTGATCTAAAGATGCAAAAGTCCTCTTCTTCTCATCATAACTGACTTAACAAAAATCTCCAGTGACAAATTGATTTTTTTCAACCTGTCAAGTTCCTGTTGTGGATTTAAAGTGAAACAATCTTTAATTTATTCTTAACATTTAATCTCAATAAAACACTCAAACAGCAGCTTCTGCTGGCATTTGGAATGCAGCAGTTTGTGGATGGATTCATTTCTCTTTGTCTCTTTACACAATAGACAATACCCATGGTTAACCCAGTAACATGGTTTACCCCTGAACTGATTTTACCATGATTTGGATTATGATACTCAGGCCCTCTCCTGCACAGGCTCACTGAATTCATGTTAGGCTAAGGCTTTAGATACACCAAAGAAATTCATCCAGTTTGGTGCTGCCACTTCATCAGCCTTAAATCAGTTTGTGGGAGAAAGCTGCTCCCAGAAGCAAAGCCAAACCTAATGAAGTTCAGAGTTTTCATCTCTCATTTCCACAGGACACCCGTCAGAAGGTCACTCCTGGGAATGAGCACTAGATGCATGGATCTGTTCCTGTGGCACAGTGTTTCAGGAAAGAAATCTATTGTTAGCTACAGAAATACTCTCCAACCAGACACACACACACCACGAGTGAATATTCTCTCTTTCTCAGTCTCTGTTGGTTTCTGACACGGCTCCTCCACACAGTAAGTTCACATTTTGCTGCTGTTTAAGTGTCCAAATGCTGCCAGCAATGCTGCCAGCATTGACTCTTTTGCTCTCCACAGAGCCTTTCACAACTATAAAGCACATTTTCTTTCTTCCTCCCTAAGCTTTTTTGTTTGCCATTGGCCAAATAATGTTGATAATAATCCCTTCAAGGGAAAGAAGTTTACAAGCATAAAAATTACCTTTGTGTCTTGTAAGACAACACAATCTCTAGCTCCCTGTGGTCATTTGTCATAGGAAAATGAAAGTGTTTAATGGTATTGACCAATGCCACATGCTGAATCATCTTTGAGAGCCCAAAACTTTCAGTCACGGGTTAGATATTAGCCAGCCATGCATGCTACATCTATATAAAACAGAGATCTTTAGTTCAAATTTTCCCCTTTAAAAAAATGTTCATTGTTCTGGCTTTTTTCAAATAAGTACTACTAATTACTGTGTGTATGTAATATTTTTTCTGACATAACCTCTCACCTCTCATAGAAAAGCCACTTGAGAGGGAGGAAATTGCACAAGGGGCCTTGTATCTCTTACCAACCATTTCTGACCTTCTCAAAGGTGATGGTAAAACCTTGTCCAGAACTACTGGAAGACCTGGATGCACAGTCCTTTCAGAAGGGTCAAATAAGAGCTTTTTTGGCTGTGGTCAGACATGAAAGTGTTACAGACAACATAAAAAAGATGGGTCTGCAAGTTCTGAGTTCGAGCTGAGGAGGAAACCACTGAGAGTACTGCCATCAAGCTGACCTGTTGTGTCTCCTGGTTTCTTTGCAGTTCTCCATCTGTCACTGTCCACCTGGCGACCCTCGCCTTCTACTTTTGTTGCAAGCTCTTGAGGATTTGAGGCTTCTGGCAATTAGGGACTTTTGGGGCCTGTATTGCACTTGGAACCAGTACATAGGTCCTAGTCATGAGTGAGGGTCCCTCATGTGATGATATTGGTGATAGTGATGGTAGAATTGCCATCTTTTGGGAAATCCTGATGTTGGGATTATTTTCTCTGCTGCAACCAAAAGCACATATTTCCCTCACAGAAAGGAATTTATTTTTTTTTAATAATGAGCACTATGAAGTTATTTAATCTGAATTATATCAAACATAGGTCTGTTAAGTACTGCATGTAAAAACACCAGCATAGTATTAACAGTTGTCAATCTGACCTAAGAGTCTGAATAAAATTAAATGAAATGCCAGTGACATAACAGACCTTTTTATCTTTGAAGGAAGGAAAGATTCTGTTTTACTGTAACAAAATGTTTCAGGATTACTAAAATAAAATTAGAGTGTCACAGTTATTTGTTTCAGCTTCTTATCTTTGAAAACATCATAAGAGTTGACACATTCCTGCAAAATATTTCATAGTATGAAGCCTTGCTTGTTGGATAGGAAGATGATCTTTCAGAAAAGCTCTTCTCAGAGAGTTTAGCTTTGGTCAAATGCTAGAACTCTGCAGAATGAAATTACGAGAGGACTTGCATTTCATGGAATCATAGAATGGTTTGGGTTGGAAGAGACTTTAAAGACCATCTAGCTCCCACCCCTCTGCCATGGGCATATACACGATCTACTAGACTGGGCCTGACATTTCAGAGATAATGAAGAGGTACTGTGAAAACACCAAGTTCACTATTTCCACAAATGCATGGAAACCAATAACGATTTAAAAAAGCCAAAGTGTTAGTGCTGGGCTCAGAGAAGTACTTTGAATTCATTATCCTCAGAGGGCTTCACAAAAGTACTCAGTGTCATTCTTTGAGCTCTCCAATGTCACAGTCTTGCCTCGGTGTGCAAGTCATAACTAGATAACTTTTCTTATCTTTTCTTATTAAAAAGAGACAGAGAAAGAAAGATGCAGCAAACCCAAACTGATTCTAATCCAAGGACCTTTTCAATCTCCCATCAAATATTCACATTCTTTGGCCCTTATTTATAAGTTTATATTAGCAGACTAACATCATAAATAACAGCCCTATTTGAAGCTAGCAAAAAGACGAATCACATCTGTGAAATGTGGCTCACCTCCATGATTCCAAAGTAGGCTGTGAAAATACAACCGACCTGATTCCATGAGACAGCCATGAAAGACAGTGTGCTGGGCACCAGGCTTTGCCTTTCAGGGCACTCCTGCTGGAGGGCTGCATAAGACTGGGCATGTCTCCTTTAGGAAGGTGTCTCAGGTATAAAAGTGAGGGAAGAAAAGGAGGCATTAGAAGGCTGATCTATCACAGTTTCCATTAGAGCTCTGGGTCCCCACACAGATGGCAAAGGAATGTCAACACATTCAGAAGTGTGTATATATATATATGTACACACATATATGTATATGTATATATATGTGTGTGTGAGTGAGTGTGAGTGAGCTGCTGCTCCACTGAATTTCAATAGCCCAGCTTTATCTCACTTGCTTTCTGAGTCACGTGAACTGCTCTCTGCAGAAATGCTGAGGTGTAAATTTGCAACCCATCAGCTGCTCCACAGTAACTGTGTGAGCTTGCAAGCCATGATGGATGCAAGGCAGCCCAGCCCCTGCTCTTTGCCAGTTAAGCTACTTCATATTTAACTTACCACAGGCACCTCAGGGGCCTCATGCAAGTGCAAGTCACCACAGACCAGCTGATGTGCTGTAGGTTTGCACCATATTTCACAGCTTGCTGTAGCAGTAGACAGTTGTTGGGCATGAAGGGGATAAAGGCAGCAAGAGCAGCTCTGGTTTCAGGTTTCCATGCAAAACAAAGCCCATCAGAAGGTAGAGCACATTGTGGAATGAAACCGATAGGTCAGGCTGAGCTGGATATGCTGCGGTGCGGGGCAGGAGGGAGCTGATGTGAAAGAAAAGCAAATCTGCTCCTTAAAACCACTATCCAACACACTATGCAGTATTACAAGTCTCTTTCCCTGCTCATGTCCTCACCTTCACCCAGCTTTGCCTCCCCAGGTCCCTGTCACAACCTGCCATTGTCCCTCTGGGAGCCATGTGGGGACAGCAGTGACTGAGAATTGCAGCTGTATGGTACAATTTTGATTTCAGAGCTGAGAATCCCTCTTGGATTTCCCATTTGTTTATGTGAGCATATTCCAGTTTAGTCATCCAGCTACCAGCATTTGTGGAGGAACATTCTGACACATGGCAGATAAGGATACCCCTGATATGTTCTCAATATCCCCAAGTTAAATGATAAATGTAAAGAGTTTAGATACAGTCCAAAAGACATGGAACCCCAAATCCTGAGTCTGCTGTTCTTGGCCTTTCACAGTGACCTAAAGGAAAGCCAAATTTTTATGAGCATGATTGCTAAACCAAAATTGACTGGAGGTGTTGCCTTAGGTTGAGCTCTGACAGATTTCGGGCACAAACATTCCCTGACAGTGAAAAAGCCTTTTCAGGTGTCTCAAGCCAGGCATCCCAAATCAGTGACCACTTTTGAAAATAAAAATGTAGGTCTGGGAACCCATTCCCACTAAGTCTTGTTTATGTGAGTGCACAGCTACAATGGACTGCTTGTCTGTGTAATGGCCAGACTCTGAGTAAGGATTTGCAGACTCAGGCTCCTAATCACAGTCAGTGGAATCCTAGCTCTAATGAAATCAAGGGAAATTTCCCTTTGACTTCAGCTGGGACCTGGGTTTCACCTTGTGTGTTCCCACCTACAAAATGTGATTAACCAGGCTGCTTTCTTCACCATAGTGTTGGGAGGCTGTAGTCATTAGTGGCTACAAAGAATTATTTTATTTCTTGGGGTTGAAGCTGCTGTTGAAATCTAAAACATTGTTAATCCAGCTTTTTAAATCACGTCGCTTCTTGAGCGTTTTGCAAACAAGCAAACAAAGTGCCTGAGGCTCCCCAAAATAAAATAACTTCACCTTTAGCGCTTGAACTTGGAAGCACCATATGTCATCCTGGGAGTGCAAAGTCTGCTTTTCATGAGCTGCAAAAACTCCCTGGGGGAGATCTGGGGACCGCCAAAAGTTCTTTGGGGGACTCTCTTTTGTACTGAAACTAGGGAAGTCTCAGCGGGCTTACCCAGCTGCTGGAAATTCTTCCACAGACACTGATGTGCAGCGCTGTTCCAAAACAAATATCTGCGAGTCCCACACTTCATCCATCTGTTTCGCATTTCAAGGAGTTAGTGTTCCACACACAAGTGTGTTAAGAGACTGAGAGAGCAAGCTGGACCAACAAAGGCTCATTAAAGAAGGGGGATTAGAGGGGGGGGAGGGAAAGAGGAAAAAGGAAGGAAAGATAGAAAGCGAGCTATTTTCCAAATATTTTATACAGAGCCACTGGGCACAGTTAGCATGGAGCTGGCAAGGCCAGTGAAAAATCAAAGGATCTCTCCTCTAAAACCCCTCTGAAATATAAAACGTTGAGTTCCAGTTCAGAACAATACAGAGACCTCAAGCAGAAGCACATTAATGTCAGGGGATAGTGCAAGTCAAATTTATCCCTGATGTCTAATCAACTGTAGAGCAGTTATGCCAGGAATGAAGGAGGCTGCAGGTTCCTATCACTTGACCTGCTTTCTGCTACATTTAAAGTCATAAAAGATAGCTGGTTTTGACCAATAAAAATTTTTAAAAAAGAAATAATTCAGGGGCATTTCTGTAGTTCCCTGTGTCTGATCCAAACTCTTCAGACTTCTGGAAACCTAAGTGAACTGCTCCGCAGCTTTTGTTTTCTGTAATTGTCCCCCACACAGTGCACTGTGGGGACTGCTGAATGCATTTCATACATTTTTTGGCAGCAGCATTCCGTGTTGTGTTAAGGGTTCATTAATCTGCTTGCCACTAGGCCCCTGTGAAAAGAGGAAATTGTTTCACACTTGCTGAAAGACCGAGAAAAGAGTTTAGAGAGGAAGGAGAAACAGATTAAATGGGAAATACAAGCAATGGAGAGACAGGTTTGGGGCAGTGCTTTGTCACTCTCAGATCGTACAAAGGCTAATATGTGAACTTGTGGAATGTGACAGACTTTTGTTCAGGGAAACTGTGCTACTGTGTCATTAATTAGCCCAAGACAGGAGATTTGGCTGCAGCTCATCTCTGCACAGAGTATGTGAGCTGAAACAATCAAGGCCCGTTTCCAGGCTAGGATGGCAAAGGAAATGAGGGGTCATAAGAAAGATATTAGTAAAAGGAGCAGGGTTTCAATAAACTGAAATCATGAATCAAAGAAACAATAATTTCAAAGGAGAGAGGTCAGTGGTCTGGGAAGAAATTATTTTCCTGAGAAAGGCAGGGTGGCAGTGGCCCATGCCATGTCTGCTGAGTGATGCCCAGCAGCTCGAACATGTTCACCCAACTAACTCAGTCTGGATTTGTTGTGTGGTACCCAAGTCATTCCTGCAGACAAGGCTTAGAATTAAACACCCTCAAGGCCTGGAGATACATTTCATCTCCCAATATGCTTCCTAAATCTTCTAAACTCCCTGGCACACAAAATGGTTGGAAAGAGCATGGAGTACTCGGGTTTCACACTGCTGTGGGAGTGTGGATGGCTGGAAGGGAGGACCAGGGGAAATGTCCTCCCAACCTGACTTAAACCTTGTGGTTAGCAGCAACTCCTCTGCAGAGACAAAAGCAAGAGCAAGAGCTGTTATCACCACTTTTCACAGCAAACAGGTCTTGGGGAACAGTCCTCTGGGTCCCACAGATTTGGATGCCTTTGGCATACACATAAGGGTTTCAGATTCAGGCCCAGTTCTGTGCTGAAGCAGTGTGCATCAGACATGCAGTAAGGATGACATATAGTGTTTTGAGAAAAAAATAAACAAACCACTGTGGTTTGAGTTTACAGGCCTATCAAGTATTCCCCTAAATACAAGCGAAAATTCTGATAAACAGTTTCAGCATTGCCTCAGACAAAAATATGCTAACCAGGATGGGCTTTCATTTTTTTTTTTAGTGATTATGAGCTGGTTAGGCAAAGCAAAATTTGAAAATAATATGGATTGGAACAATCTACTTTATCGGAATCATAAAAATAAAAATACGAGACTGGAGTTGTTGAATAAATTCTTAGTGCAAACCAACCCAAAAAAAGAGCTTCTTCCTTTGCTCCTCCTGAGCTTTAACAAAAGTTAACTGATTGCACTGGCCAGATGGCAATAAGTTTTGCAATACCAAGTTTGATGTGTTTTAACATTTTTGGCTGGTCCTGAGTGCAATCACCTCTTGCAGAGAGACATTTGGACTCTACCCATAGCTCAGCTGCTCAGAAACAAGATCAGACATTGTTGACTAAGAAGTACCAGCATTTAAAATTTCACCTTGTTCTTACAGCACAAGGTAGTTTGGTTGGTTCCTCTGCAGAAGGAGAGGATGTTTTCTCCAAAGCTCTAATAAACCTTCCTGCCTTGCCTGTTTGTGCATGAAGGTAAAGGAACAGGAGGTGGGCAGATGTACTTGCGCATTGACGTTGCACGTAGCATTTGGCAAGACACGCTGCTCATCCCAGGAGTGGCCTTTTTTTTCTTTTTTCTTTTTTTTCTCTCCCATTGCTGGTTCATGGAAATTTGCAACCAGCCAAATGAACAGGAATAACCCATGACATTATGCCTCCCACCAGTGAGTCACCACTGGTAGAACTGGGATGGAGCCCTGAGCTCCTGTACCACAAAGGGGCCTACAGTTTCTCAGATACTTGATTGACTGCTAAATGAATGGCAAGCACTTCGTTTTCTGTAGTGTGTCATGATTAATTCATCTCCCTCTCATACCCCCACTGTACATGTTGTAGTGGGCTTCATTCATGAACTGAAAAAGACCTGAGTAATGCTCCCCTACTCACAGTTTTGTTTCTCCATAGAAGGTCACAAAATATACTATGGCTGCAGGTGGTCTTATATAAACAAAGCAATCTGGCCACAGTTCAAGGCTCAGCAATGTAATTTTGTCAAGTGATCATTTTGTTGAAATAGTTGGATGCCTATAAAACATCTGCAAATGCTAAATTTAAAATACAAATAAAGCCCAGAGTTGGAAACTCCTCAGACTTCTGGTGAAAACATTGTTTTGTAGAACACAGCTCTCTTGTCCCATGTAAATCTGATGCTGAATGTGGACAAACAGCTTAGTTCCTGATTGTGCCAAGAAAATGGGCTTTCTGTGGGTGCAGAGCTCTTTTATTCCTGCAGGATCATAGCACAGCTTGTGATGGGAGAGCAATAAAAATCAGTTTGGGAACTAAGGGGAGAAGGCTCAGGGTGATATTCTTGCAGATTGTGAAACTTGAATTAAACAGAAGAATGAAATCATCTTTCTGTTACTGATTTAGCACTTGGCTGAGATATTAGACCCTGTCCTGAGAAAAGTCCATAAATGGTATCACCCCAGGAGAGAAACGGTGAAGGCATTGAGTCATGGGGATGCTCATCTGAGACAAAGGTCCCTGCTGGCTTTCTGATGGCCCACAAAGGGACAGTCCCTCACTGCTGGAGCAGGGGAAGATGAAAATGCCTCCTCAGTCTGCCCCACTCTTGTCTGTCTAACTGTGTGATGAAAAGCAAAGGGGCAGAGCCGAGGCTCCCTCAGTGCAGCATCTACCTGCTCCAGACAAATTGAGGGCTTGCAGCAGCATGGCATCTGCTGAAGGAGCTGTGGGAACTGAGGGAGAGAAAAGTCAGGAGCTGGGTGATTTAGGAGGATACAAGATCTTCCACAAGAAAGGGCTTAAAAGGGCAGCTGCCACCTCACCTTACCCCAGAGATGAAGGATAATATGGTTATAGCCTCCCACTAGGTACCCAGCAGGAGCCCTTAGGTTTTGGTTTAGCACTTAGCAATCTGAACCGGGGAAGGAAAAAAGAAAGGAATGGGGAAAGGATTTTTTACGTATTTTTCCATGTTTGTTTTTCAGCCCTGATGACTTTTCAATTAACACCCTTACTCACATTTCCCAAGGAAGGCTTGCTGCTGTATGCCAGGGGTGAGACAGCCAAGCAGCGCTGCTGCTCTCAGCACATCCCCAGCAATCTGAGCAGACACGGTGCATTGTAACAGCAGGTGGTGTTGCAGGTTAGGAGTGAGCTCCAGAGCAGAGTTTTGCTCAGCTCTTGACTGCACAATGCCTGGCTCCAAACACTGCTATCAGTCTCCCAGGCCCCGTCTGAGCCACAGCTTGAGCAGCGCTCTCTCGCAGCTGTGCTGCCTTCAGAACTGTCGGCACATCTTTCCTGGTATGGTTTTTCTATCCAGCTTTGCAGCCTGGGATTTCTCTAACAATTGTGTGAGCCAAAATCATGCTCTTGACTGTCCCTCTGGGTAATATGTCACTTAATTGGTTAATACGCTTGTAATATAGTTTAAAGTCATAGCGGGTGTGGACACAAATGGCTTTGAAAAACAGCCTCAAATGCAATTATAAGCCTTATTAGCTTTGCAAAGAAAGAGAAAAAAAAACCCTCTTCTGTGTCTGGCACAGGTGGGACTGATCCTGTAGATAGGGCAAGAAAGGCCTTTGGCATTTTTACCGCGGCACCAGGTCATTGTTTCAAGCGGTGTGTAAGGAGCATTTTCTCCTCTGGGCAGCCCTCAGCAAGGTTAGGTGATGTGATGCCAGGCTTCCCGCACACTCTGCTGCTGGAAGCACCTTTTTTCCTGTGGCTCCCATGAGGGTGAGCTGTGGGCTGTGAAAAGTGGGCAGTATCTGAGGGCAGCAGCCCCCTGGGAGCAGTGAGATGGCCAGTGCTGAGATGCTGAGCCCTCCAGCAGCCTAGGCACTGCAAATCTGCAGTTTTGTCTGCTGTTTGCATGGGCATCTCCCCCGGAACTCCCACTGGGTGTCCCTGAGGACACCACAGGGACAGGCAGGGCTGGGGCAGCACTCCTGCAGCCAGTGCATCACTCCTGCTCTCAAACAGAGCATCTCATAAAGGCACAACTCTCCTATGACAGCTTTCATAAACGGATAAATAACCAAACTCTCTACTCCCAGTTACTGAAAAAGTGATGAGGGCTAACCTGAATTTTCTAAAAGTATAAATGTCCCTAAAGTATTAAGCAAATATTGCTTCCCAGTAGCCTACACACCCTGCTGCCCTACAGATGCATAAAATTCACTTCTTGCATGAGAAAAACATACACATTAATGATATATTCAAACTGTAACAAAGCAGTTAATTCATTTGCTAATACATCTTTTCTGCTTTAGACCCTATCAAGTAATGAACATTTAATGACCTATTCATTTTCCTAAGAACTGCTGCATGGCATGGTGGAATCAATACAAAAGATGACCATTTTCACGCATCAGATAATCTTATCTACAAGGTTAAGATAATATTATGTTAATGTTTCCTGCATTATCTTGCATGCTTTTGACTCCTTTGAGAGGTATTCATTTGGTTTTAGCAGATTTTGCAAGCATTTTTGCTTCCTGGATAATTTCTGTTTCATTTTAACTTTACAGTCATTCCCTGTGCTTGGTCAGTTCCAACAAACAGTAGTGAAAAAACAATAAAGAAATAAATATTAAAAAAGTAAAGGAAAAACAACAGTGCAGGCAAATGCTGTATTTAATCAGCTTTAACCTCCAGTTTACTCTGTAAAGATGAATCAGAGCATGCAGTAAAGAAAGGCCAAGCTGGAGCTCAGGTATGGCTCTTGAACTGGCTTCTGAGTGCTTGCTATAGATAATAATTGAACCTAAATTAAAAACAAACAAAAACAAAATAAAAACCCTTCAGACTAATATCCCTCCCAGCCTTCAGTTTGTTCAAAGCCAGGCCTGGAAGGCATGGAGACAGTGCCATCCACATGTGGATCCTCTCATGGCAAGGAACATATTCCCTTGGAAAACTCAATCTCCACCTCCGCCTGTGCCATCAACAGAGTCAGAGGTGCACCATGGATTTAGGGTGGCATTCCAGGGTGTGCCCTGGGGCATGGCTGTCCCAGCACATGGCCACAGGGAAGGGTGCTGGGCCAGCACATGTCTGGTACACTGAGCAAGGCTGTAACACCTCCCAGCAGTGACAAATACACCCAGAGGTGGCACTTGGTGTGCCCCAAGCTGGAATGCCGAGGTGTGACCAGAGCCCTCACGTGCATTCATGGTAGCTACATAATAACCACATTTAGGAGCCCCTGAATACTCATTTACCTCTCTAAACACAACCATGAGGCTAGTTATGGTCAGTTGGGTCAAAACACATTTTTTAAAAGTCCCTAAGCACTGATTTTATCAGTATGCCTCTACAGCACCAACAGACATGCCTCTAATGCGCTGGATAAATACATTAAAATACATTAAACACATTAAAACATCCCTGACTGACATTGTAAGGAAGGTGCATACGAGGCTGTGTGCAGTAGCTGGGCTCCACACTGCCCCAAGCCCTGCTGTTCACTGTGGAAACAAAGGGTGTTTGCACCACAGCCACCTCCACATTCCCTGGGCTCTGGATGAAACCAAGCCCAGACAGAGCCCCAGCTGTGCTACCAAAGCACAGAACCGAATTAAACACCACCACTTCCACCTCAGTGTGTCTTTGTATGGCCCCTTCTTCCTGCAAGTAGCACCCAGGTTTGGGGACCAAATGGGGGGACCTGGCACTTCCACAGGCTGCTGGCTGTGTGCTCCTCCAGGCAGCTCCCCTCTGCTCTGTGCAGCTCTTTCATACAGCGACCCAGCAGAAAGAAATACTTGTAAAAACTGGAAAATGAGCTGGCAAAGCCAAAGAAACCTGGCAAATGAGCTGCTCAGTTTGGTGGTTTTTGTACTGACACAGCCTGTTTCTCAATTCTGTTCTTTTGGAGCGCGTGTTGTCTACCATCTCTGACCAGGTCTCTAATGCTACTCCTCTAAAACAAATAAACAATTTTATTATTAAATGAATGCTGATACTATGTTTTTCAAGCTAAATTCCACATCAAGGTGTCACAGTTTGCTGGCTTTGAAGACATGAACACGTTCCCACCACTGGCCAGGGCTGCCAACTCTCTAGTTTTCCACTGAGTTTTGCAGTCCTGGGTGTGCTCCTTTTGTCCCTGAAGGCCTGCAACCACCTGAGCTCAGCTTTTGGTCTGATTTTGCCTTCAGCTTCTGGGATGGTACTGAAAACCCTGAAAATAAGGGTTGATCCAGACCTTCAGCTCCAAAAGCTATGGATAAACATAAACAACAGCAGATGTTGCTTCATGAGAAGGAGAAAAACATGCATGCCATCAAGGGGACACAGATATTACAGAAACAATGGAAGGAAAAATTAGCTTGTCATTTTGTCATGAAAGTTATTTTTCTTTCTTTAATTGTGAAATATACTGAATTTTTTTTTTACATAAAAAATGCAATTGCATTTCAGGGTCTTGCTGTAGTGTTTAAGAGTAATGGGCTGGAATAGTATTACTGCCTATAGGTAAAATAAATAAATTTTTTTTTTAAATATTTTTGCTTTGTTTTAACTTTGCACAATATCAATATTTTAATTCTGCTGAGAATCAAGTAATTCTGTAAGTATGATGACTCTTCTATGCAGGCAGCCCTAGCAGGACAGAAGATGCAATCAGATGGGCATCTCTGGGGATGCTTCATAGTATAAAGGATTTTATCCTGTCTGAGCAGAAATATCACTCTCAGATTCTTATGGGAGGGGAAGGGAGGGGAGAGGAGACATGAACAACAGATTTTGCTATGCACTGTCATAACAGAGACATGGAAAGTGAAGTGGAGGAACCACTAATTGTCCAGTTCTGTCAGTCCTGTTTTTTGAGGGGACTATTCACATAAACTTGTAAAGTGTTTCCATTGACTTCCTGTGAGTTTGGACCAGATCCTTTGTCAGTGGCTAAAACTTTCCTGATTTACTCAAGCTTGCAGGTTAGTAGAGTGAAGGATTCTGCTTGCCATGGCAGTGTAGAGAAGCATCAGCCATAAGCAAACCCTCAGTTGCAGCAGGACCTAGGAGCAGCCTGCACCACCAAAGCGAGCCACAATGATTCTATTAAGACAAATATGTCCCCCTCCTCTGGGAAGGAAACCATGCTAGATCTGAAAAAGCCTTCCAGCAAGAGCTATTCTTTAGTATTCTTGCAAAACCTCTGCTGTAAAGCATAGGAGAACCAAAGAGAATACTATAAAGAAGCTGCCTTGAAATGAGTGGAGACATCCCTTGGCAATTGGATGATAGGTTAGAATTAGTCCCACTACACAAAAGCAACTGTTCTGGTCAAACCCATGAGAATGAAGCTCTAACACTGAAGAAGAAAAACAGATAGAGAGACAGGTTGAGAACACAGTTTTTACATAGCTCCACAGATCAAAACCATCTACTATTGCTTAGAATAATAGTCAAAATTACTGGGAAGGGATTTTAAAGGAATAGGTGCTGGAGAGGCCCACAGGAAGAAAAGACTCAGATTCTCAACAGCAGGGATGAGGACAAAAAAAATGAAAAAGACAAGATGAACTTTTCCAGAACACACCAGGAAAACCCTGTATGATAGGGTCTTTGCAGCTAAAAGGCCTGACAGGAAATGGAAGTTTGGAAGACTAATTGAAATTGAGGAAAACTAAGCTAAAATGGATGGGTTCTGTTTCTGTATCTACTCTTTCAATAGCTGACAAGGTGAATGTCTCCATTTTCCCACCTGTAACACATGAGGCCTAATCAGTCCTCTGTCAGCAGTGTGGCAGTCCAGTGTTAGATACAGTTCAAAATTGCTGTGAGAGCCTTGTATGCCAAGTGTTGTATGAATTGTACTGCACTTATTTCTGGGGCTGCTGCTTCCAGAGATGAATCTGTGAACAGATGGGGAAGTCCAGCAAAGTGACCTCCTGACATTGTTTCAGTTTCATACTCTTAACCTCACTTTTGCAAGCAGTACCTCCTAAAAGTAAATGAATGCTTTCCATTGCCCTTACTGACATTTCTGGAATTGCCTTCTCCATGGGCTTTCCTGTAAGAAAGCACCAACTCCCACTTTTTCTGCTCTCCATATATTCTCTCTGCTCCTTCTTTTTCTGCAGCCTGATCAGGAACTGGCCTATTGTCTTTTGAGCTTATGTGAATTGTTGTTTTTCCCCCTTACACAGTGGATTCTCATTGTTAATATGTGAGTTATATGATTACCCACAGCTGGTAATTCACTTCTGTAACCATATAGCTATTTCCTGTATTTTTAGAAATGGCTTTTTCCAGCCCCTCTTACATCTAGTCCCAGTAGTACTGGTTTTAAATAGAAACTTATATTTATCTACAATGTACTAAGTCCTGGCATCCCCCAAGGGACCTAAGAATCATTCCCCATCTCACATACATGACAGGTCTGCAGAAACTGGTTTGTGATGGTGAGAGGGACCTACAGCTTGAGCACTGCTCTTCTACAAATGGGCCTCACAAGCATCTTTGTTCTCTTGGGGCACAAAATCAACCTGCAACCTACAGCCTGTGCTTAGGCATTCCAGCAGTTACTCTCTAAAGGGGACTGCAAAGTGGTTGCTTGTCAAAAGTGTCTCAGACACATTGAGTGCTGCACAAGATAGGAAGCTCATTTGCTGTTTTTACAGCTATCAGCAGCTTTTACTTCTGATTTTACTCAGAAGGGTTCTTCCAGGTGTCCTGCCATGAGTTTATAGGGGAGAGACAAATGGATTTGGGGAAGGATGCACTGCTGCATTTGGTCTTAAAGACTAGAAGAACCCAGTGAAAATGAGTGCTAAGACAAAGGCAAGATCAGATGAGTGCTACAGAGGCCAAGAGAGGTCCCAGCCTGCACTGGATGTTTGTCCCTTATCAGAAATGCTGTATAATAGAAGTTGAACATACCAGCACATGGCTTCCAAGCCCTGCAGGCCACTGCAACACCTCCAAGGTGTTGCATGTCTGCAGGAGGAGAAACCAGTGTATTGTTTGGGTATACTTTTTTTAAAAGTAGTGTGAATAGCATGCATAAATGATCTGTGGGGTTTGTGAAAGGTTCTCTTACCCTGCAAATGGCTCATTCAAGAGGAGCAGTGCATGACAGAGGACATGCCAGAATAATGCAACAAGCAAACCTTGTAAACTGAACATGAAAAAGGGAAAACCTTTTTCATTTGCCCAAGATAGTGGAGATGACAATGACATCTATCAGTGATTCTTATCTCTCCTTTCTCCTACTCCATTAAAGTCAGCTCTGTAGGTGCCACAACATTATGTGAGTAACAGCCTGACAAAATTGTCTGTACAAACAGAAATATTTAGCAGAAGGCATGATGTTTTTTCACAAAAGTATATCTGAAATGGAGCCAACTAAGAAAATGGCCCAATGGTCTGATGGCCTAAAGAGTATTCTCCTTTTTAGTGTTGTTAATTTGGGATCATGCCATTGACTTGTCTCAATACTTACTCCGAAAACTTCCAGTAGCTTCAAAGGAAAAGGAAAGGTGTGAAGCAAACTCAAAATGCCTCCTCACTGGACTGCAGCAGGCACGGTCCCTGCTCCTACCACCTGGCATTCAAGAAACCAACCAAAACACCAGGTCCAGCATCTCCTGGACTTGGGCAAATCTAATAAATTCTGAGGTTACATCTAAAGATTGCCGTTCCCTTACAGAAAATTCTGAGGTACAACCAGCCCAACTGGAAAGTCTCCACAGGGCACTGCTGCCTGAATGCATTAGCTTGGGATCAGGCATATCAAAGTCACACAGGAGACTTTGTGAGACCCAGCTGTGGTGCTCCTGGAGCAAATATTGGCTCATATGGTGGGAGACATCTGCCTCTGTGCCCCACACCCTGAGCTCCTCTCATGCCATGGGGATGCTGTGCAGGACTCCCTTTGTACAGAGATGAGTTGTTTTAAAGCTGAGAGATCACATCCTGATCATCTGACTTCTGCTGTGGGATCTTTTCTTTTAGGCCTCTGTTACAAAGACATATAACATGAAAAGGCTCAATTTTCCACAAAGAAATATTTTGCTGTACAAGTGTTCCTGTGAAGACATCATTTCATGACTGCCCTGGTTCAGTTTAGAGAATGCGTGCGGGGAGGAGGGGTTAAAAATACTTAAGAAGAAAGTTTCCCCAGAACTACTCCCTGTTGAGTACACAGGGGGGATAAGCTTTGACAGTTTAGTTTTAAACGAGAGATAACATCAAATAGGCCCATGGGACTGGTTCCAATTATCAACCCAAACAAAAAGAACAGCTGCACCCAAAAAGGCCTGTGCTTACAGCCATATTTCATTTTAACCACATTACAAAGGAAAAGTCTCATGATATACAAGGCTTTTGGGTTTTCTTTTTAATTCCACAACGTATTTAGTAAGCCACCACATCATATGGTATAGAGATGCACAGTCAATTAAGCAGGCATTTCATTAACATTGCTTTTATACTCACATCAGAATGTCTTAGGTTAATCAAACCATTACATTAGAAGGGAATGCTACAAAAAGGAAATAACTGACAACTCTACCTACAAAACCCATGACTTGATGTGGATATTGTTCCTGGTTGCCTGTCAAGGTAAAGTATCTTGGGATTGTATTTCCTTGGAGTTTTCACAATGATAATGAGAACAATTATATTTCTCCATCTGGAATCCATTAAATATGATTATGATTGCTGACTTTCCTATCCTTATTACTATCTGGATTAGCTAACCCCATTACAAAGACCATGCTCCCAAAGCTCACTTGCAAATATTGTTATGTGATTTCCTGTCATCCAACCAGAGTGTCTTTCTCCTTCTCTCTCCCTCTCTCTCATCTTTCTGTTCATGTACCATTTTACAAACTATTTTGCCCTTGTCTCAATTATAAGAACCTTAATAGGTTCAAACTCCCAGATGACCTGCATTTGCAGGTGTTTAAGTGGGGGAAGATCAGCTGCCCTATGTGGTAATGATCCTTGCTTGCCTCAATCAAGCAAATGGGTCTGGCCTGTAACTTGCAGGTGCTACAGGGTGGAAATTTAAACATCCTGACCATTTATTTCAAGAAGAATATGCAAAGATTAAGCAAGAACTATTAAGAAAAATGTTATTACAGAGAAGGAAGAAGACAGGAGTTGTTTTACTCTAACCTTAAAAAGTGATCTTCTCTATTCAGAAAGCTGAGTTATTGGCTTAAGGCTTCCCAAAGTCTCTGATTTTCATACTGTGCTCATTTGCACTGTTAGTAAATGCTGAAAAACTCCGCTAGTTTTCATTGAAGTTGCTCTAAATTTACACCAGTATAATAAGGTATCCCTATTTATCTGAGGGTTTCCTTATTAAAATTCATTAAGGAGTCTGTCAAAAGCAGAAATGTTACTGGGTAAGGGTCAATTCACAGGGTTTTGGTCCTGTCCCGGATTGATCTCAATGTTTGTCTATCTTCAGCTGCACAGTTTAATGTGACTCTTTGTGAATAACAGTATCAGTAATAGCAATAAGAAACACCAGAGCTGTGTACTTACCTTCACTCCTTGACACCAGGCACGTGTCTTAGGGTCAGAGCTGCAAGGGTTTACTGCAGGGCTTTAGCTGAAGTTATGTCAGAAGAAGGTTGCTTCACCAATGCTCATGGTTCTGCACTTTTTCCTCAGTTATTTCTTCTGCTGTACATCAACACTCATCTCCTGAATTGGGCATTAATTTAGAGGTTTGTTGATACATTATAGCTTTGCACAGCCAGCTCAGAACTTTCAAACTGTTTGCTTTGTGCTTTGATTATGCATTCATTTTGACTTGAAAAAGGATTATATAATAATCAGCAGCATTTTAACAGAAGCCAGTTGTAGCCGTTTCTATCTGTAATGATTGTTTAATGACTATTTAAGATGTGCAGCCTGGGGTTTTCTAATCAGCCAATTTTTATTAGCTTTCAGTGAATGAATAAAGTGATACCTAATCAGCAGTAAAACTTCAGTATTGAGCAAGGTAGAGCTCCATATAGGAAAAGCACGGAGGTCAAAAAAAAATTAATTTCATAGAATAATTTAGGTTGGAAGGGACTTTAAATTAATCTAATTCCAGTCCCCCTGCTGTGGGCAGGTACACCTCCTCCTAGACTTACACCTTCCTCTAGACCAGGTTACACAAAGTCCTGTCCAACCTGTCCTTGAACGCTTCCAGGATGGAACATCCACAGCTTCTCTGGGCAACCTGTGCCAGGGCCTCACCACCCTCACAGGGAAGAATTTCTTCCTAATATCTAATTTAAGTCTACCCTCTTTCAGTTTAAAGCCATTACCCCTTTTATGCTTCTATTATTAATTATTATGGTGGGCATTTATGAGGCAGATACTGTCATGGCATCCAGGAAAGATGAACATCAGAACAAATAATGTTGTCCTGGCTTACATTTTCTTCACTAAACCATGGAAGGTGGGTTTGACATCAAACTTCTTGAAGTCAACAGAAAACCATCTTGGTGGATCCACTGTCTTTAGATCAGGCTTATGGTAAAAACAGTTCACACCTTGCTAATCTTGAATCCATTTCAGCTGCTCTCTGTCACAATCACTTTTTATTCTTTTTCTTACAGCTCCACTGTGGAAATAATGCCTTCATCAAATTTGAGGAAGTACAAATGTGAAGGAAATTTAGAAACCACACGTCTTGGGGAACATGCTAGGTGATCTGAAACAAAAGGTACATTTCTCACATTTTTTTTCTCTGTGAAGTCAGATACTTTTAATTACTGCACTCTACTCAGGAGCTGAGCACCAGCAATTGACTGTACATGTTATTTGTCCACTGCTGTGTGGTGTTTGTTTAAAACTCACTGGAAGAGGTTTACACTGACTCACTACCTCCTGTTTGGGCTGAGGGCATACATGTGCCACATACCCATAGCTCAGCTGACATACAGTAGTTCATTAAGCCACAGTAACGTGATCATGTTTTAAGAATCCTAATTTTCATAACTGTGGCTATCACTAATTTGCTGTGGTTGCACTGAAATCTACCAAGCAGCACCAGTATGAAATCTTCATTAAAAAGTAAAAGCTTTTTAATTACATCCCCTCTACTGCCCAGATTAAATATCCGACTTGCTCAGTGACTCATTTCCTAGTGCCAGCAACTCAGATCCTGTTTGCTGTCTAAAACCAACTCTTGTTTTCATTTTGTTTCTGTCCAGATCCTTCTGTTATTTATTCCTGGTGTTCATCCTTGCTAATGATAAATTTGCAAGGCAGAGCAAGTTGCCCAACACAAGCAGTAAGAACACAGCTGTAAGAGCATTGGCGCTGATGGGCCAGCAGAATCAGACTGCAAAGCAGAAAAATGGCCTAACTGAAATTACCACTGGATCATTAGTTGTCCTGCATGTTGTTTTCTATTCATGGAAAAACATCTTGCAGCAACATGGGCTTCTCAAATCCAGCACTTGTGAGAAATTTGCAATGTGAAGGACAACCCTTCTCTCTTGTGATGTGGGGCTGGAATCCACACAGCATTTGGACTGATGGTTTTCTGTTGTTGAAGTGCCTGGAAGAATTATAGCTTACATGCTCTTAAGACAGGGTGTAACAGGACATGATCACACTTCCCACCTTGCAATCATCATGTGACACACAAAAAAGAGAAGGTTTCTTCATGTCCTTATGCATATCTGCTTGGTGAGGCCTCCTCTTGGAGTCATCTACTGAAAGACAAACCAAACCGGCAAAAACATATCATAAGTTGGAAGTAAAGTTTTTATGAGATGAACTATGAACTTTAAAAAGTCTGGAATCTTTAGCAATTGCTTATTGCCTGCAGGATAGATGCAGTTAGTATAGTGCCTTGTGGGCATGCCCTTAGCTGCAATCCTCATTGATGTTCTTTTGCTACTGCTTTCAAAACTGTTAAAATTCCTTTGCTTAGGTGTTCTTAGCACTTATGTTGATAGGGAATACTTCAAAGGATACATCTTTACTTTATCAAATCTGCTGTAATTTTGTAGACAGAATCAAAGAGGTTAATTTTAAGTCTAGTCAAGTTCACCAACTGTCCTAAGCTCAAGAAATCAATTCCATGTTGCCATGTAATCAACCCAAACAATAAGCCAGGAACACAACAGTGCAAATTTCTTCTTGATGAAACTACATTTGCTTGAGCACATTTAACACTAGAAATAATTTTGCCCCATTATCCTTACATTCTTTTTCTATTTCTCCCATTCTTCTTAAAGCTTTCCTGATGTATTCAACTCCATGGCTGTATTGATAAGCAGCTGACACATCAGTCCCCAAACACAGCTCTCAGTGATGTCTGTTGAAAGCACAGCATCATGTACTTGCTTCTTTTTCTCACAGAAGTTTCCTCTGGCACAAAAAACTTGCTGGGTGTTCTCATGCCGTTATTACAACAGCAAGGCATTTAATGAGGGTCCATGCACTTGGCAAGCTTTTATGAACAAATAGCAAAAGACAAAACAGGAGTTTTGCAGCTGAAGTCCTGGGCATTATCTTGCACCTACTGTGGCAACAAAAACACTTTTTCCTCTTAACAACTTGAATACAATTGTAAACCTTATGCCAGTGCTACTGACTCATCCCTCATGTTGTGTTTGGTGCCATACATAACTGTGATTCTAGCTGAAGCTTTAGTTTGGATTATTATGAATTCTATAGTTATGATACAAAAGGGAATTTTTTGGGGGGTTTTTTTTCCAACTTGTAAAATATTTTTAGAGAAAATCTAAACTGAAGGAAGAGATCTGAACACACTAAAAAATTTCTGCAGGGAAAATTGTGTGCAAAACTTGGAAAGCTATAAATCTTTTTAGTGAGGTGCTTATTCTCACTGGGAACCAGATGAAGTATTCAGAACAGAAGTTACATAGAAGCATTATCAATAATCTTCATCCATATCCCAGATGTACAAACCTATCCCAGATGTATGAACAGACCTGTAAAAACCATTCTTACCAGTGTGCAAGACCTGGCCTACTTCAGAGTTTAGGAATCACAAGATCAGTTTGGTTCTGCTCCTTCTGAAAGTCTTTTCTCCAGTGTAGGCTCAGACAAGTTTTGTCTCAAGTGAGATACACAGCCTTCAGAACCATTATTAAGTTCCTTATGATACATCTTTCACCACAGACAACAGATTTCTGATTATTGCCCTCTTGGGAAACATGGCTCTCAGAAGATATCCAAAATCAGTCTGAATTCAAAGATGCAAAATATATGGTAGAACAGTTACATGACTTCCATTAAAAAGCCCTAGAGATGCAAGATTAACCCTGCCTCAGCAATAGCAGTTCACTCTGCAGAGTATCCCCAGTTTCCAGAAGGAAAATATTCTTTCCTTGTGAATTTAACCTCAGAAAATTTTCCCTGATATTTGTATTCAGTTTGTGCTTTCAGTGGTATTTTGATTTGAAACACTAAAAAATGTGTCCTGCTAATGCTATATTCACTTTAAAAATGCAGTTCTTAACATCTTCAGCATTGAAATGAAAGACTGTTCCTGATGCAGGCAATGGTCATAGTCATGTTGACTTTAACAAGGTTTCCCTGTGAAAGAAGGCACACTCCATGTAGATTTTAATTCCTGTTTTGTCTTCTACTTACCTCTTCTGACAAGGAACTGACCTTGAATGAGTCCTGGAGCCTAAAAGAAATGTCAAACCAAAGGCAAGGAATCTACAGCCACTAACATTGGCTCCAACACACTGCTTTTTGAGTGAATAAAATTTCCATGTTCTCACCAGCTAACAGCTGTGGTAAAGTCCCTGGAAGAAGGTCAAACCAAACAAAACAGGTGAAGTATGTACAGAAAAACATAAACATGTATTAAAAACAAACAAAATCAAGGGTTACAGCATAGCTTATATATCACTTTCTTTGTCTTCTGCTTCCAGCTGCCTGGCTCAAGGCCTTCACTACATGAGACATTTCTTGGCATGGAGTTCAGGTTTCACAAGGCTGGGTTTCAGAGCAGAAACTCTGTGTGTGTTTATGTACTCACAGATTTACAATTAAATGTACTTGTTCTATTTAAATACAATGATGCCCCCATCTTCTGCCTGAGTATCAAAGGATGGCCACTGAAGTAAATGACCATAAATTCACTTTGACATCACATGCACAGGACAGCAGATGAGGTGTAGGTGTATGTCCTGGAATGCAATAAACCAGTGCACAAAGGACAGATAAAAAGTATCTGTGGCTGTCATAGAGTCATTAAGGTCAGAAATTATTTTTAAGGTCATTGGATACAAACATTGTCTTAATACCAGTCCAGAAAGCATCTGTGTGCTAGTGTGGAGAGCTTTCCACCTGACAGGGCACTCTGATGCCCACCTACAAGGTGTGCACTGACAGCCAGAGGAGTGTATAAAGTGTGTGTGGATGTGCCAATTAGGCTTGACAACTCCCATGCTGACAAGCCATGGCTCTGAATCCTGCAATTCCAAACAGGTAGCAGTGAGCAGCAGAGTGGCTGGATCCAGTGCTGTGTGGGAGACAGGCAAAGAGGGAGCATTGCTGTGATTGACACTGAGCACTGTGCTACCCTGAGAGCCTTTGTAGTGTGACTTTATGGTCTCTTTTTATTTTCCCTGGCGCTCCCTACAATTCATTTAGTCTCAGCACCACTTAAAGAGACTGTGGCATCTGGTGGGGGGGGAAAGGAGGATATCCACTTAAAATAAAAGCAATTTTCGACAAGAAAGGTTCTCTCAATATTTCAGTTGTCTCAATATTTCACAAATGCTTTTGTGCTTCGTACAAGCAAGAAAGTGAGGGGATTTGCACCTCTGTCCATGTGTGGTGAAAGCAAGCAAAGAGTGACACTGCTGTTAAATGGGCCCATTTCCAGAGCTTAGAAGAACTCTCACTCGATATTCCCAACAAGGGATGTCCCTTGTTATTAATCTTTACATTAAGTTTGTGCAATTCCTGAGTGCTTTCCCCCAGACAGATATTCCCTTACCACTGGTTTTTTTTTTCCCTTTCTTCCCTTTTGAAATGGGAGTGCAACAAACATGCAGGCTGACCCTGGTACCAAGGCAGGCAAAATGTCCCCACGTCCCACAGCTGACACAAACCTCCCTTCTCCTGGGGCATGAAGAGGGGGAGTTGCCCTTCCAAAGGGTTAAGGCATTTTTGAATGCAGATTTGTATCTTGGGCACAGAAAACAGCACGTGGGGATGAACAAGAAAAAAAAAAGATCCTGTTTAGTTTCAGTGTGTGACATTTGCCTGGGGGAAGAAAGTGCAGAGCTCATTGGAAATCCTATTGTTGAAACTCTGACCAGTCAGTTATAAAGTGTCATGATTTAATATGCCAGAGTTGTTTCCATTTTCAGGGTCAATCACTCCATGTGTGTGTGTGTGTGTGTCTGTGTGTGTGTGTTTGTGTGTGGTGAGCCTCTGCATTTAAAGAAACACTTTCAGGTTTTATGTTGTTAAATTTCCTTTACAAGAATCCTTTTTGTTTCCAGCAGAACAGGTCTCCAGCAAGATTTACTCCTTCACAGCACGTGGAGGCACATTTTCCAACATCAAATCCCCTGATCAAAGCAGCAAAAGTTAGAGATTGAAGCAATAATTATGACCTTGATCAGGATTTATTCTGTTACATGATTAATCATACCCAGTATTTAAAAAATCAGGTGCCTGCCTGCTGAAATATCAACTGGAAACAGCACTTACAAAATAGCTAGAAGAAAGGTCAACAAATCTGAGCTTGTTACAGCAACCTGCAAGTCCTACACATTTCACTGTTTAGACATCAGTTTGCAATACCTGTTTTCTTTTATGACTCTGGGCTTTGTTACCAACTTACCATTAATAGGGTTCAGCCAATGCAGATCTTTTGACTCTTTTTCTCTCTCTGTCCTCACCTGTCAGCCTTCTCTTCATCAACTATATTTATTACAATCAAGCCCTGTCAACTGTCACAGCTTACATACAGTCTGCCAGTAAATATGTCTTTCCAGTCATTAGACATTCCTTCCAGTCACCTTGGGATTTCTACCTTGTCTATCTCACTCCAAAAAAACTTTTGTTCAGAAGTATTAGACTCCCACGGAGCAGTGTCAGCTTGGGGCCATTACTGTAGGAAGTGACAGAAAACACCAAACTGTCACTCATTAGGATCTAGTTTTTCCAGAGTTGATGTAAGTCAGATTTAGCCCCAAAACGAATCATGATTTATTTAATATATTTGCTTCTACAAGTGTCAGCTCATCAACTTAAAATGTTTCTCCTTTAACTCTATTGAGGCCTGTACAGAAAGTTTTCTTTGAAACCTGGTTTTTGCTCTGAGGCTTGATAATTAGAACAGAATTGAGAACAGTCAAGTTTCTGCTCTACAGGTGCACTTTATTGGCCCTCAGTTTTATAATTATATGTAGAAAGCATTCACATTAGAATTAAGGCTGGACATATGAGAAAATGCCACCTGGTGGGTGAGAGATTTTTATGCTGGCTCCCAAATCTGAGGTGAGATTATAAATCCATAGATCAGTTTTAAGAAAAAAAATTAGCTAGAGAAGGATGGAGAAAGAAAATAATTTCTATGATTTCCTGATTATGCTACAAATTCCCTCTTCAAAGGATCTGTAGTCTTATATTCATAGGTGTTTCTGCAATTGCACCCTCAGTTAAAGCCTCTCTTGAGAAGCATAAACTCCCAAGAGTCCCCTGCCTCCCACAAGTTCCTGTGTCAGGTTGGTTGGTACAGGGATGCATTCCACTATTTTATCCCATGTAGAGTCAGGGAGTCAGTGGATCACAGAGAAACATAAAAGTAATAGATGGCATTGCCAGTGGAAAAAGTGAGAGGAAAGAAGGGAGGGATAAAGGTCCATGATTGTTAACTCAGAAGATTTGAATTGCTTGTACCTCATCACTACAGCAAAGAGTCAGCTCTGTCACTGATAGAAAACAATACAGCTCCAGTGAATTTACAGAGCACAGACTCACAGAGATAAGCAAAACACAGAAGATGTCACCAGCCAGATTTTGCTTCAAATAAGGATATCATCATTAGTGATTCACTTATGTAGCAGCTATTACAGACTGCAGGGGACTATGCAGTATTAGAAATAGTGTGTGTGTACTGATGGTTGGTTTCACTATCAAAAGGCAAACATCTTTGAGGTGGAAAGAGTGTCTATAAAATCATAGGTTACAGTACAGGAGTATACACACAAGTGGTGCAGAATAAATAAGCTGTCCCATAAATCATAAGCCACTTGGAATTTTTAGTGGACACAATTACAAACTCCTCATTCTTTCTCTTCTGTCTGTGGAAGTAATGATTCCTGCCACAAAATGCCATCTGAGATTAAATATGGAGCACAGATTATGACAGTCATCAAGGGGGTGGATAGGGTTTATGAATCATCTACAGCATTCCCAATAACTGTGACTGAACAGGCTTGACACTGACAACAATGTGGGTGGAAACAGCTTTCACCCTAAGGGATATTGAAAATTGTACGTCATATGAGTTTTCCACCCTAAAACAAGGGCTCCATCCCAGTGTTACTGCTGACCACTCATATGTGGCTTCAGCAGCCTCAGGATGCCAGCACAGGGGCACCAATGAACACTGGGACATTTAGAGCTGCTTGGTTGGAACTACATTCTGGACAAAAAATATTTGGGAAGACACATTTGAGTGTTGTGTGTTGTATCAAAAAGGTGATCCTTCAATATTACTCTGTTAGCAAAAAAGATCAGCTATAGATGCTTCTGTTTGTCTCAAACAAATACACCAAAATGAACAAAGTTTTATGGATGCACATTTATGCGACTGGGAAG
Source organism: Molothrus aeneus (assembly GCF_037042795.1). Classification (NCBI taxonomy): domain Eukaryota; kingdom Metazoa; phylum Chordata; class Aves; order Passeriformes; family Icteridae; genus Molothrus; species Molothrus aeneus. The sequence continues at coordinate 27,514,252 of NC_089653.1, read as the reverse complement.
TGAAGATTAGAGGATTTAAGGGGTTTTCTGTGAGGAAAGACATGCTTGCTGCTGGAGATGCCCTCAGAATTCCTCCCCACATTTTGCCTCTCAGGTGATCTAGGAAACCAGCCTACAAAACCCTACCTCATCACAGCTCAGATTCCAGCAAAGCCAAGATGTTTTGGATCAGCCCTAGGATTTTAAGTTTACACATGAGATGGCAAATAAAGAGTCACAAAGCGATTTGAGCAAGGAAGAAGTGACCACAGTTATACCAGCCACAGTGGGAAACAAATAAGGGACCCAGCAGAGTCTGAAAAAGAAGAGGAGATGGCTGGGACATGGCAAATGCATCCTCACCATGTTCCTCAGTGAAACCCAAAGCAAGACCTGTAGCAGGAACAGCCTAAGGAGGTGGGTGTCAATAACACAGCATGATTTCCACCTGCCCTGCAGGAGCTGTAAGAGCTACCTTTTCATAGGAAGGCAATAATTCCTGTCTCCCTTGCTTCCCATAGGGAATCTGTCCAGCATGCTCTCAAAGGACACCATGACTCAACCAAAATCAGCTGCAGACCTTCCTGGAGCTCCAGTTCTGCACTGTCATTCCCATCACACCTTTGATTTTTAAGTACTTTTCCCCTCAAATATATCCTTTCATTACAGAAAAAATCCTGAACCAATCTAAAGCCCTTCATCACTGGCCCTAAAGAAGATGTTCTAAAAATGAGACACTGGATTCTGTTTGACAAATCATCTTAAATACTTACACCCACCTGACTGTTGCACTCTGTCTCCTTGGTACAAAAAAGGACTAAAGAAATGCCTGTGTGTTGGCTGCAGCAACACAATTACAGAAACTGCTACCAACAAAGAAAATAATAACTGCTGGAGGTACAGACTAGGGAAGCAGTGGGGGGAAGGAGGAATGAAGGGAACCTCAAGGTTAAATGAGCAATGCGTCGGGGCACACACAAACAAATGTAAACAACAGAAATCTTTCAGCATAATTTTGAAAGTAAAGGCAGACTGAATTGTATTATGCAGGTGTATGGAAAGCACTTTGCTGCATTATGCCATCTCAAGTTCTTGTTCCTATTTCCTTTTGTCAAGAGGTCTTTGATTGAAGACAAGATTGTCTTCCAAAGAAAGGAAAAATGTAATGTGAATAGCTCAAGTGATAGACTGCAGTATCTTGGATGCAGCAAGAAAAAGCAATGCTAATGGATTTGTAGAGCAAATAATATGGGGCAAGAGGAAGAAACAATCAGGCCTCACACAAATATAAAGAAGCTTGCTTGAATCTTCATAACTTGCAGTGATTGGCATTCAGCTCAATGTACTTCAGGTTCTAGTAGAAGCACTTCCAAATTTCCCCCATAAAAGTCAGGGACCCACAACAACTGTAATGTACCTTAAGCCCTGATTTTTGTATTATTTTCTCTTTTTTTCTGATTTGATAGTTTCCCACAACTGCTTGTTGCAACATAGCTGTCTTTGTTCCTGAGCAATGGTGCATTCCTAATGGACCATAGCAGGAGCCTGCAAGCTGGGACAGAGAAGTCCCTGACTGATACATGTGGTCACAAAGTGTTTCCTCTGGTCCACAAATGAATGGACCAAATTTCCTAGGGGTCTCCTGTAACCACGTGAAGTGAATTCTGCTCTTCAAGAGACCAGTCTCACCCAAAGTTTTGCTAGTCCAGTGTGAGAAAAGGATCTGCTAAGCAGGCAGAGGTAAGGCTCTAAATGAACCCAGGAAAGGAGAATAAAAATCAGTAACTGCAAACATCCTGCTGAATTAAACTTGTGTCACAAAAAGTTGCACAGAGAGGCAGGGAACTGTGACTTTCAAGGCTGGGCTGCTGTGCTGTCTCTGGAGTTAAATGCACATTTCCTGCTGTGTTAGAATCACAGAACACACAACAACAGCTGTGCTGCACAACTGGCAGGTTGCTGACACCAAAGCTCGGCAGGTTGGAGATGTCAGAGGACAAGGAGTCAGCACAGCCCTGTCTTCACCCAGCCCAGACAAATGAGTCTTTGAGCATCACTCCCAGAGCAGCTTTGTGAAGGGCTGTGCTCTCCCCAGATGGGGTGTAGTGGGAAGGAAACGGAGGTGAGCTGTGGCTTACCCAGCTCACAAAGATCTGACTCCAGCTCTCCCATCCCCCCTTACCTTCACCCTGCCAGCCCCTCTGCTCCCATCCCCTCACTACACATACAATACCTGCCTTGCTCCTTCTGATCCTTCTCCACCAGCCTTTCTCAGTTATAGCCATAGCCACTCTCCCTGGCTCCCACTCCTTCTTCCCCTGCAATTATCTCCTCCTCCCAGCTCCCATCTCTCACCCACAGCACTGCTCACTCTCTAATCCACTCTTCTCACACCAGCTAAGCCTTCCCACTCCTGCTTCTTTCCGATCCTTCTTGTTTAGCTCTGGGCCCAAATGCTGCTCCTTCAGAGGCTTGTCCTTGTCATTGTGGTGTTCATCAGCATGGCTGCCTTCCCATTCCTCTGCTGTGTCCCAGGTACCAGCAGGAGATGTCAAAAAGAGACAACACAGTTTGGGAGGTATTTTTGCCTAAAGCTATTAAAGTACTTGACTTTGATCACTGTGATTTTTGTGCCACAGGTTTCACAGTCCTGGGTGTTACTGGGTTCTTTTCTCAAGCTTGTGAGGAGATTGATTTCTGCCTGCACTCTCTAAAGAGTCTCAGAAAAAAACCCACTTGTCTGGATGAGGAGAGAAGGCTCACTTTATTAGTGCCCATCATGACTCACTCTCAGGGACAGGTGGAAAAAGTGAGTTGCTCTGACCCACACTCACCACCAGCCAGGGCAGCACAGCAACCAGACTCAAGTGCTGGGCTTAGCTTTCTACCCACTAGAACACAGCAGAAAGTCTTTCTGAACCACTGAGAATACCAGGCTTCAAAACCAAACCAAACCAAAATGAAGAAAAAGTGCATCCATCTCCCTTTGGCCCTTTAGCTGAGATCAGTTGTGGTCTCAGTTTGAGATCTGACATGTGCTGGAGAAGGAATGACAGTGCTCACTGTCAGGGACATGTGCTCTGTGATCTGACAGACTTTTCCTGTCTTTGACTCCTCTGATCCTGTGATTTGGCTGGCCTGTGGGTACACTGTGCACTTACCTGAAGATGCACAAGGAGCTGTGGGATGCCATCACACTGTCAAGACCCTTCACAAAATTCCAGGGCAGAAGACTTTCAGGAAATGTCACCACATCATCATCCACTTCATGCTGCTGACTTTGTGGTGCTGCTTCCTGCAGCCATCTCGTCCTGTTATGGAACAACAGAAAGGGTAAAAGAGGTGAAATATGAACAGTAAAAGCACCATTATCTGGTTTTCTAGCTATCAAGAGCCCGGAGTGAGCACCAGGAATTTGAATGCCTCTTCAATCACCTACCTGACTCAGAAAGCTCAGGAAGTGGTAGTGGTAGGACACTTTGTAGACCACTAAATCAAACCAGAAAACAGGACATGATTCTCCTTAAGATCTCTCTGGAACAGCAAGGGGAACAATTGCACTGTTAGGGGGTCCTCAATTTGGGAGGCATATGCTAGAGGTTTCATGCAGCTGTTAAATAAAGCATTACTTGGATTTCTTGACAAAATATGACAGAGAGAAAAAGAATTATAAAGGATAATTCTTTTTATGAGAAATGTACAGATTCAGTGCAGCATTCCTGACTGCCAGGAGTTAATTAGTTACAACCATGAAAGACGGTGGTCACTAGACACCTACACCAATGATACAAACAGGGGAGTCCAAGCAAGGAACATATGCAGTTGGCTCAAAAGAGCCAATTAATCAAAATAAATTGAAAGGAATAAGAAAAAAGACTGAAAAATGCAAATGAAGATTAGAGGTACTTTATAATGAATTTCTTAAGCAAGATAATTATGGAATTGCTGTTAAGTTTAATTCACATACTGTTTCGATTGAAATACTGGTATTTGCAAAACTGATAAGGCACAGGATGAATGGGTGAAGAGCTGGCTACTTGGCAGATCTCCAAAATACACTTGTCAACACAGAGTCATCCCTGAATGGGATTTCTCCTTAACGAATTTTTGCAATGACTAGTACTGCTCTGTCTGCAGCTAGCTGATGTTTTCTTGAGTGGATTCAGTTAGTAAACATCAATAGCCTCATGCATATGAATCAGGCTCAGTGAAAATTATGTCCACATTAGAACATCTCTGCAAATTGTTTTTGGAAATTTTGCTCTCTTTGAAAACATTTCTGACCTGCTCTCTCAAAGTCATTGCTGATTACAGGTATGGGAGAACAGAGATCCTGACAGGGGGACAAAGGAGAATGCTGATGATACAGGGCTGGCATTTGCAACACAGCCTCTTGGCAAGGTGGGAAGAATTCTAAGAAAAGGTGCTCTGATGCACCCTGAAGCAAAATAACCCAAATGGGAAAGCCTGCCCTTCAGGACTGTCCAACTCTCTCTGTGACTACAGAGGCATCCTGGCAGATCAGCTGAAATTTTGCTGATTTTTAGATACAAGAACTTCTAGTTTGGCTAAAGTTAGGTGGGATGATTCTCACCCTCCTGGTAAAGAAAAGAATAAGCAGGTTATAGAATACACCACAGGCAAGCATATGCTAGACTGTGGGATCCGGTTGTCATGCTAAAAAAGGGCATCATGAAATTGGAGGAAGCTCAGAGAAGAGCTACAGAAATGATTTACTGACTGTAGATAATGTTTGACAGTGCAAAACCTAAAGATCTCACACTGTTTAATTTATCAAAAAGAAGATTAAAAGGTTACTTCATTGCAAGCATTATCTCATAGGAATGCCACGTACTGAAATGTTCTTTAATCTAGCAAGAATGGCACAAATATTTAACATTGAGGGTGATTAGCCACTAGAATGAACCACCAAGGGAAGAGGTGGAGTCTCTCTCTCCTGATGTCTTCAAATCAGGTCTGAACATTTTTCTGGCCGATGTGCTTTAATCAACAAAAGCTCTGCTCTAGTCAGATGCACATTACTGGGTTGAATGCAGGGAAAAATGGGTGAAAAAAGGATGCACTCCTGGCCTCAAAAATCTACAAATCTGTGAATGCCAAATTTAATTTGAATATACTTGTGGGAATCAAAGTGTTCAAACTGTGCTCCACTTTAAGAGAGAGGAATCCCAGGGGAGCAGGTGGAGACGTGCTCCCAGTGTTTATGAACACCAACCACCTCTAAAATCTCAGTGTCTCACTCAGTATCTCATCCAAAACCTGGCACTGTTTCCTTTCACCACCCAGCCATGTCCAGTGCTACAGAAAGGACTAAACCAGTCTGATTTTCTTGGGGGGTGGGCTCTACCCAAGTCAGAGAGGTTTAGCACTTATGGATGTGAATTTAGACATCTAATGAAAGGGGAACATTTCAGGAGTGATTTCAATAGCATCTGAAAGATGTGTAGGAAAACCACCCCTCACTTCCAGTCGTGGCTGTGCTCCTAGATTGGAGCAGAGCTTTCAAAATTCCTGTTTTCTGGCATCACCTTTCTTTGCCTCTGTTCTTTCAGTTGCAAAATAATCACATTTCCTGGACTGGGCAGCTGAAAGGATTAACATTAGAGTGTTAGTTTTCAACCCGGGGGTCTGCAGACCTCTGGGGAGCTCTGTGGTCTACTTCTAAGTTGTCTGTGAGAGGTGGCTAAGAAAAACAAGTCCATTTATGCAGTACAGCACTTAAGGAATGTGCATTTCAAAAGAGACGTACTCCTCTGGAAAACACTTCATGGTTCACAAGTCAAAAAAGGTGAAAGGCACAGAAGGAGAAAGTGAGAACCAGCCCGTAAGTGGCCGGTGATTGCGCTCGGTTTCCGTGCGTGGCAGCCGGGGTTTGTTCAGCATCATTTGCGGGGAAGGCGAGGAGCCCTGGGCTGCATCTCACCCGCAGCAGGGGAACATCGCCTCCTCTCCGGCCGAGGCCAGAAGCAAGTGCAAACAATGGCAATACGCAGGAAAGGCCGTAGGAAGGAATTGAATCTGAAATTCCCGGCACCCCGACTGCAGCCGCCAGGCGCGCTCCATCGCCCGCTCGCCGGAGGATGCCGATCCCTCTCCCAGCATTCTCCGACAACAATTCGGGATCACTTCTGATCTTTGTCTCAAGCCTCTGCCGCTTCCACCTATTCCCGTGAGTCTGAAGCACTTTTTTCTCTCTCCTTTTTTAAAGAGAAACCTTTGCTTGTCAAGCAAGTTTTTGTCTCCCTGAACTCTTAGACTCCCAGCCCTGGCACAGACACAGAAACACTGTTCAAAAGGTGAAAGTTTACAGCATGGAATGACAATGCCAGCTGCTCTCTTGGTGACAAGTTCCACTTCTGATGGAGGAGGGATGGGAAGGTGGGGAGGAGGAGCCCGGGTCTCTGATGCTCTCCGGAGGTGTCTGCGTGTCCGGGCGGCCTGGGAAACACCTCTGAGTGTGAGAGGGACGGGGACACCGCACCTGGGCATGCAGCACCTGCCTGGGCTCGGGCAAGAGCCGCCCTCCTGCCTCTGCTCTCCAAATTGTCACCGGGAATGAGAACCCTCTGTGGCTGCTTCAGGCTAAAATAAATGGAAAGGGCATAAGAGAATAGGGTGCAATAAGGGAAAGACATTCAAACTGCATCATTTGGGGCTTTGCTGCTCCCTCTAACATTAACTTTTGCCATGGGCACCAGAGTGTGGCTCATTTACAGCTGGAAGAAGACTTTTCTACTACACATGCTTTTTAAGGCGTTCTGGACTATTTCTTTTACTATGTTGATTTTTTTTTTTTAAATCTTTGCCAAAAAGCCTCTAAAATCAGACTAACTATACACATTTACAAGAGACATTCATCTCCCTTTTTAATCTTGGAATCCTAGTTCTTCTTTAATCTTAATACTCCAGCTTTGCATTTGAGCTTTGTTTTTGCATACAGAGTTTAAGCAAACAGTCAAGATATCAAAAGCATAGAAGCTCTAAGAACTGAGATGGTAAATAAGAAACATATATCATAATACCCAGGCATGACACTGGACATTTTGAAATACCATTCTGCTCAAGGAGGTTTCACAGCACTGTTTCATTGACATCTGACTCCAAAATCTTTCGTCATTTTGACATTATCAACTACATAATAAAACAGGCCCCTTTTTTTGTTTGCTTTGTTTAGATACATAATTTATGATTTTATCAATAAAGGGTTATTCTTTTTAATAAGCCATAGCCTCAGAAAGCTTTGTGCTGGCTTTTTTAAAGCATCAATGGAACTAAGATGTATTTGTGTAGTACAATCACAGACCTGCCTTTCATATGTGTTGTATATGCATGTGAGTATAAATATACATACACAAATTTACTGTATTGATGTTTGCAAAAAAATCTGAAGTAAACATTTCTTGGGATAAAAACATATCGACCCGACGTAAATCATATATCTGAACCAAATGGAAGATTTTGCTTTCTTAAAGGAGCTCACAATAGTAGCAAGGCAAAAAACCTGGGTGCCAGAAATGAGTGAATTTGTGGGTATATGGGTATGCAAGGACTGGCAGGGTGCGGGATGAGCAGAGCAAAGGCTTTGGCTGCCCACACCCCTCAGGCAGCCCTGTCCTGCACTGGTCCCTGCACTGGGGACACGGGACAGGGCAGTGCTGCCCCACTCATCCTCCTCCACCTGCCAAGGGCAGGAAGAGTTAAACCTCGGCAATTTCCCTCCTCTCTCACACACACACACACACACACACACACACACACACACACAACTTCCTATTGCTGCTTGAATTGCTGGGGCTTTGTACATCTGGTTCAATTCGTTGCCAACAATTCAGGTTCTCGTTTTCCCCCTCCCTTGGGGACACCTTTCCTGAGCCTTGCTGCGGAGCCTGACCCCGGTGCCAGCAGGATGGAGCCCCAGGAAGTCCCAACAGCCTCATCCCGACTGCGAATACCCAGCTGGGTTTTAAATGCATTGCATCAGAGAGCAGTAGGTCACCACATTAATCAGGAACTCTGAAATCCTCCGAGACACCTTGTTGGGAATGGTTACCGGGTTCTGGCTAGTCTTAAACATAATTTAAAAGACTTTGGGGTTATTTTAAGGCTTTTCCTTTCCTTCAGCCCTGTGTCTATGTAAATGTTCTCCCTCACTTCTCACTGCTGACTGCTTCTAACAGACATATTATTGTGCTTCTCTGGCCTACTTTGTTGCAGACAAAGTTTTGACTATCCGAGTTCTTTTTTATTCCATTTTACATTTTTAATGCTATGTTGTAAAACGTCCTTCCTCTTGAGCAGTAATAAAAACCTTTTTTTCCCCCCTCCCCTCTTCAGATTTCTTTTATAACACATTCAGCATTTTCTGGGACATAATTAAAACATCAAACAGCTTTCCTGCTGGTTATGCTAAAATCTGAATGCTTGAGTCTGCTGGCATTATTGAAAATTAAAATGTACTATTCTTGAGTGTATTTAGGATGCCCTTAAATAACTATCAAAAATGATTTTGTTCTGTTTTATATACAGACTGGCACCATAATGCTAAAATACCTGCATTAAATAATGTCTCTAATTGGTAGCATGAGGATACTTTTTAAAAGTATAAAATATGCATTTTTGTTCACTATTTTTCTGAGGCTAATGTGCCTAATTTTCCCATACAACTTTATCCCCAAGGAAAAATATAGATGGAAAGACCATTACCAATACATGAAGTTCAGTGGTTCTCTCTCTTTAGATGTAATTGCTATCAAGAAGGCAGGCAGCAGGGTAATTTTAGTTCAAATGAGTACATAGCCTGAAAAAGGATAAATCAACCTTTGTGGGTTTGAAATTGGATCCCAGTGTGGGATTGTTCTAGCTAAGTGTACATCAGGTTCATAAAATACATTTGCCAGAATGAAAAGCCCCTAAAATTCAAGGGCAGCAGTGAACATGGGGCTGGAGGGGGAAGGTTTCAGGCCCGGCTAGAAGACCTCCTTCCTCCTGCCTTTGCTGGTAATGGCCTCAAATTACCTTCCCAATCAGTCCTGCTCGCATTCATGGCAGTGGAAAGACTCCCACAGTACCCAAAATCCCTTCCTCAGGATAATTAATACCTTCAGTCCACATTCACAAAGGGGCTGAGAACAGAAGAACTGATTTCATTGGGAAAGAAAGGGACACATTTGCCAGAATTAGGCACCTAAATACCTCTGTAGCCCTGGGTCCAGTAGCACTCATGTGTTTGATAGCTGGGATAGCAAAGCCTACATGTCACTTTAAAACAAGCACCCTTGCAGTGGAATTAATTCTCAATAAAGTTTTTGTTTATTGCACAGATTTCTATTTTCTGTGGCTGCCTTGGACGTGGTGAGCAATTTAAAAAGTGAGGATGGCTGGTGCACAACACAGAATTTAGGTCACACCTCTGTTTTGCACTGTGTGATGCTTCTTGTACATTTTTTGAGCCCCAACACAGATCTGTGTTGGGCCAAATGCTGATAGATATGTTCCCTAGGTGGGAGTGGGTTCACATGAACAGCTGTGAAACTGAGTCCCCTGCTCCTGCCACAGTTATGGCAATGTAGTATTCCCCACCTTGGGGCAAGGAACGTCCCCTGCCCTAGGAAAAATCTAGGACAAAAGATTTTATTGAAGGTGCAGGATGGCTGTCTCTGCATCCCAGGTCTTTCCCATAGTGTGAGATGTAAGACCATGCTCATGCTTAAATTTTACCTGCCTTTTCTTTTTTTTTGCTGAGGGCTCTGTTTTGGTCAGTAAAGTGACTCCAGCTTTATAACTGTAAATTTGCAGCAAGACAGGGTTTTGGTTTTTCTCCCACTAAAGAACATTGTATTAAAAGCACATGTGTCCCAGCCAGCATCACTTATTCACCATGACTTGGAGAGCCAGGATGCCTGGGAGGCAGCAAGGCCTCTGCTGTGTGCATTGCCTTGCTGCTTCAGAGAAGATCCCTTGCCCCTATGCTCCACACCTCTTCATCAAAGAATGAGTGTTGAATGGGAAATGTCATAGAGGATCAAATTTTAAAAAAATCTTTGCTGTTCAGTTGCTTCTAGAAAGAGTCTGAATTTTACAGAAACAAATGGAACTGGAGATAAATGTTCCAAACAGTTATGATGCAATTTCTAAGAAAACTTCTGAAAGCCATTCTATGGACTGTATTCTCTCCTGGAGTTATTTGAATCTAAAAACCTGGGTCCTGCATGTCAGCGTCCACAGGCTGTGTGCAATTCACTTGTACTGAGGTTCAATATTTCAATTTGTGGTAGATATTTAGGCAAATTCTAACCAATTCCCAAGAAGTAAATTGATAAAAGCGTTCTTAGAAAAGTAGGCACATAACTGAAAATCAAAGGATATACGTGGCTCCTTCCCCAAAAATCAGCCTTGCAATTATAGCCTCTTATTCTGGTTATGAGAAGGATTTGCTTGGACTTTCCCACCCCTGCTCTCAGCCACCCAGTAAGCATGGACAAAATATTTTAAAGGTTAAAGAGATTCTCCATAACCTCATATGTCCAGTGTGTCTGCTCCTTGACCTCAGCTCTCAGAATTGTCCAAAGAGTTACTAGAGAGACAGAAATAAACACCCCCCCCCCAAATGCAGAAGATTGCTGAACACATTTCTTAAGCCAAAGATTTCTGTCTTACTACAGTGTGCTGAAGTAAAAACATATCCAGGAGTTGTCCCTGGAGTCTCAAATCATTCTCTCATCACACTGGGTTCAAAGACAATGTGAGTTGTGTAGTGTAGCTGAAAGTATCTGCATAAAGCAATTCCTCTATGATGTTGTTTTGTTTCTGGCTTGCTTTTACCTGGGCTATCTGAAGACATTGTTTGAGGCTAAGGAAAAAAAATGAATAATGTTTGGGCCTAGAGATCAAAAAATCAGGCTTATTTCCATAGTCGTTAGTAGCCAGTATCCCAAGTGAATCTCTTCTTTTCTAAAGCTGTGCTGAAATACTGGGTGTGTTAGGAAGGATTTCTTTTTATTTTTATTTTATTTTTCTAAGAGTTTGTTCTTCTTGATTTTTTGAAGATGCTGAAAGCTTTTTGATGTCACAAAACCAATCATAAGAGGGAAAACACAAATTTAAATGTGAGATAAAAGTGGCTTTGCATGCATGCATAACAAGAAATCCATTGAACAAAACAAATTACTTACCACCTCCACAATAGCTCTCTGCCTCCAAGGGATGGGCTGGTTCACAATGAGGAGGTGACGGCGATAAAGTCACTGTGATACTGTGATCAGAAAAGCTGCAGTAAGGAAAAAAAAAAGTATATAGGGGAAAGCAAACTACAAAGAAGGGAGAGTGGAAAAAAAATGGATCACCATTCCCTTGGGACTGTGAGTGACTTTCAGTATTTCCCAAAAAGTTTCACTTCAAACGTTGCAAGGCCGAAGAGGTTTCTTGCTGCTCGTTGCTTCAGGGAGCTGATGGAGGAAGGCAGAGGAAAGAGGATGGCTGGATTTTTCATTCAAATAACTTTGTTCCCATTTGGATATACCTTGTCTGAATCCTCGTTCGTGGCAATGAGGTGTGAATTTCCCTGATTTGGAGGGTAAGAGTATCTTGGATCTGAGTTTGTTTTTAAGAGGTTTGTTTTGGTTTGATTTTGTCTGCATTTACAACTTTTTCTTTTACCATTTTAAAGCCCTGAATGATGAACACTAAGGGTTGGGGAAAGGCCAAGCGGGAGAGGTAGCTATAAATTTTCTTTACTATTTTATGCTTCAGTGTTTGGGAGCCATTTCAGACAGGTTAGCAAAACCTACTTTTTCCTCCAGACTCTCACAGCTAGCCCTGGACAGGGGTTGGTCATATTGGACACAATCCTCTAATGGATTTTTTTGACATTTATTTTGTTTCCCAGGGGAAAGCTTGTGTTTATAGGGCCTGAAAGTCTGAGGACGCCTCAAAGGATACCATATCTATTACATAATATGAGTATCAAAGATTCTTGACTTGTAGGACAAAAGTTCTATCTTCATCTGACCATCTGTCATGTAAAAAAAAAAAAAAAAGAACTTTCTGAGTACAAATCCTTATCTATGAAGGTCTTATGCATTGTTTGTGCCCAGGACGTATCCTTGGTTCTCAATATAAAAAAAAAAATAGTTCTAAAGTGTGTTTACTACAATACCAAATTGAAAATTATAAATTTTAACGAAATTTTACTTCAGAGATTCCCAATGTATTTTTGAGCTCAAATTTTACTGTCGGTCTGGAAAATATATCTCAAGGTGTATTTTTTTCAGGAGGAAAATACATCTCAAGAACATAGAGATTACACAGAATGTGTAACATTGTTGGAAGAAGCCTGAAGGATATTCAAGAAGCCTTCTGCTACTTTAGGTAAGCATCTCTCTGAAGAGCTGTTGCTTTTACCAGTGATTCTGTGTCGTGAGGATCTGAAGAGCATTTCCATCACTGAGAGGAGCTGCAGAGAGTTATACAATAATCACCTGCAAATTTGACAAAGCAAAGGCAGGATCTTAATCCTGCAATTCATTTCCTTTGATATATTATCTGTCATATCCCTCTTCCCACACAACCTCTTTATACTGAGAGGGAGATGACACACCACCTGTTCCCTTGACTGTTGAGACAGCTCTTTCTTTCACCTTTCTCCCTCTCAGTCTCTTTCTTTCTCTCTCTTGTCTTTTTGTCTCTCTGGATTCTTCTGGTTGTTTCTTCCATCTCTCCATGCTTCTTTTATGGCTCTTTCAAAGGACAAGGAAGAATCCTGCTTGCTTCATCTTGACACAAAATACTGCAGCAAAGAGAGCCTGTGATGAGGACTTCATCCACGTGTCCCACACCAAATGAGGGGGTCCCAGGGCACTCCTTTTGGTATGGCTGGGCTGCATTTTAAGCATAAGGCCAAACTCTGCTCATTTCACTTTCAAAGAGCCTGGCCAGTCCTTTGGGGAGCTCTGAAGTCCATGGGAGGAGAAAGCTGGCACTCATGCTGACAGCTGTGTGGAGGGGACAGGCTGGGCTGTGGACTATGTGCACACCCGTGTTTGCCACCCCACTGCCCTGGGGAGAAAGCTGGACATCAGACCTGCATGGCACAGGAGAGCCCAGATCTGAATAACAGTATTTGTACAACCAGGGTTTTCATTACCTGCTCTGTCACTAGCTCTTGTTGGCTAGCAGAGGCTACAGAAGATTACAATTAGTTTAATTAAATAGCTTCTCACACCTTACCACATAAAGATGACCTATGTTTTAAAGTGTGATTCTCATGGCATATCTGGCTCATAATTTTAAATTGACTTTAAAGTTTTTGATAGAGGCTCTAAAGGCTACAAAACCAAGGTTTATTTATATCTCTCATAATCCCTGTGAAATCCTAGGGGTGGAGTCACAGCGTTTGGGTTCTTGTCTAACCAAGGCTCATTGATTTTTAAGCACATAAATTCAGGAACTCTATGGAGCTCGCCAAAGACAATACAGCAAGCACTGCAGCTCAGAGATCCCCCTGGGGAGGAGATGTGGTTGTAAACACTTGAAAATGTTTAAATCCAGTGAATGATCTAGTTATAGTTGGTAGTTCTGACAGGACAAGCAGTCTTAACAATCTGAAACACTGGACAGAATGGTAGAACTAACTTGCCAAAGATAGCAAAAACCTCACAGCCCTTTTCACATCACCTCTGGCCAGGACTTGGAGCTATCATGGTCTTGGTCCTCCCAGAGATGTTCTTTCCTTCAGGCAGCTCTGATCCCAGGGAAGTTGACAGATGTCCTTTGCATTGCAGGTTCACCTGATGGGAGACTCACACACCGCATGAGGAGTGAGGAAGTTCCTTGCAGGGAGCAGAAGCACAACAATTTCATGCTGGGTCACAGTGACCTCACACATCAAAGCCCTCCATACAGGGCCTGGCATCTTTGGCCACTTCTAAAACTCTCTTTGTAACCACATGTTAAAGATGGGTGTATATCAGCATTTTGTACAGATGTGCTGAAGTAGAAAGAATAAATGGTTTCCCTCAGGGGAAGCCTGTGACAGAATAAAGGTTTGTTCCAGGCTCATCCATGTCCCAGGCTGGTACCCTGCCCCTGTGTCATCTCTCCTGGTGGTGACTAGTGCTGGGTTCCAGCCCCTCTGCTCCCACAGCTGCATTACATGGGGTAGGAATGAAGCCCTCTTAGGAGTGAAAATGAAAATCTGTCCAGAAAAATATTTCAGACTTCTAAAAACATGTCAGAAGCCTCAGAATTCCTCTACCAAAAAAAAAAAAAAAAGGTGTAGAACAAGGAGCAGATAATGTCCAAAGACTTGCTGAATGTAAGGGGATTGTAGTTCAAAACCAGGACTCTGAGGTTTGTGAGCAACAGACGTGAGCAGCAGAGACCAAAGAGGTTAGCACTAGATAGACGGGTAAGGAGAACAAGAGCGCTCGCAAAAATACCAGGGGAGATGAAGTACTAGCAAGAAGCTGAATCCTTCAGTAAACTGAGAGACTGAAATCTTTTGAAATCTGCCTTTAAATAAATATACAAACACAAAGTTTGAACAACTAGAAAACACTGGAGAGAAATAAACCTGTAGAAATAAAGATAATGACAAAGAATGGGTGAGGGAATATAGAGAAAATATGAATATAAACAAATCAGCTTTCCACATTACATAAAGCCCAGAACACTTAGGGAATTGAACAACAAATTTATTGTACCACCAACAATTATTTTTTGACAAATCATGGGAGATTCCCAGGACCTGGAGCAAAGCAAATATTGTTTAGATTTTTCAGAGAAGAACTGAAGCATGATCCCAATAATTACAGTCTCATACATCAGTTTTCTCTCCCTGGTAGCATAATAGCAAAAATAATTTCCTGAGAGCTATGGGGCTGACTTGTTCATTACCTAGAGATGATCCAGAATAGTCCTCCACAGTGCTGGTGCAGGACTGACTGACAGCCAGGGGAAAGAAGAATGACTCCTTGGGCTGTGATGGTCCAGCAACAGTGTGCCTGTCCCACAGGGCAAACCTGCACAGAAAACACAGAGGATGAGACTGAACTCACCTCCAAACTATAAATTATGCTAGTCCTTTGTCTAAGCTCATTCCTGCCAATAATAATTTACCTGATCAAAACTCAGTGATGCTGTTGGAAAGCATTTACCTCTGTGGAGAACCTGTGAGGAAATAATCCCAGCTCAGCCCAGCTCTGTAGGGACAGCCTGCAGGTCTCACATTCCTAGAAATGTATTGGGAAGGAATTCAGAGAAAACTGGAAGATTTACATATGGCCTAAAAAACAAACCCCACATTGTTTATATGAAAAATAGGATGAAAAAATTAAGAGAGAATGAGTAAGTAGCCACAGCTGCCATCAGGCTAATGCTCTTTGCCCAGCCCCTGGGAAAGGGCTAAGGCAAAATTCTTTTCCTTAATTTCTTATTCCCACCCAAAGCCTGCTGGTTTTTACTTTGTGCAGGACATATATATTTCATCTATAATCATTATTTGTAGATATTTTTTTAAGGCCAGGAGGGACCATTAGATCATCAGTTCTGGCCTCCTGCATAACACATGCCCTGGAATGTCATCCAAAAAGGTAATGAACTATTCACCTTGGCTGTGGAAGTGAATGAGGGCTGAACCTGTGACTGCTTGGTTCAGCGGCTTTTGGGGAGATCACAGATGTATTCTGACATTTCTTCATATAGATTCTGCAAAGCACTATCACATGGAAAATCCCAAATGACAAGCAATTCTCTTAAAAAAACCAAACCACTACTTGGAGAAAGAGAAGTGGGGAAGAAGCCCATAGTATAAATGAAAAAAAATTAAAGACCAGATTTTTCCAAATTTCATACCAAGCTTTTTATTCTTGCCATCTTCCTAGTTAACTTTTGCCAAAATAACCAGATGCAAGCATCAGGAAGACTAAATTATAGTTTAGTGTCCAAAAGAGTGGGAGGGAAAAAAAATTAAATGTGTTTCTACAGTAGACTTTATACATCCATTCAGTGTGATCTAATGTAAGTCAGGCTTTAACAAATATTTTTGCTCAACTTGGTTCCAGGATAAAATTGTAGAAGTTACTGAAAGGTGAAAAAAACCCTCAATCTATTCAACTTAAAAAAAAAAAAAAGACATTTAAGGGGGGTCTAACAGAAGTATACAAAAATCTTAGCTGAATGGATAATATCAATGCATGTTACTACTTTTGATACAGCACAGATGACAGGATCGGGGGCATAAATGGAAGTTCAAAAAACAAATTCAGAGGAGACATAAGGAAGTGCTTTGTCACTCAAAGAATAATAAATGTTTGGAATGGCCTACTGGGCAAGGTTGTTGAGGCAAAGACAGTGGGCTCGTTCAAGAAGCAATTAGATGCTATCCTGGGGGAAACGCTGTATTACAAGAGACAAGCATCAATGTGTTGAATGGCCTTTTCTCATTCCTAACATTTTCTATGTTCTTTTCTCCAGCTTGTACTCTTAAGGGTCTGCAGCCTCGGTGTATGATATCAAAACTGAAATCAGGCCCAGCAGTGTTCTCCACTAAACTGGGCCAAGAAGCATAATAAAGATTTGGCCTTGCTATAAAAATGTGCCGTGCTGTACTGTTACCCTGCTTATTCCATGCTGGCTTCTGGGCTTCTAATAAAGGAACAGGAGTTGGGCAAAGCACCCAGGGTTCAAAGATTTGTTTCACATCCTGTGTAGAGTCCAGAGTGAACTTTTAAGAAACTGGGGCACCCTGCCCTTCAGGTGGGAGCACTTCAGAGGTGGGCCAGGACAATTCCAGTGCATGTAGGGCTCTTTGGATCCATCACAACCTAAAATCAGTATTCAAATGTGCCTTTATTAGTAGTTATTAATACTTTTTTTGAGAAGTGCTCTGTCTCTTTCAGCTTACCCATCCCTTCTAATGCTGTTTCTTCTCCCTCCAGGCACAGTACTGATACTTTCCCTCCTCTTACCCCTTTGCAAATATCAAAAGGGAATAAAAGTTCTTTGGCACACACAGAGGCACCCACAGGACAGGTGAGTCTTTAGAAGGTTAGATAACATACCTTTGTAGTGCCAAAATAGGTACACAACTCAGAGCCCTTGGCTGAAATGGGACAATTGCACCCCACTAACTCCCAGGAAAATCCCAGCCCCTTCCATGCTGAGGTCACTGCACAGCCCTGTGATCCTGGGGCAGCACAGAGGGACCCACAGAGGCTCCAACCAGGGATGGCCCTCTAGGGGGTGCAGGTTCAGCTGATGACAGGCACAGAGCTCCTGGCATCCAGCTGACTGGGCTGAACTCCACTGAGAAGAGAGGGGTGATCCAAAATACATCCGGCATTAATTGTTGTATTGCATTGATCTGAATGAGCCCTAAGAAGGGCAACGGAGCTGGTGAAGAATCTGGAGCACAAGCCTGAGGAGGAGCATCTGAGGGAGCTGGGGTTGTTTAGCCTGGAGAAAAAGAGGCTCAGGGATGGCCTTTTCACTCCCTACAATCACTTGCAAAGAGGTTGTAGTCAGGTGGGGGTCAGTCTCTTCTCCTAGGTAACAAGCGACAGGATAAGAGGAAATGGCCTCAAGACACAGCACTGTAGATTTAGATTGGATATTAGGAAAAATTTCCTCACTACAATGGTTGCCAATCTGTGGAACAGGTGGAGCCACCTCCCTGGAGATATTATTTAAAAGATTGTAGATGCGGCAATTGGGGACATGCATTAGTGGTGGACATGGAAGTGCTGGGTTAACAATTGGACCTGATGATCTTAGTGAACTTTTCCAATCTAAATTAATCTACAATTCTAT
Organism: Molothrus aeneus; assembly: GCF_037042795.1. Classification (NCBI taxonomy): domain Eukaryota; kingdom Metazoa; phylum Chordata; class Aves; order Passeriformes; family Icteridae; genus Molothrus; species Molothrus aeneus. Next base: position 27,496,447 of record NC_089653.1, on the reverse strand, counting down.
GGTTTATGGGTTATGGAGGAGGATTTAAGAGCTTTCTGTAGCAGGCTGCATTGAGACACTGCACTGAAGATGATCTCTCCTCCCCTGCAATTACTGGGTGTCCTACAGTAGCTTATAGGCAGGCACAACTAGACAGTGAGGAAGTCCTCAAGGACATGAATTTCACTAAACACAGAGGACTATGTAGCTCTCACCAAGTATTCCATCAGCAACTCAGCAAAGAGGCATTTTAGGGAAATATTTAAAGAATGCTGCATTTGCAGCTGTGCTTTTTTTGTATGGGAAACCTTCACCACATAGAACCCATTGCACAAGAGAAAGTATTAGACTGCTTTGGGGGTTGTGGGGAGAAAAATGCATGTTCAGCTAAGAAAGCAGCTGAACAACTGGAGGAGAGGGATGGCAATCCCTCTCTCTCCAGCCAGGGTGAATATAGAAAAAAGAAGTTTGAACAACCACCTCCACCCAGACACTAAAGCAGTGTCTCATTCAGGGCCATGCAAATAAAAATTAAATTAATATGGATTGCTGAAAGACTCACAGTCTATAATTTCTTCCCCTATATCTTCTGCAAGTTGTTTTTTTGGGTTTTTTTTAATATTATTACATTTTACTGGTGCAGGATTCTTACATTTCTAACCTTCATTACAGTGGCTTTGTGCCCCAGCACCCCTGGGAAAATGCATATTCAGAATAGCTTTGCAAGTGCTGCCGAAGCCATTTGATGTCTGCACCACTAGCTAAGTTATTTGCTAACAAACGTTGAGACTTTTTGCCCTTCCAAAAGAACTATTTCACATGTGGTTTTTGGCTTCCTCTGCAGTGGCTCAGCAATATTATTTTATCCCAGCAAAGAGCACATTATTGTTTAATATCACTGCTATATTCCAGTGTGTTCCCAAGATGATAAATGTTGGCACAGAAAAGAGGCAACTTTTTCAAACAATAAGTAATAAATTGTGGAAGGCTGAGGTAAATATTTTTCCATGTCCCCGAACAACTCTTGAGTACATTCCTGAGGAGTGTATTGACAATAAAATGTTTGAGAACAAGAAAATTTGTTGGATCAGGTTGTGGTTGTTGTCCAACCCGTAAAATATCATGAAAATTCCTAGCTCTTTCTCCCATCTATTCCAGTATGTACTTCTGGGTACAGCTTTAACTAAAGCATTCAAAATGTCTACTATGAAAATATGAATATGAATGAATTAGTGTGAGAAGACAAACTGCATTGTTCCAAGGCTTTAGGAAAAAGCAACCTAAGACACAAAGTTTGTCAGCTAGGCCCAAGTGTCTTGGTGATGAATTATTCAAACACCTGGATTCACTGTGCCAGTGAGATCTGGAGTGCAATGGGCGACCCAGACAAGCAAGGACAAGAGATGCCGCACGTGGGTTGCTGAGCACTGCACATGTTCAGTGAGTTGTTTGTGATCAAATCACAGGTCAAAAAAGTCAGAAATTAACGAGTAAATGTGTCACCTCGATACCCTGTTGAAAACTATCCCTGCTAGCAGGCAAGCCACAAAGAGAAAAAGATTACCAAAATCAGAATATTGTTATCTAGTGTAAGGTTTACTTGCAGGTGTGCATCACCTCCAACACCACCATGTGTGTGTCCAGCCCTGTACATCCCTTTGAACCCCATCCCTACAGCTTCTGCCCTCAGGCTGGCACACTCACCCAGGAGGAGCACTCACTCAACCCACCAGGAGCCAGAGGGAAAAGCACTGGTGACTGGGAGCAGGGCTGCAGGTGCTGACCCCAACCACATGAAAATTAGCACCTCAGTATGTACAGAAAAGGCTACTTCGTTATCATTTCTTTGCACTGATTTCAAAGAGTTTTTGCAATTTTTAAATATTGAATATGGACATGTTCAACATCCTTCTGGGCCAATATCTGTCTGTCTAAATGGAAACTACTAATCCCCTAACACTATAAGGGGAAGACATATTCAGTATTCTCTGTACTTGAGACATAAATAATAAATGCAATTTAAACTGAAATTTGAGCAGACTTTCCATTAAGTAACAGATCACTGTTGGATGGGCATGGTTTTTTATATCTGGCAGAGGGCTGTATCTCAGATATGTAGACATCATGTAGAGATGGGATATTTTGTACGAACATTAATAATGATGTTCCTACATCGCTCATGCTGAGGAAATGCTTCCTATTCATCTCATTATCTTCTGGTCCCACAATGGCAGCATGATGAGTGCAGAGAAATGAGTGAGAAGCCTTCTATGTCTTTGTGTGGTGGGCATAAAATGGTTGCAAACTAGATGAATGCTTAAATACATTATCTCTTTGACATTTCACACTACCCTTCCGGAAAGACCCCATATATTTAATATCAAAAGGGCAGAGACCACTTACCATGGGAGAAAAAGAAAATGACTGCTTTGTCCTGCTATCTGTATCCCAGGGAGCAGATCACAGAGGACCGAGATGGTTTCCCTCACGCCTTGAAAGGGGCTGATGAGAACCCAGGAGCACCTAGATAGAAGTCAGATCCGTTCACTCATATCAGTCCCACAGATCTGCTCTAAATCTCTCTTCCCAGTCACCTCCTCCAGGGTTAAAAAGATGGCACAGCAGAGTGTGCCAGAGAGGTTGTTCTGAGTTATTGTTGTGTATGTTTCAGTGGTCATTGCTGTCTTCATAACCCTCATTTCAATATAAATCACTTCTGTTTTCACATTTTCTCCCAGACTAGTTCCACATCCCAAGGACCATTCCCATGAGTACCAGTTGAATCTGTCCCCCCCAGCTCTTCTGCAACGACCTTTCACAACATTGCTAAAGGCTTCAGCACTCACTGAAAGCATCAAAGGGCCTATTCTCATCTTTCATGGAATCTAATAAGAATGGTGGGGCTATATATTCACAAAGCTGGCACTGCTTCTCTGCATGTCCTTTAAAAGCCGCAGGAGTCTCCATGTGGGAGAACGGGAATAACAGCACTGGCCTGCCAGCCATGGAGGCTAAAACACAGATCCCTTAAGAGAATTGTTGAAGTCCAAAACAATTGATGCAGGGAAAAAACCACTTTGCAGGAAAGTAAGAGGGGCACACATTCATGGGGAGGAGAGCAACATGCCTACAGGTAGCTCAGCTGCCACACCAACCTGCAGCCCTGAAATAAAAATGATGACAGGATTGCAAGCACAAATATTCCAAGCTTCACTGATCTAATTTACAACAGTGGACAACTCCTTGTACAGATGAAACTCTGGAACAGGCCTCCTTTCAGCATTCTATTAACAGAACTATAAATATTTAATTTGAAATATAAGATACTAATAAGTATCTTTAATAAACGAAGATTGTGATAGATTGGCAGACTGCCACATTCATCTCCACTTCATACAGAGTCTCCTTCTTGTCTTGAACTGCTAGATGACATCCTTCTGATGGAATTAATTGGCCTCTTTCTTGCCCCACGCTATTTCTGGTTTAATTATCTTGCAGGTTGGCCCATGGATGATGGTGTTCCTGCTGCTGCCCTTTTGCTCTCAGTGTTCACAGTTAGTGTAGGGTGTTGCCTGAATTCAAGTCCATTTTCCTCTTACCAATATTTCGCGACATTTTCTGCAGAAAGAGCAACTTAGATTCCAATGTAAAGCAAGCTGTGATCAAAATCCATTGGCTTCAACAGCTGATAGATCAGCTTTTCACACCTACCATGTGCCTCAAGCAGTCATAAGACAGAAATGTGCATTGGAAAATGGAGTTGCACATGGGAGAAAGAAGAGATGACAAGACTGATTGGAAGAAAAGAAACCGAGTTTCTGTTTTCTCAGGAAATTACAGCTTGACCTCAGGTTACTGAGATATTTCCATTGACTTCATGGCTTTTCCTCTGCAGATATATCAGATATGAGATCTACCCAATGAAGTACATTCCCTTGTAATTACCGAACTACCAAAGTGCAAAAAGTTACAATGGAGATGAAATGCATTTTAGAATTAGACAATGAGGTTCAGTTAATTTTTGCATTTCTTCATATACTGATTGACTTTTTATTTGGGTATTTTAAATTATTAAGAAGAAAATTAAAAATTAAGGAGGAAGAACATTTCTGGATAGAAAAGAGTAAAGGAAAGTCCAGCTTACAAGTAAGCACTCTTTCCTGGTAAACAGAATGGGTAAAAGGGTGATGCCTTGAAAAAATATGGAGGCCATTCCTGAGAAATTTCTTAGGAATGGAAGAGCTTAATGTCAGGTTAAAGCAAATCCAAACCCATTCCAAAACCTTAATTTCTATATTTTCCTTTTTCTGGGAAGCTTTCCTATTTCATTCTTTGTCACAGCTGATATCAAATTTTACCCATGATGTGACATATTACCTGATCTACATGCCCAGCCAGTGCTTTCTAAATGGCCTGCCTGGTTTAGTCTGTTTCTGGGAGCCAAGTATCAGCAAGGCTAGGGAACATGCTCCTGGAGGAAGAGAGATTCCTGTGCCACAAGCCAGGCACTACAGCTACACTTGAGAGCAGCCATGGACACACACTGCACTCAGCAGTGGTATTTATAGCATTGTTAACTGCCAAAGAGATGTGAGGCTCACCCCTGCAACAATATTTCCTTTGCCTTCAAAAAGCACTTCTCTGTAGTGCCCAGAGATATCCTGTCTTAGGGGTTATTCCCAGTTAAGATAAACCAAGGGAAAATGTGAGGCTGCTGTCAAAAGAAGAATAATGTTAGTGCTTACAAAACTCCCCTTCATGTAGGAACACCACACTGCTATGCACAACCTCTGTGTTTGATTTCTCTGTCATATTTTCTCACACTGGAGATGGTCCCAAAGCAAACCTCTGAATTCAAGCATAGAACATGATTAAGAATCAAAGCCTAGAACGCCAGAACATATGTTTGGCTTCTTGCTTGTATCTTTATAGAGGTCCAGCCAAAAGCCTCAGTACAAACACCCTTGAATATTTGTATGTTCTGCACAATATGCCAAAATATTCATGCTTACTACTATTAACCTTTTGCTGACTAAAACTGATGCAAATATACTATTTGCCATGGATTCTACAGGGGAGAGAAGCCCTCTTTGACCTAAAATAAGTCTAGCTCAGCCTTGTTTATCTCAGAAGTCCGATATTCTGACTGGTCCTTTGAGTCAAAAGAATATTGACTTCACAATACTGAATCCCTGAGGTGGTTTCCCATAATGTTCAGGGTCCTAGACAAAAGCCTGTGAAGTGCAGTGCCTCATGGTATGGACACATCATGCTTATTTCAAGAGGACCAGAAGCTCTGGTTTCATTGAAAGTTCTTGGTCTCTGGTTAAGACAAAAGTAAACAAAATTTTCTCATCTTAAACTGGTTTATTCATCAGATGTCATGTAAGATAATCACCTTAGCAAAAAGGCCTTCAGTATGACCAAAGACAAATGCATGTATCTCTCAAACCCAGAATGAGAGGAAAGTCAAACTTACCTGCAAATTTCACAGCTGGAGGTTGTGACATCATTGGGTACCTCAGACAACCTGGACTTTGCCTCTGTCTTATGATGTGTGACTCTTCATATTCCACTGAAGGTTTCTGCTCTGCCAGTCCTGCAGCTTTCTAAGACACATCTCAGCAGCCCGTTGACCTCCCACACAGGTCAGGAGAAAGTGTCAAACAAATGCTTTTTGACATATATCAAGCTTCTCATGCTCATGCTTCTCATGAGTTAATGAATATCACAATTCTAGAGCTATTTTTCCACCAGCCACAGTACTGCAATATAAGAAAGAAGAAACCTATTAAAAAGCATCCAAAGAAGGGATAGGAGGATGTTGAAAGGTCTGGAGGGAAAGATGTAGGAGGTGTGGCTGAGGGCACTTGGTTTCTTTAGCTGGAGAAGACAGAGGAGGGACCTCATATGATTCTACAACTTCATGAGGGGGAGAGGAGAGGCAGGAACTGATCTCTTCTCTGTGGTGACCAGTGGCAGGATCCAAGGGAATGGCCTGAAGCTGTGTCAGGGGAGGCTTAGATTGGATATTGGCAAAAGGTTCTTCACCCAGAGGGTGTTTGGGGATTGGAACAGGCTCCCCAGGGCAGTGGTCACAGCAGCAGTCCTCACAGAGTTCAAGAAGTACTAGGACAATGCTCTCAGGCACAGGGTGTGATCCTAGGGGTGGTCCTTGGAGCTGGACTTTGATGTTCCTTGTGGGTCCCTTCCAACTCAGGACACTGTATGATATCATGTAAGAGTAGAAACTACCCAAACTATTACAAATTATCTGAAATCTACCCTGGATACTGTGTATATATGATAAAGGGCATAATTTAGCATATTTTCCTCAATCCCAATGAAAAGAAATTATTTAAGACAGAAAAGATGAAACAAAAAATTCATATAAAGGTTACTCAGGAAATTTCAGCATGGAACATCTCATTAATCAAACCCCAAATAAAATCAGCTGTCTTCTAAAGTGAGAACAGAAAAATTTAGGACAACATATGTCTGAAAAAAAAGTTAGACTTTTTTATTCCAGGAGAACTCAACTAAAAGCTCCCTCCATTCTGGCACCTGGGTTTCGTTTCATAATAGCTTCGGTCCATTGTTCCTTATTATCAGAGCTGACTATGTTCAAGCTAAGGCAGATCTTGTTCCTAAATTTATGTCTCTGTGTGTGACCACTACAATATGTGTTTTGTATGCTTTTTCCTGAAAGCCTAATATAGTGATACCTGTGACACGGCTTGGACTCCCCCTTTCATGTATATTACCAACTCGAACTGCAACCTGCTGGTAGATTTTTCTTAAACTCTAAAATGAGGGTCTAACCTTCTCTTCTTTTTCTTTTTCTTCTCTGTTACCTATAATCTTGATTTGACTCACACAAAAGTGACACAGTGGGAAATCCACTCAAGAAGACTTTGACAACTAACAATGGAAACCTACCTACACGAAAGTTGACTGGTGGCGTTTATAGTGAAAAAATGTATTCAGGTTTAAAGATGTCATCTGTGTTAACTGATCCGTGTTGGTTTTGTGTGTTTTTGTCAAAAGAAATGTGCCGTGGAGTCACCTCTGTTAGGGTAAAGAAAACTAGCCAGAACAACATCACTGCTAAAAATAGACAGCTATAGTCAGGAGAAAAAAAAAATCCCCCCAAAATATTTAAGATTGGGTAAATATGAGGTTTAGGTTGGACCAAATCCAAAGGACTAATATAAAATAGTGAAACTTTCAATATTTAAATACAACTAACATATAGAAATATTTATACTTCTCTTCCTTTTGTCTTCTCTAACACACACAAAAAATTTGTTATTTTATGCAGTACCAACATTGTTTTAAATGTGCCTCCTGGATTAAATTAAAATAAGATCATGGTACATTTTTCAGCAGTAGCTACCAGTTGTTTTGGCTTCGGGACAGATTTACTGTCCACCTGGAATGAATTCTTGCCGTGAAACACCTTCCCTCATCAAATGGGACACCTGAGGCCATAAGGTGACATTGGAAATCTTGGACATTTAATCCCAGAAAAAGACATGTAAATTAGTACAAAGTTCAAAGATGCCACAAGCCAAGTAAAAGGGACTGAATCCATGAGGGTATTAAAGTAATTGATATTGTACAATCAGTCCCTGTGTCTTCCACATTACCGGGTCTGCTCTACTAGGCCAGACCTCGTTGCTGGACACAGTTGCCTTGAAGCAGTTGGTCTTGGAAATATATTCACTGCTAACAGGCCCTTTTGATGAAAACCTTATCAAATATTCCAATATTTGTGAAACTCAACACAAAAATGGTCCTTTGAGTCAGGTTACAAATATGTGAAGTGGAGATGATGCTACTACTCCACCCTCATGAAATGCAGGACAATGGAAAAACTTGGAAGAAACCTGAGATGACAAACACTGTGCAAAATGTGAATGAAACAGAGAGGATCTGAAGGCAGAAGGAGGCAGAGAGTCAGCTGCATCCCTCAGTTCATTTACCCAGGTCAGAGTATCTTGAAGAAAGGACAAAGTTCAGAGGGGTCTGTACTGTTCTTGTCTATGATGCAGGTGTTCTCTAGCTAAACTGAAGGCTTTAAAAAGTGACCAGATTTGTGGATGACAAATCTTACCAACCTGTGTATTGCCGATACCTGAAAGATGCCTATTAATTTAAATTCATGTAAAAATTTAAAGAGGGTGGGGCAAAGAAAAATATCATCTCTTAAAATTAAATCATTTGAGGTGAAGCCACTTTGTTTAGTGTTTTTTCACTGGTACAAGTTCTTTGTCATCCCTCATGATGCAGAGGAGGAAAAGTTCATAAAAGCAAAATATGAACTGCTTAAGCAAAATTCATGCATTAGACAGGGAACTAAACTGCATTGTTGGTTCAACGAGAAATATCCCAGAAAATCCAGTGAGAAACATATATTTTGGGATGACTGACTGGAGATGGAATTTCATCTCCTACCATTGTGGCAACACTGATTCTGCCACGGAGGTTCTGAACGTGCTTTTTGCAGATAATATGAGCTGTGCCACTGCATCTCATGTATCTCATGTTTTTACCATTTTAGAGCCAGGTAAACTGAGGGACTTGGTTAATATATATCCCAGACTGCAATAGGTATGCAATTTGTGAATCTTGTTTCACTCCAGACATTAAAAGGCATTTTCTGGGTTGCTTCCTCATACACAGTACACCTTCCCCACACAGACCCTTTACCTCAGCCAGACAAGGGCTACTGCAGGACCTCACCTCTCTTGTCACCCACCTGATTTCTCCTACAGCTTCACTGCCAGGCAAGTCTCAGCATCAAAGATGAAATCTGGCTAAAGCCTCCAGCAAGAAAACTGCCAAAAGTTGGGTGATTAAACAGAACAAACCAAACCCCCTCTAAATGTTACTTTAGAGAGGATGCATTCAAGTTCAAATGGGTGTTATTGTGTCTCAGTTTGCCATTGGGCAGTCAGTTGGTAACTGACCCAGAAATACCTGCCCAGAGGAAGAGATAATGTTTGAAATTCATGTTAGAAACAATTATCTAGTTGACTTTTAAGCATGGTTCTTTCTGTTTTCATTTTTTTTAGGAGGACATTAAAAAAAAAAAAGAAATCAAAACCAGAAAGGCTCCCAACTCTTTGAAGGTCCTGTTTGTGCTGAAAACAGGCTCTGTGAATTGGTAATTGGCCTCACAGAGCCCAGGGGAAGTGAGGCTGATGGAGCTTGGCAGGCGACACCGCTGCCATGCTCAGCACTTCTGCAGCCACCCACTGGCCCGCCCTGGCTGTGGGGTCTTTGGACAAGCCACCATCCCCATCCCACAGCCTGAGCTCAACACCCTCCTTGCTCCATCTCACCTCCCTCTACCAGCCCTTTACACCTCTGCACAAGGCTGGAGAAGGGTTCACAGGGAGATGTGGCTGCCACAGGGCTGCAGCTGTGCAAAGCACCCAGGTCCCCGTGGTGCTGGAGGTCACGGCCTCCCTCACAAGGGCAAAGCAGGCAGGAGCCTAACTCTGGACAGCTGGAAACAGAAGCAAAACATCAAAGCCACAAACATGTAACTTCTCTGTTCTTCAGCATTGCTTGCTGTTTCCTGTTAAACTGCTGCCCTTCACCCAGGGCAAGGCTGGCTCTCCTGCAGGTGAGGAGGGGAGAGGTGGCCTGCTGGCAACACGGGGATGCCTGAAGCTGCAGGCTGAGGAATTACAGAATCACAGAATGTGCTGAGTTGGAAGGGACCTCATTGAGTCCAACTCCTGGCCCTCATAAACACATGGGTGAGAAACAAAGAATGATCTTCAGCAAGACCATGAGCAATTTGTGGGCAGCCATGTCGTGTCCCTGCTCGGTCAGGACAGTAGACACTGGCTGGTTCCATCAGTGTCCCCATGGCTTCTCTGGAAGGGAAGGCTCATTGTGAGCTTGGAAATGCTGCACAGAATCATCCTGTTGGAATCCTGCTCCTGCTTCCCCTCTGGGGCCATGGGTGAAGCCAAGCCCACAGAGTGAATGCACACTCAGGAGCACTTGTGGCCATGCACAGAATGGGCAACTTCAACCCTGCTGCTCCCAGGGAATTCAAACCGTTAGAAAAATGAATTAAGCCTCGCCAATATCTTTGCTTTAAAAATCAAAACAACAATAACAAAAAGACCAGTCAGGTTAATTACACTAGAGCAGGGAGGAATCTGTGAGATGTAAATACATTTCCATGAACATTAAAAGCAAACCCCTCTCTAAAGTGTTTTTCTTTCACAAGCAAGCAAGAAAATGCATTGGATAAAACAAACTTTGCTTATTTTAGTTTCGACTCAATTACCTGTTAATGGAAAAAATCTGGCACCACCAATAATAAGGCAGGAATGAGATCACTGTTCTGGAGGCCTGGCTTGTCAGGGAAGCTTGCAACAAGAAGTGCATTTATCTGCCTTTCTATAACCCTTTTCAAGCACTCTGTCAGGGAGCCCAAACTGAACAGCCAGTTTAGGAGGAACTTGGAACCCACTCCAGGCCCCCTTGGCCCTCTGGGAAAAGGAAAATTATTGTTGGCAAGTCTGCCTGGCTCCAGAAGTTGATCCAGTGCCCCCCACTTGCCCATGCAGCAGCAGACAGAGCTAAGAATTTTGTTATAATTAAATAACAGTGTGCTGATTGGTTGCTGGAGGTGGTCTTGAAACTGGTGTTTAAGGCAGTAGAGAACAACGGTTACTATTCATAGAAAAAGCAGAGTCTTAAAATCCATCTGTTTCGTTCCAAATTTAGGCCAAAAAAATGCTCACTCACTGTCTTTAAAAATACCACCTGCTTGGCTATTTTGTATAATGTGCCATTATATAAGTTTGAAGAAGGAGCAGGCAGGGAAGCAGCGGGGGCTGAGGAGGGGTGGGTGGAACAGATTAAAAAGATATAGTTAGATCCAAAAATACCCCAGCAGCATATTTAAAAGGGAATGCAAAATAAGGGAGTAAAGGAGACAATTTCTGATGGAGATTAAAACCAGGGTGTTTGCTAATGCCTGGTAACAAGCTACTACAAATGGGCTTGTTTGCAAATAAGGTAATAAACCTTTTTCCCTCTTTCTTGGAAAAAACCCCACCCTTCTTGCTTTGCACACCCAGCACACCCAGCTTCAGTCATCCCCATGCTACTGAGCTGTGGAAACACCTTCAGACTTTCCCACCCTGTTCTGGTGGCGTCCAGGCCAGGGCATCACAAGCTCCTGCCAGCAGGTACCTCCTAAATGGGGTGTGCCTCCCATCAGTGAGTTGGTGCCAGCTGCTAACTCAAAGGAATGAGACGAGGATCTGGAAACCCCACAGCACTGACTTTTCTAGAGCAGCTCTGCTCTGTGAGCAGGAGCATTAGCAGAGCCTGCTGTCCTGCAGATGTGTCTCCTATCTCCCCATTGTCCTTTCCCTCCCCTTGCTTCCCCACTGCAGTCTTACATAATATTACATATTGCAGCTGCAGTGTTTCCACTTTTCCCTATACCCTTAACTCATTCCTCTGTTCCCTCCAACATCCCAATGCTGTCCATGTCTCCTACCTAATCTTCTCAGCCTGCCAGCTGGGCAGGGGAGAGCAGATGCTGGTCCAGAAGTAGATGTGTGATAATTGGCCATCTGGATGCTGCCAGAGAGAATGGATAACAGCTGAGCTCTCCTTGCCTTTTCTTCAGCAGTGGATCTGGAAAGCCTCTCTTCTCAGCACCGGCAGAGATTTCCCTGAACTCAAAGGGACTTTATCATCTCTGAGAGTTCAACTGCCGCTGTCAAATCTGGTTCAAAATGCCAGAGTATTCAAGAATTATCAGGAGAGGGTCAAGCAGATGGACAGAGAGCATGACTTCATGTTCTCCACTGCCTTCGAGGTCCAGATTAATATCCCCCCACCCCAAATTTAAAAGCATTTCCAACCTCAGAAAAAGTGCAGCTCCTGCTACATGGATGAAAATCATGAGTTAATATTTTTGATTGATCCCAGAAGAAAATCAGTCCAGGGGTTGGAAGACTACAGTTGTCAAAGGGTCCATAAACAGGTTGGTGACATTATTGACAATGATGGGTGCTTGGAATGAAATCACTTGTAGCTGATCTGTCTCAAAAGTCTCAAGATGTTTTCCAGGGACATCTTAAAATCAACACCAAAGTAACTGTCTACCCTTTTTTTTTTTGTAACATAGCAATTGCTGCAATCTCTGAGCAACTTTGAATATTCATAGTTTTAAGGCTCCAAAAGCTTTAGATGTCCTGTCCAACAAAGATGACTTGAGATCAATCTGAGTCCTGTACTGAATTTAATTTTCAGCTGAAGCACCTCTCCCAAAACAGCATCCAAACCCTTCATCCAGTCTTTGGTGGTAAAGTGCTCCTATGTGTATGCCAGACAGCCAGACATACCTGGGCAGCAGTGTCACACACATTATTGTTGTTTGTTATTATTATTTTTGTCAATAATAATAATAATAATAATAATAATAATAATAATAATAATAATAATAATAATAATAATAATAATAATAATAATAATAATAATAATAATAACAACTTTCACTATTGTTGCAATGACCTATGCAACCATTTAATTGTAAATTCTCTTTACATCATTTTTATAGTCTAATGAAATGAACAGGACTCTAAAGATTACTCTTTTTTTCCTGCCTGTCCATTTTTTTCTTTTAAGCAAAGCAAAAAACCATGTGGCACTGCTTTGAGTCAGCAATTGCTTAAACTTTTTAAAATTCCATACACTAAGTGAAAAATGAGATTTACAAAACTAATGGAAAATAAATATCTCCCGAACATGCAATACATTGACTTGCTTCCTTGCCTTAGTCCATAAAAACAGATGGAAGCAATAGCTACAGTGAATTACCTACTGTATGCAGGGCCCTGTGCTGTCTCTAGGCAGCACTGGATGAGAACAGACCATTCCACTTTAGCACCACCCCACTCTAGTGTTTGCCCTCATTGGTGTGGATCTGGGGGTGATCAGCCTGTTTCTCACCCTATTTTACACCTACAGTGCATAGACAGGGCTGTCTTTACAACACGTTTCCACTGTACCTGGACTCCTGGATATATAAATAATGGCAATTTTCTCCCAGGAGCCCTGACCCAGCTCAATTCCTCTAAGCAAGGGAAATTTAGAGGCAAATCTGAAGGCACAATCCCTCAAAGGGATGCAGCCAAGGCACAACCTGGAGGAAACACAAGCAGTTGCTTTCCCAGGGATATACAATTGTTTTCCACAGCAAATAAGTTCCCAGCATGACTTCTTCACCACTCACAAGCCCTGTTCAATGTATCCTTGGAACACATTCCTCTCACCACACACACAGAAGGAAAACTAATCTGCACGGGAATGGTGTTTCAGGACTCTGCTTTCTGAAGTTTGCCTAATAAAGCAGAGAGCAAAGAACACATTATTTTCCTGAATATATGAATCATACCTTGATGGTGTCTACTTTGAATCATGGCATTCAGAGATCTCCCTGGAGCACTATTCCTTACTTTAGAAGAGAGCAGCTATCCCCAGCAGAGATGCAGCACATGTGTCGGGTTGATGGATGGCCATGCTCTAGCAAGAGTCAAAACACTTAGGAAAAAGAAGTAAAAAACTCCCTAGAAACCTTAACTAGCCAGAGAATAATTTGAGCATTGCATTCAATTTACTGGCTACCAACAACAGCAACATTTGGCACCTTCCACAAAAGCTTTGCAGCAATGTCCTTTCCCCCACTGCAGAGCCCTCTCCCACTCACGCTGCCCACGTGCTTGTCGTGGTTGATGAGGGAAACGTGTTCCACTGAGGTCAAGGGCAGCATCACCACAACAAAAACACCATCAGGCCTTGGATCAAGAGAGATAAATGGAGCTTGATAAAAAATTCACCCCGACTTAATCCTTCTAATAGGACATAAGAAATAATACGTATTTACATTACTAACATATTTGAACAACAACAAAAAAGCTTGTCTTGTAAACTAACAATTAAATATTAGCAATTAAAAGTACTGTATATTGCTTACACATTATTTAGTACTTCACTCAGCCCCTCCCAGGCCCTCACAAAGGAAATTCTTTCTGCAGCCAATGGACAAAATTGCAAAATTGCAGGTTTATCGGCCCCCACAGGAAGGGACAGCACCATCCCAGTGCTGGGCTTACCAGAACAGCCTGTTCCCAGGTTTCTGCAGAACACTCACCCTTCCTGCAGAGCCTGCCAAGACCAATCAAACACAAATGCAGTACCTGAGCAATGCACCTGCACAACAGCAGGGAACAAACCTGCTTCAACACCTTTACACTCCATTCTCCTCAAGTGTAGGAATTACCATGGCTGACATTTTCCATAATGACTGGCCCTATGGTGACACCCACTTGAGACAGAATCCTGGAAATTAGGAAGTTTAAATTTCCACTTATTAAAAAAAAACTCAAACAAATCAACAACATAATAAGAATCTTTGCATATAAATTCACTTCCATCTGCAGCATCTGCAGGTATTACTGTCAGGTGGATGGTGAATTCTCAGAACCAAGAGCAGGCTGTGCTGCAAGGGCTTATTGCATTAAAAAAACCCTCAAATATATGCAAAACTGGACTCAAATCTGTCCAGAAGATAAAGCCTAAGGCCAGAAGAACTACTTTACTAATTAAGGCTATCTGGGCTCTCCTGTGTGACCTTTATAGTGCACCAGCTCTATGTTGTGAGATCACCAGGTTAAACAGAAATACATTAAAATTAATGGTATCACCAGCCCTGGTCTCCCATCCATCCACCAGTCAGGCTCACTTCACAGGGAAGGACATTCCCTAAGCTCACATGCTGTCTTCTGCCAAATCATGTGCCATTTGCTTTAAATAAAAAGGATCTTTAACCACTGCTACTCATGCAAAAGAGCACTGAGCAGGGAGAGGGCCAGTGGAAATGCAAATCTTTTGGGTTCCTTGGGAGCCCAAAGGAAACGGGATTTCTCACAACTAGAGCTGGCTGCAATTCACCACTATTTTCACACTTTTTTTCCCGAGGAATTTTTCCAGTCGGACTGAAAATCTTTCCAGCCAGATAAAATGCAGTCAATGCATAAATGAGTTGACAAGTCATTCTCTGCACATACTAAGTTGCTTTTATTAATCCAGAACTGCATGCTACAGATACTGTACAGCATGAACATTTATTCATTACAAAAAATGGCTTCCAAACCATTAAAAATGAAAATCGGAATAAGAGCATAAAACGGAACAGTAACATCACAACTGTTAGGAAACATTCAAAGTATTCACAAAAAATGTTATAGTTAGCATCTTAATAAACCAGAGAAAAATCTGAGACAGTTTTACAATCGCTTCATGTCAACTACAATGGCACTGAATGAACAGATGAACAAATTTTCAGCTTTATACAGCGTTTTTTGCAACATCAACATGCCTAGGTTTTTTTTTTTGTTTTAAGTTTGCTACCTACCTGTATGTAGTAAGTGTACATAAAAGTGGCAGTCTGATTTTCCTTTTATGAATAATCTAATATACAGAATTTGGCCCTTAAGGGTTTATACCTCTTCATTTTAAATGCTTTCCGGACAATCTGCTACCAAACACGTCTGTTATAGGTGACATTAAAACTACATACATATCTACCTATGTAACATCACAGCAAAACATGATGAACAAAAAAATTACAGCATTAAAAAAAAATAATAAAGTTGTCGGGAGAAAGTTAAAAGTCACTGAGAATTTTGGCACATAAAAATTTTGCACACAGCCTACAGTCCTAATGTCGCAGGGGATTCAGCTGCAGTTCTGAACGGGAGACACTTGGACCTTGCTATTTTTCAAACAGCATTGCTAAAAATTCCCTTGCTAAATTTTCAAGTCTTTTTGAGTGTAATGGCTTTTAAAGCAATTTTATTCTTTACACTATTGATCCTTGAAAAAAATGCATCTGCGAATGTCCATTTGGTGGCAACCGTATTTCATATAGCAAAAAAAAAAAAAAAAAAAAAAAAAAAAATCATGAAAACAAATCAAAAACAAAATCCCGGAAAAAATATATATATACACATTTATATATAAACTTAAAAACCTTGTACAAATGAGTTGTTATATATAAGATGCTTACACTAAAGGAAAAAAAAAACCCCTTTATACAATGTTTCGAGAAAAAAGTAAAAGAAGAAAAAAACATTTAAAAAGGGACAACATACAGATACAACAAGCAATTTCTAAAGCAATAAATACTACTGGTCCAATAGCGTTGTGATACTTTTAATTGTTGAGTAGCGTCCCCTCCCCCAAAAAGAACAACACCATGGAACAAGGTATATTAACACATTTTTTTAACCCTTTGTTTCTGTACATTTAAACAATAACAAGTAACATCACAATAAAGGTTGTTTCACACAAGGAAGAAAAAAAAAAGAAGTAGTAGCGGCACCGCATTCGTTGTGCCCTTAAAGGTTTAAAAACCAGATGTAAAATGATTGGTTCGCAAGCTCGTATTTAATACAAATAATAAAGAACCAATGCCTCTGGCAAGGGCTGCTTCAAAATTGCTTCTTTTTTTTTTTTAATTTTTAAAATCAGTCTTTAAAACTAAGCTATTGGAACTACATAACAATTATGTATATATATATATTTTTTAAACGCTACAAAGACTTTAAACAGCTGTTGATAAAAATTTTGGCAGAATCATGAGGCTTTTCTCATCTACATATTTAAAAAGGAGAAATTGAAATAAGAATGGGTCAAATATTGACCAATGAACTCGATAAAACATCAACTAATGTAGCCACATGGCACAAATTAAAAATGAAACCGAGAAACGACGACAAACAGCGGACGACAAGGAGAAGAAAAAAAAAAATAAAGAAAAGGAAAAAAAAAACCAAACCAAAACCCTAAATACCAACAGAATTCAATCCCCCCGAAAGGAAACCGAAAGGGCTAACGAGGCTAAAGCTATTCTAAGGACTTCGTTACAAGGGAGAGCGGCTGGGGCTGTGTCCCCGGCAGCGAGCTGTGGGAATGCAAGGAGGACGTCGAGGGCTGTGCGAGGGATGCGGCTGCGGCCGGCGGGAGGGCGGCCGGCGGGTGGTCCAGGGCCCCGTTGGGGCAGCTGGCGGCGGGCAGGGCGCCGGGCTTGCTCGCGGCGCTCTCAGCGAGCACGAGCGAGGATGGCGGCGGCATCATCACCAGGTGCGCCAGCGGGTCGGGCTTCAATGACAGCGAGAGGGGTTGCGTTTGTTCAGTCTGTGGTTTCGAGTCTCTGGAGGGGGAGGCGAGCATGGCGGGGGAGGACGGAGGAGAGTCTAGTAAGCTTCCATCTGAAGAGGGTGGGCTGACGCAGCTGCCTTCACCTTGTATGTAGCGAACGCACTTTTTTTTTCTCCTAGAAACAGGGAGAGAGTTATCCATGAATAAAGGGCAGAGACGCTGATGGAGACAGTCATCTACAGCAAAGAGCCATCAGTCAGCTACTCTGGGCTCTGCATGGGTGGCATCCTGGCCCCACGTGCCATCCTGGGGGTCTGGCAGGGTGTCCTTGGCACCAAACCCGCTGGGGAACCTCCCCTCGGCTAACAGATTTGGAAAGGATTCACCAATTAATTGTCTCTTCATCCCTCTCCTCTTCAGGCCGCCTCCTTTCCTTATTTTCATAATCAGAAAACCAGATAAATGGGTTTTGGAGCCCACTGTTCTAATCTACAAACTTTCCTACATGTGAAAAAAAAATATTAAAAAGTAATTTAATCCTCCTAAAATAAAAACCCTTGATAGCTGACGGTATCTCAAGATGTCCCATAACACTGTCTAACTCAATGGGGCTATAGCTACACCTGCATCACCTGTGGTCTCGTACGATGCCCTGCCCTTGGGAGGCAAGATCAGCTGCAAACTACTGCTCATTGCTTTCTCCTCTGTTAAGAACCACACCAAATCCAGAAATGTCAGTCAGACAGAAGGGATATATAACAGAGAGAACAAGAAAGAGGGGAAATAAAAACAAAACGAACAAACAAAGCAAACAGAAGAAAAAAACAGGAAAAGAACAGGAAAAACAGAGTATGATCCAAAATAACAAGAATAACTGGTTGTATGGCCTGCAGGTTGTGGCTTTAAATCGACTCAGTTTTAGTTTTTGTTTTAGGGGAGAATGGTAGATTTGGGAAGCTGCTTGTCTGCATTTTGGGGATTTTCCTCTGAGAGGCCATCCATGTAACTCCAGAGTGGGATCCAATTTCAGTAGGTGAAGAGCACGACGACAGGTACAAAGGTGAGGAGCAACATGGATCTTAATTTCACACCAGGGTATGTGAGAGTCTCGCAAGAGCCGCTCATCTTCAAATAAATAAATGACCCGACAGAGATCTTTTCTCCTCCCTCTGTCCACTGGATAATGTAAAGGAGCAATGAAAACAGATGACAGTTTCACACCATCTCTCTTGCCAAGTATGTGCAAGACAATTCTAGCAGCAGGACAGAAGTAATGAGGCAAACAACCACAGTATCTGGCAAAATGATGTCCAGTGGCCACCTTGACCCTAAGCATGCTGGCTCTTCAGCCCTCCGATCCACAATCACACTTCCCATGGGAAGTGCTGAAGTGCTGTCACACAGCCCAAGGCATAGGACAAAGCCGGTCTGGAGCAGCTCTGCCACGAGAACTTTGGATGCTCAGCTAAGCTGCACAAAGCCACCAACGTGAAGGAGGAGGTTGCTCTCCCTCTCCAGTGGATACATCACCCCAGCTCTGCAACTCCATCAGAGGGAGTGCCTGAGCGTGGCACAGCAGTTGAGTGTCACCAGGGGACATTCCCCACTCCGGGAGGTGCCCCAGATCCCCTGCTGGTCACCAGTGTTCTCCCCTAGGTATGGCATTTGACTAGGTTAAACCAAGCTCCACCCTCGAGGCAATGAGATGCTTCTCATTTGCAAAGGAGACCACACTACCTTGATCCTGGAGTTAAAACTATCATCTCCCATAGCCAGGAAGGGAACAACAAACCCAGTACCCCATCTTTCACCAGCTTCAGTGAGGGAACAGTGCTGTGACATCCCTTCCTCCAGAGACTCAGGTCTGCTCTCAGATTCTGCTCCATGTGCCACATGGCGAGGTAAGGGGTTAGGGCTATTAGAGTTTTAACCACGTTAGCCTGCAGATCAATACATGCTAAAAACTAAAGACAACCATGCAACTTAAATGTTAAAAAGAAAGAAAGAAAGATAGAAGACAGCAAGTGAAGGCTGTAAACCATGCTTTATTAGAGCAACGTTAAAAGACAGGAAAAAATTAATTTGGTGGGCTCAAAACAGACCTTGTTAATTCTTCTACCATCAAAAAACAACACTGGA
This sequence comes from Molothrus aeneus, assembly GCF_037042795.1. NCBI lineage: Eukaryota > Metazoa > Chordata > Aves > Passeriformes > Icteridae > Molothrus > Molothrus aeneus. Next base: position 27,477,118 of record NC_089653.1, on the reverse strand, counting down.
GATCTCTGGCTCTTGGCTAAGGACAGTTCTGCTGTTCTCTCTCCCCTCTCCTCTCACTACTTCCTACTTCAGCTGTGCAACACTACCAGGGCCACAGCTCCTGTTTGGACCTTCTGTACAGCTCCAGCAAGACAGTCAAGCTCCACAAAGCTCACCAATCCTACTTGTGTGGAAAGATGAGTTCTTACAATCTGGAGACTGCAGGACTCCCTCTCTATCCCCAAATTGAAATTACTTGCAAGCAGAGACCCAAGCTCTGCCTGCCTCATTGATGGGGGTCCAAAAGTCCTTTAACTGGACTGCTCTGAACCTACAGGGCGGTAAATTACTTAACTGGAGGCACTTTGAATCTAGTATGCCAGCATTTCAAATTTTTTTTAATATTATTTAGGTTCTGTGGCCTGAAAGAAACAGCTCCCATGGCAAAGCAGCTTTAGACCAGATTTACCTGACTTTCTGACACTGCAGAGCTAACAACCTTTTAAAAAAAAACCCCATTGCTCTGCTACCTGAAGTAATTTTCCTTTGACTAGGATTAAGGGAGCATATTGCTTCTTTTGCCAAACTCTTTAATAGTGTGGCCACTCAGGAGTCTGAAAATAATATTTACTTAAATCATGATGGCTCATGGTTGGAGATATTTCTGCAATCTATGCCAATCGCACCATGGTTACCTGTGGTCATGTACCTGTCAGGGTTAAGTGGGACAAATGGTCCAGAGGGCAAACCCCCAAACCATGCAAGCCTAATTTTAGCAGACGTGAAGACCACCAGGCAGCTCTGGTGAGGGGGAGTAAGCGAAAATCTAAGGAACTACTTGTGCCTCAGTTTTGCTCTCCAAAAGGCTGGAACAAAAGTACTACATATTGCCCCCTCAGAAGCACTAATGAGGATTATTCACTTGTGCATTGCTCTGAAAGTGTTAACTTGCTACATCAGTAGAGCAAACACAGCAGACCTGAACCCACTTTTGCTGCTTTTGGAACTAGCCCTGGAACAGCATCAGGAAACCTGTAATGCTGCAATTGCCATGAGTGAAAGCCACAAAAGAGTGCAAGGCTTTATTCAGTTGCTGTGGGCAAAGATGTCTCAGTTTTCACTACAGTAGCAAACTGCACATCTTTAGCACCTACCTAAGGTGTGCAACAAAATGCTACCATGCTAGCAAATGCAATGTTATAACGGTTAGGACCAGAACTAGGAGATAAATGCTCTAATACCTAGTGGTAAAATGCCTCCATGCATGAAAAAACAAAACAAAACAAGAAACCAAACCAAAACAAAAAGAAAAGCAGCTGACTCTGAATCACTAAGTCCAGACCTATAGCTGTACCACTGAAGTTGTCCCTGATGCACTGAAAAGACTTCTGACCAAAATCTGGTAAAAGTTAAGAGAGGGTTTATGCTTCACATGTAACCTAAGCACTGTACAGACCAAATAAAAAGTTTCCTTGCTGATAAAATGTAGTTTTAAAAGTATGTTGCTTACTTAAGCAGCCAGGAAAAGATAAAGCAACACAAACATGATGTGCCCCCAGTTCTGGTACTTGGCATGCAGAGCCTGACATGCTTCACATACTCTATCTCTAGACTACACAAATATCTGCTGATAGTGTGCAGCAAAGTAACCACAGAATAGAGCCTAACTAAACACAGCACTGCAGTCCTTGGCTTAGCATGAGCCTCCTGACACAGTGAAGTAGCTACTCAGCTCTTCTGGACTGAACCCTTCTCCCTTCGAGCACTACAAACCTGCTGCTTTCCCAGCTTGTTTAACACGCGTCCTGGTACTGATACCTAACCCCCAGCACCCCATAATACAGTGCCTCAAATGGGACAACATACAACCTGCAGAAGGCATTTCTGGTGCCTCCTCTGGTACACTGACACAAACCACCACCCTCAATCCTGGACACTAAGCACAGACAAGACTGCGTGCATACACAAAATACGATGGACGTCTGAGCTACATTCTAAATGAGATGGAGCACATGGGACTGGCATGAGTAAGAGGGGAAAATGTGGGAGAGGAATCACTACACACAGAGTGTGGTTTGGGTTGAAATACCTACCATCATAATATTCCAAATTCAAAGACTGCTTGTATCAGAATAAAGAAACAACAAATTTAACCAAATGCGATCATATAAGGAAAAAGGAATGAGAAAAGAACTACTCGGTATCCCTCCACCAAGAAAGAAGTACGTACTGAGTAACACATGGAATTAAAACTCCAGTAGAACATGGGCTGCCGGAATTTGGGCTCTCTGATGTCTTTCATCTCCTTTTAATGCTGGAAACTGTGCTACTAAAGTTGTAATTAGTTTTGTCTAGAGCTCAGACGTTTACAGCTCACTTGTTGGGATAAAATTTAAGAAAAAAAAAAAATTTGGGATTAGGAAAAAAGATTTCAGATAATTAAAAAAATATATATCTACATAAACCTTACAGAGGCAAAGTAGCCAACAGGTGTAGCTGTTTTAATATTTCAGATGATACCAAAAGAATGAATACAATATAAGCTGTAAACACTGGCTTTTACATCTCTAATAACGAGAAAAACACTAGTACTGCAGATCTCAGAACCTTTTTAAAAAGCCTCTGCAGGCAGGGGACACAGACCCAAATGAAAGACAAAATATAAATGTCCAGCTAAACATTAATTTTGCTGACAATCTGGAAAAAATAACCAAAAAAAAAGCCAAAAAATTGCCAGTTTTAAGGACTTTGAGTTTTCTTGTTCCCAGTTCTACCACCAGGGAGAGGTTATTGGTAAAGAAAGAGAGAAAATGGCATTAAATTAGCAAGAAATTCCAAAGATCAAAGATTATTAGCAATTGATGCTGTGGGAGAGAGAAAGGTGGGGAGTGGGGAAAAAAGATTAAAAAAATAAAATCACACAAATGCACTAAGAGGACAGATTGCTTTTATTTCCCCAAAGGCCTAATGGGTAGTTTTATACCTGCATGGTTTGCACCATAAACTCTGTCGGTCAAGCCCGAACAATGCCCGACACTTCTTTGGAGTATTTGCATCTGTTAGCATAAGGTAAACACAAAAAATACAACACAATGGTGGATAGAGCTCATTTGGTCTGCGTCATCCAGCTACAGCTACGTTCAGCTTGCAATCACCTCCGCTTTATTTGGTAATCTCCCCTCGTACCAAGGGCAGGAAGGAAAACAGGACTTTCACAATGAGCCAAAGGAAAACCAAAAAAAAAAAATCTCCGACACAGCCACGAGCCTGTGTGGCGTGGGTACCGCACTCAGTGCCGCGTTATCAAGGGCTTTGGGAGCCACTGTCCTTGGGTGGAGGCTTGGAAGGCAGGAGCGTGGTTGAGCCACGGATCAGATGGGCTTAAGGTTGATGCTGTTTTACAGTGGGTTTTTGGCTAGCAGCAGCAAAGGGGAAGGCAAAAAAAAAAAAAAAAACAACCAACCAACCAACAAAGGGAAAAAAAAAAAAAGCAAAACCCTTTCAGAGAGATGATTACTGATGGCAGTGTCCCACTCCCTTGTGTCTTCTAGATCACAACACAGAGCTACAAAGCAACAAGGCAGGAAAAAAAAGGGGAAAGTACCAAATAAACCAGCTGCAAATCAGCCATAGCGAGTCTGGGAAAACTATACACACCTGCAGGGGCCGCACCAGTTATTCTGTTGATCAAGGCCAAAGCGCGCTCGGCATTTCTTAGGAGCGCTCAGGTCTGAATGAGTTCAAGAAAAGCGAGCAGAAAAGGGAGAGAGGAAAAAAAGAAAAGGGGAGAGGGGGGAGTGAGAGAGAGAGAGAGAGAGAGAGGAAGAGAGAAAAGGGGAGAAAAAAGAGAAAGGTAAAAATAAGGAAAAAATAAAAATAAAAAAGGGAATAAAAATCAATGTCCTTGTTATTAATTGCAAATATTGACTTTCGATTTAAAAGTTAAAAAAAGTGATAATTACATTTTTATTCAACTCTTGAGATTAGCTGTTGCAATTAAAGCTGCAGTATCCCTTTATAAAGGACTGTTTCTTTCCCTTTTAAGAGAGCAGGTAGAGGAAAGTCTTTATGGTTGGTCTAGCAGGATGTTTCAGGCAAGATTGATTTGGGCTGGGGTTTCTTTTTTCTTTTTTTTTTTTTTTTAGGGGGGGGAAGGAAGAAAAGAAGCTGAGTATGGAAGTTAGATCCTGAACATGCTTTTTTCTTCAACTCAGATACAAAATAAGAGAAAAAAAAAAGAAAGGAAAAAAAAGAAATTATATCTCCTGGGATAATGCAGCTTTTGGAATAACATTCAATTTACTTGTTTTCATTAATTTGTATTTAAAAGAATGGATAAGAATAAGCAGACTGCGGAATGAGCATGTTAGTATCAGCCAGAAAATAAAATGTAAAGCATGGCAAGGTGCTGAGTTAGTACAGCTAGTGAAGTGCAATGAACAGGCTTGAGCAGAAAGGAAAAAAAAAAGATCCAAAACTAAAATAATAATAAAAAAATGCGTATGCATGCTAATGTGAGAAGACTTAGTGGGAGCCATGAAAAATGCCATTAGATTAAGGAGGTTCATTACTGACTTGCTTCCATTCTTTATCAGTCTCTTTAAAGAAATACTGCATATTCAATTTGCACAGTTAGTACAACTCTTGCGTTATTTTTACTGTATTACTGTTTTAATAGCAATTGTTACAAAAACAAAAAACAAAATTAAAAAATACTATCAAACATAATAGATATAAAGATATATAGATAATAAATACTATCAAAACGTGTGGATGGTATTTTTTTCTTAATGTCATAAGTGTTTAATGTTAAAATCTATAATGGCAGGAAAAAAAAATTAAAAAGCAGTTTATAAACTATTTTAAATGACTCAAAATGACGTTAGCACCTGTAATCGGAGGAAGTGAAAGGCAAGGATTTAGGAAACATTCGCTGTGTTCTGAAAAAAAAGAACAAATTATACAAAGGCTTCAAAAAAACTAAGTTAGGGCTTCTTCAAGATCGACTATGAGATTGCCTATGCAGTATTTCTAATTTCCTATATAGAATGGCAAACCTCCTTAATTTAAGATGGGTGCGATTTACCACTGTAAGGCATGCATCAGGACATCCAGGGACAGCCCAAATTAACAGCGCACGCACACGGACACGCACACACGCGCGCGCAGGAAGCGCACGGCTGATAAACCACGGCACAGGCATTACAGCTACGGCTCTGCGCTACAGCCTCGGCAGCCACGCGGACAAACCCGGCCGTGCCGCGCGAGGAGGAGGCTCTGACATGCAATGGCTGGGTTACTAGGTTTAGAAGGGCGGTAACGCGGGAATTATTGGAGTGCATTTAAAAAAAAAAAATGCTGTCTAGCATAGGGACTGGCTCCCCTGAGGCCAGGAGACCTGTGCCCACCTCCCCCCTACCTACAAGGGTCACACCAGGACTGCCACACTTCCACTAAGCAAGAGGTTTAGACTTTACTTACCATTGGTCTCTCCTGGCTGCTTATCCCTTTTCCTCTTCTTCTTCTTTCCCTGCAGAAAACATACACAAAGGAGAAGGATTAGAATTAAGCCCCAAAGAAGTGTCCTTGCAAGAGGGCACGGAGTAATGAGGCTGCAGCTGGAGCAGGAAGCTCCCAGGGGGGGACACTGAAGTGTGATGCTGGCTCACCCCCTGTGCAGGGAACTTTGGATGGCCCCAGGGAGATGCTGCACCCCCAGGACTGACTCTGCCTGCCTACCCTGTGAATTTTCAGACAGCCTCACTGCTGTCCACCCAGTGCAAACACCCACCAAGGCCATGGGCAGCTGGGGGGGTGGGGGCAGAAGGATTTGCAAGATGCTGCTTTTGAGCTAAGATCATCATGAAGCCAAAAGCGTCTCACATGTGTGCGCTCCTGCATGCAGAAGTTTCAGGAATCATCTGTGGTCATGTATTGGTGGGGCAGAGAGGGGAAGGAGAGGGAGAATAGAGAGGGGAGAGTGAGGTCAGACTGAGCCTCTGGAGTTCCTCAGCACCAAATCCCAAGCATTCAAGCAGACAAGGAAGCCCACAGTAATGATTGTATCCTAACCTGCAGTTTTATAGTTCCACTGACAACCTAGAAAGCAATGCCAGGACAAGGAAAAAAAAATCCAGACATAGCCAAGACCCTTCCCACATTTTGTCCTATCACAAGGAAACAGCCAGTAATATTTTGCTAAACTCTATCCCTTTCCCAAATGCTGTATCACAAGATGATGAAATTTGTTACAGTTTTTGACTGTAGGGGGAAAAGCCTATTCTGTTTCTCTCCAGCAGTGTGGGAGAGGACAACTGGGAGCCCAGCTTCTGTAAAAAAACAGTAATTGCTTTCCAATAGAAAAAATATGAAGTAATAAGCACAGCTCAAAAGAGAAAAGCTATTTTTCCAAGAAAACTCCTCTAACACTGAGGTACAGGGTTTAGCAGACTAGTACAACAAGGCCAGTGTAGGCAACAGAGTAATTTCATTTTCACAGCTCTCCAAATGCTAAAAGCAACAACTTTTGGGCCAGCAATGTCAGCTGTGAACAGCACAAGAATTCCTGGCTTTGAAGACATGGTAGCAAGTGCAGCTGGTGAGAAGACCTCAGAGCAGCAGTCCCTTGTGGTCAAGGGGCAACAAACATATCTTGGAAGAAGGAATCTCACAGAACTTTTGAAGGGTTGGATGTGTCTGGGAAAGCCAAGAGGTTCTCCCACACAGTGGGCATCTTTCTCAGTAGATGGATTCCAGATACATGGTTAAGATGGACTTCAGTGTGGCACATCCACACTTGGGATGCTCCCTATGATAGATTTCCTGGAATGTATTAGTAAAAAATTCCCCCAACGTGAATGTAGGACATTGATCTGTCATTGTCCTGTTTTTCCTCCACAAAGCTGGCCTTGTGGCACAGGGTTTCTGCACTCATTCTCCATGCTTGCTCAGCATTGTAAACTACCATCCTGTTGTCCAGGCTGTTCCAGGTTTATGAGATCTTTCTGGAGATGGAAAAAGCAGTGTGAACTGCCCACCTCAAAGGAACTTTAAACAGGCACATAATCCTGCAGCCTTGATGCTGATGACATATAATCTCTGACAACTCTTGGGGTAATTTTTTGGAATATGAAAGTTGTCACTTGCTAGAGCAGCCATCAGTCTAACATGACAGGCAGATAAAGGCAGACAAGCATTGCTCCTAAAGCTCCTTGAGAACAGAATAGGGAAAAGCATGGTATCTTGAAATCCATGTATCACATAAGATGCAAGAGGCTCAGACTCTGCTCCATCTATATTGATCTAGATTGACAGTAACTCTGCAAAAATCAGTGAATTTTTTCCAGCTTTCAACAACATAACCAAAACCAGACAATTGTCTCAAGATCATAAGCCTGACTTTTATTTAATCTCAAAGAGGCCACTGGCATAATTAACAGACTGCATCTGTGGCAAATTTGCCTAATTTTTCAGTACATTTGGGAATTCAAGGGCTATTTCAATTTGAGACCTTATAACTTCTTCACTCGAGGGCCAGCCAGAACAAAGGTCAGGAGTCACCTGCCTTTCACAAGCTCTTCAAGCCAGGTATTAAAGCACTGTAATGCCATTAGGGAGCAATCTGTTAAAAACAGCTGATCTATAGGAATGTCAGCCAGGGACCAGGAATGTCTTGTTCTTTTTCAACACAAGCTTTTAAAACTCTTTCTTCCTAACAAAGAATGGACAGATGTCACATCAACTTCTTTACACCCTTTTCAAAGCATCAGGGAGAAGAATAATCTGGTTTGCTTGTTCAATTTCTGGGCTACAAGAGGATATTAGACTATGTAGCTAAATTAATATATCGATTTAAGGAAATAACTGAAATAACTGTGGCAGCAGTTTTTCAAGTGCTCTGCAGAAGGCACCATTTTTTCTTTGCCTAAGATTATTCTCCCAAGACTTGAGCAGGTTGTAACATTTTCTGTCGTCATACTACACAAATTTTTATGCTGCACGTAAATATGGATTAAATACCTGCTAACAATTTTGGTAGCTTCCTCTCCAGAACCAAACCAACATGGGCTTTGATAGGTCTGCAGAGTTCTTTGGTACTAATTTTCTAAACAAGCAGTGGGTGAGGTGACTGGACCCTTACATACTTCTGAGTCCAGCACTCAGCACTGCTAAACATCTCACATTAGATCTCAGGAAGAAGAGCCAACGTGCCTTGTGACACCAACAAGCCATGAGGCTGAAAGCTGCATTTCCTGAATGCACTGCTCCTGTCTCTGAAGACTTGGGCTATAGCTGGCCTTATCCCTGAGCCTGATGTGAGGTGCTTAACAATTTAACCACTTCAAGCAGCCCAAAGTCGCTCCCCTGCTAGATGTGTGAAAGGCTCAAGACCCTACAAACGGCTGAGGGAGGAGGGGCACTCAGGAGAGCTGTGAATGGACCAGGAGAGGAGACATAAATAAATCCTGCAGATGATGCAAAGGTACCACGCTCTCCTCAGGCAGGAAGGTTCCCCCTGAAGGTCACCTGGGGGTACAGCATCAAGCCGCTGGGAAAGCACCGGCTTTCTCATCCTGTCCTTTTTAGCTTGAGAAGAAAGGGTTTCTCAGTGTTCACACAGTGAGGACAAAAGTAAAAGGTCCTAAACACTGAGGCTTTGTACATGCCCATCTGTCGGTGGCACAGTCACTGCGCAGAATGAGCATTCCCAAAACCTCAGTCGAGCCTAGACTCCCTTTTGAACACCCAAGACGATAATACTGCACAGTGCTGAGCAACTACCTCGAGCCTATGGTCTGACAGCCTCAGGCCAGACTGTGCTGAAAAGGGAAGGAAAATGTGCTAAGCAGGAGCTGTGCCTCATCAGGCTTAAAAAGCTCTCCTCTGAGGAGCACAGGATTAAGAATATTCTGAACTGGAAGGACAATTGAGCATGCGCAGGTGTACCTGTAATGACCAAGGAGGGAGAGCTGAGCCCGGTGGGAAGAAAAGATGATCAAGAAAACAGAAGGATTTGAAAAAGTGTCCTTAAGTACATATTGCTAAATAAGTGAGCATGTGTATTCTTCACCACTGAAATCGCAGAAGAGTGTAAAGAGCTGCTGCTGCTTCTCCTGGCTTCACTGCAGACTCTAAACTGGCTTCCTCCCACCCATACATACAAAAATGCAGATTCACAGAGGCAAGTACTGTCATATACAGTAAAATAGAATATTTATGGTAAAACAGGCAGTGATTATGATGAGGATGGAAAAGACAGACTTCAGCAAAACTGTAAGGTGAGGTCAAAACTGGCATCAATCTTAAGAGCTGTTGGTCCCCAAATCTGCAGGGAAGTGTGACTAGAAGGCAGAGAACAGGGTTTATTACAGAGTTACAGACCTTGAGAGTTTTAGGTGATTTTTATTTAACTTAAAAAAAAAAACCAAAAAAACAAGATGCTGCTATAATCCTATTTAAAAGGGTTTAGAGCTCTCACCAATCCACAAATCTGTCAAGAATTTATGGGCTTAGGCTTGCAAACACTTATTACCATCTGCACTGCTTACCCTTCATGGAAGGAGCTATTTAGTACTAGGGGTTATAAAGCTGCCCTTATGCTTTTTAACAGACAAAAAATACTAGCACTTTTAGCTCAAAAACAGGTTTTCTGAAAAGCAGAAGGAGGAATCAATTTTAAATAATCCATTAATTGATCATGAATCCCAATATACTTTTTAAAAAATTAGAGGGGTAGGGGGAAAAAATAGGTAATATGGGCATGAAAAAGAAAACATAAACAAAATACACAACTACAGAGTGTGAAATTATTAATTTAACCCCACTTGAGAGTAAGACTTTCAAAAATACAATGCTTTTGGTTTTGCCAGTCCTTCTCTGAAGCTAGGATAAGTCATTTTTCCACTTTCCACTACACTCTCACACACATAAGCACAAGACACTAATTATTTATCTCTTTTGGTGGAAAGGAGAGGAGCATACAAGGGGCATTTTAAATTTCATTTTAAAAAATGAAATTCAAAATGACCAGCAAGCCAAACAGCATTTCCAGATGCTGGTAAAAGTGAAGGGAAGACTTTTTTCACAGAGCTCTACTGTTATCCTCAAATTCGAACCCCATACTAGTCCCAGCCAGGGAGCTTCATCCAAGTGGGAATTACCCTCCAATAGTTTCAGTATCTCCGAGGGAAGCGCCTGTTGTTGTTACCAGATTGGGGTCCCGAGACTTTCCACGCAGTGCTTGTGTGCAATGTGTGGCTGTAGCTCAGCAAGTCACACAGACATTTCTACAAGCTCTACTACTACAAGTTTCTACCTAAATAGGAACCTACATAGTTATCCCGTGCAGACCAGCCCGGGTACAGCTGCATGTGAAGCTGTCGCTCCTTCCTTGCTAGTTCATAGTATTTCGCTTGCTCTTCTCTGGATAACGCGTGCCACTGGGGTGGAGAAAAGACAAAAAGACAAAATAAAAAGCACTAGTGGTTGGGGGGTTTTTAAGCATGTTAACAGCAAAGTGTGTTATTTATACATATAGCTACAGTTAGAATCGATTTTCATAAAAAAAGAGATAAAAACAGATGATCTGGCATGCTGACATTTGTATTTTATTTACAGCTCTAGATTATAACTGCAGTTAAATCAACTGAACCACAACTAATCATTTACATGCACTCAACCCCTTTGTCTCCTGTTGAGAGAGGAGAATTAAGAAATCTAAACAAAAACAGACAGCAGGGGAGATGGTCCAGAAGCTGAACCACTCATTCTGAGCCAGAACTCAGTTCCAGCTTTGGAGGTGTCTCCCCCACTGTCACTTCCTCTCCTCTTCTAGCTCTCACAGGTGCTAATACTGGTACTGTACTCAAAGGTTTTTCATTTCCCATTTACTTTTCTGCCTATCTTAGGCCAAAATAAAAATCTTAAGATTTTTTTCATCAACCAGTCATGGAAATGATACTGAAATAACACCACTATTAATCAATTCCTCCTCTTCCCCATGAATGACCCCACTGGCAAGAAGTGCCTGAGAAAACTAAAAAAACAAATCAAGGCCTTTGGTTTAGCAATTCCCCTATTCATTTTCACAATGGCAGAAAAACACAGTGATTCAGAAAGTGTGAATCCAACCAAGTTTCAGGCCCTGCTTGTGCCTGTCCCTTGTTACCTACCCTTCGACCGAGGATTTGGTTGATGGCTGCGCTCTCTTTCAATGTGCATTCTGCTACAACTTTTGCTCTCATTTCCTTCATATACAACATAAATGCATTAAGAGGTTTCTTTATGTGTGGCTTCTTTTTCTCTTCTTCTTTTTTGGAGTCCTGATGTTTTCTGAAGAGCAAAGATAGAACAGACAGAGACCTCACAGTGAGAACCCCTTGTGAGTTTATTAAATTAATCCCCTTAATTTCTCTAGCATTAATCTCTAGGAAGAGGACCAGAAGGTTCTCTAGACCCTTCACCCTGGCTGCTGTATGGCAACAGTCTTAAAACCAGTATAAGAAAACTCATCTCATGTTTATGTAACATCACCAAGTACCCTCTGAGCCCCTACAAGGATCTTGGGAGGACATGGGCTCCCGAAAAATGGGCTCAGAGGGAGAGCTTGAGCATCACAGTAGAGGAAATAATTATACCTCTTTATCAATGGGCTCTCATCAGTTCAAACCTAAACTTGAAACCAGCCCTCTGCAGCTTTGAAGAAGCCATTTATACTTAGTGGTGCATCTGTTATCTCAAGGCTTCTAACTAGACACTGAGTAATAGAGAAACTGGTCAAGAAACTTGAATCTCAATCAAGAAAATTCCACTTCCTTGTTGAAACAGGTGAAATTAGTAACTACTTGCCTATGACATTTCACAGCAAAAACATCACAAACCCAAGCCTTTTTACAAGCCACACATGCTTTGAGTATCCCAAAGAGAAGACAGGGGAAGAAACAACTTACGAGCTGTGGAGTGAGCCGACGTCGCTCTGGGAAGATTCCTGTTTGACTGTTGGTGTGACTATGGCCGGATGAGGAATTCCAGTTGTGTGTAAACTATGGTGTGGCGGGACCATGTGTGGAGGAAACCTAGAGGAGAGAAAGCTGTGTAAATTGTCAGAATAAAAATGAATGAATGGGGAGGGATGTGTACACACATTTAAAAAAAAAAAAAAAACTGGCATATAACAAGCACATGACAGCTAGACAAAGCATATGAAAGCTGGCAGCATTAATTAGCAATAAATTAAACATAATGACTCTTCTAATGTCATTAAAGCCAATCTTCCCCTTCATTATCATTACTGACACGAGACATCATGATTTTTAACATTAACAAAAGGCGAATTCAACTGGATGAACTTGCATGAAGGTGGAATTTCAGCTACCTGAAACAAAATCCACCAGTTCATTTCTTTGCTGAGAAATTATGTGTGGCAGCCAAGGAATCAATTTTTATAGTTTTGAATCATGTTGTGAATTTAGGATGACATCTTTTATTCTATATTGACAGCAAAATAAAATATTAATGCCAACACATTCTAGATGCATTTTTGATAATACTTATAGACGTCTCATTAGCTACATTTTGTTGATGGAGCAAAAGAAAATATTTATTTGTGTCTAATAAATCTCTGAGCCATACTGCTTTAACAGAAGGTGGAAGATTGTGGAATTTTTGATCCATTTAAGTAACCTAGAAAGGCTTTAACAATCTAGCCTTTCTAAAGAGAAAAAAATGTTGTCAGCTTTATGGTTTATGGTCATATACATGGACAGATCCCAGTCCTGCAAGTGGATTCAGAGGGATATGCAATCCTTCTGCATGAATCTAATTGCTTGGTCGGGATCACAGCACAAACACGGCACAATCATTCAGACTTTTTATATTTTATGAAATATAAAATAAATTAACAAAATTCTCAATGAACAAAAATGAACAAAATTCTCAAAAGCAGGATTGACTTATATCACTGTTTCTCAACAATCTCAGAAAGGCTTTGCAGTAAATAAAGAAAGCACAGCATGACTGACTGCCTTCCCCCACTGAAGTCAACAGGTTTCCAAGGAATGTGTTCTAGCCTAAAATTATGTTTCAGAAGTAGCTTTCCTCAAAATGCCAAAATTAAAGTGATCTGGCAAGGGCTTTTCTCACTGCAAATCCCCACTCTCATCCCAGATTTTGAACAATCTGATCCAACTAAAATAACCCAAGATTATGGAACACTCAATGGGATAAATAATTATTTCTTCTATCATCAATATACAACGATTTTTTCCTATCCAAAGGATTTAAAGTGGGGTGATATAGCATGGATATCATCGTGTATAAGCATCAGAAATACAGTGGAGTTATCTTTTTCTTTCCCTCTGATAAATTCCAATACCAAGTTTAACAATCCCATCCCCTGTGACTGCCTAGACATTCTCTGCACTCACAAGATGACACAGAAGTACTTTCATGAACAAGAGCACTGTCCACTACAAGCTCTGAGGATCTTTTGTCTATCAGCTGGTAGTACTCAGGGTGATTAGACAGAACTATTTTGTCTTTGAAGGCAGTGGTGGGAAGAGCAAGGACTCACAGGGAGAATGTGAAATTGTTCAAGTTGTAGAGAATTGCAGTTCTTCATGAACAAAGGCACGGAGAGAAGGGAGGCAGGAAGGTGGGATGGCAAGGGAAGAGGAGAATGGGCAGCAAAATGGTCATTCCTACTTCTGCTAAAGACTCACGGACACAAATCGCCAAGTGGGTTGTCCAAGTGCCTTCCCACTCTCTGACAAAAGTAGCTGGGAGAGAAGCACACATTTGAGGATATGCTTTGGTTCATGGCAGGTCAGAACAGAAGACAATGTCGAGGCTGCAAAGGAGACTGGCATCCTTGTCCCAGTTCTGCCACAGAACTGCTTACCATCAGCAAGATACAAACTGGGCCTTTGTATTACTTTTTTTCTGTTCTTTCTCTACTTCCACGTGTATGTATTTTGATTGGACATATCTAAAATTTGTTCACAAAGCACCTGGGACCTCCAGACATGGTACAATGCAAATAAAAACTGGCAGTATGAACTGGATTTTTTAAAAAAATAACTAACAAACATGATCAAAAATAAAAACAGTGGTTAAAAAATGACCTTGCTGAACACAGTCTAAGCACAGTGATAAAAGGTTGAGGCACATCCTATCAAGGGACTGTCCTAGGCAAGACCCAGTGTTTCAGAGAGGACCATGCTGCTGGGGCTGGCTAGGCAAGAGACAAAGGGACAATGAAGGATGGAGATGAAAAGCCTTCCTTCAGAATGCAGGCAGGAAGAACTCTGCTGGTCTGACATGAGGGCTCAGCATGAAGTGCAGTGGGCATGTACCAGCAGGGAGAAAATCTAAGTGCAGAGCACAGCATGCCCACATTGTGTGAAAGCCTGAAGGATGGCAAAGCCTCCACTGACCTCAGCTGGGATATTTTACTCACTGGGCTCTAACCTCCAGAGACAGCAGCCTTCATCAACAGGCAGCTGCAGCTCAGTGGTTATTTTCAGGGTTGCAGTTTCCATGAGGAAGTGCTGTGTTCATTACCAATGACCATTCACTTTTTCATACTGAATCTGTCCAATTCACAAGGCTGCCTATTGGACTTACACACCCCTTCCTATATATGAGGGGTATAAAAACATGCTCCAGACCCAAAATTGCTCCCACATTCCCATGGACTTCCATTGGTGGGATGAGGGTTCACCCCAAGATCTGAGTGCCTGCTCATTTCCATGCAGACAGCCACTCAAGTGGCAATATGAGCAGGGGAAGGGTGTTAATTTTTAACTTCCTGGCTACGCTCCAACTTCAGTAATTACATTCAGCAAAAGTGAATTTCCCCTGAAATTTCAATTACAGAAGGTATTTTCCACTGCCACCACTTAACTGCTGTGCAGTGTTTGTCTGGTGTAATTCTGCTAAATTATTTCCTGATTTCCTCTCACAGCAGTTGTTTTTTTCAAAGTGGGTCCACTGTTTGCCCATCACTCAGTTAGCCCTGTCTCCTTTTACCTTAAAGGCATATTGCAAGGGGTAATGAAGGATCAAGAGATCTTACAGGCATACTACAGGCATACAACCTGAGTGTGGCAAGGCTACAAGCAACAACTAAGAGTTGTAACTGGTTAAAGACACTACCTTAACAGTCTAAACCATTTATGAAAAATCACCCTAAGTCACCCATTAACCTTTTATAAACTATTCATAAGCACACTTAAACTAATAAACAGCAATTTCTAAGCTTAGGGAACTAAAGGTTGGGAAGCACTACAGGCCCCAAAGATCTACACCATAATGCTGGCAAAGATGGGAACTATTTCTGAAGGCAGGCTCTGGAAAATTGTGGATGGAGGGGTGAGGTTTGAGATCTGTGCTGACTTCAGTGCTGGGGCAGAGCCAGCACAGCAAAGGCAAGATTTGCAGCAGGGGCTTGCAGCAGGGCCCTGCAGGGCAGTTGCCCAGGGCCAGCACGTCTGGAGGCCAGCATGGGCACCAATCTCCTGACCACACCAGACACCTGGGCAAGGGCTGTCCCCCTGCTGAGCCCAGGCTGACACAGGAAAACATACATGAAACCACGTGTGAGAGCACAGAGCGTGTTCCCATCTAGGGGAAACCAGAGGAGAAGTTTCTGGGCTGAAACAAAGGGTAAACACCTAAAATCAATTCATCCCCCTGCACGTGTGCCCAAGCACGTGCGCACGTACGGGCTTCTGTCAGAGACAAAAAGAAAGGCTCCCTGTGTATGTGCACACCCCTCACCTTCGCCTAAGACATTCACCAGATTTTTTTCTCTAGACAAGTATTCCATGAATTGCAATAAACAGCCTAAAAATTCTAAGCAGCTCATTATATACTACTGTCTCCTTTTATGGCTCCAAGCCAGAATATAATGATGAGTCTTAACTTGTTAAGGACAACTAATTTTTTGTTCCTGGCTGTCTCAGGGGCTTCTCTCTTACTCACTCTCACTTTACTTCACTGTTGACATGTTTCTGTTAACTGGATGTCATCTGCCTGCCTTGATTTTATGCACAAGCAGTGGGATGCATTTTTCTGTGCAACAATTCTGCTTTGAGTTGCATTAGATTTGTCATTATTCTCTCATTTTCCCCTTGCACTTGTAACATTTCATCTATTCCTGCCTTATTTTTTGAGCCACGGTGCACCCACATTATGGTTTATACATGATCTTGCTCCCTTTGAAGCCGGCAGATTTCAGAGCCAGCCCTCGTCAGGAGAAGTGCCTGCTACCAATTTAGCAGGCTGAGGGCCCCGAGCTCCAACAACTCAATCTAAAGGGGGTCACAGGGTGGCACAAGCGAGTGTCAGCAAGTGCTGTTTAATTGCCAATCTAGGCTTCTCCATGGTGTTTAAAGTATAATGACCCATCACTTAATTCTGAGAAGTCCTGGCCCTGCTGCTGAATGGAATGAATATCAAAGGATGTGCTAGAACAGGGCAAGGAGCCTACATTTCCTATAACTGCCATAAGTATAATAGACCTCTACTTCTGTCGTCCCATTACCACAATAATGTATTTAATTTGCTGTGTACTCTTTTTAACTAGATACCTTTCATAAAGTCTATCTTGGGAATATAGCCCCTCCTGCTTCCACATCTCCCCCCTCCCTCAAATGACTAGCCTCTCTAATAATAATTAAACTAAATCAAGCTCTACTTTGCCTCACACCATGCCTGCAAGTCTTTTATAGATATTAAAAAAGATTAAATAGGGGGAGGGAACCATTGTTTAAATTTGCAGCTCTCTCCCCAGCCTAGTATTTTTTTTTTGTTCTGGGACTACCCTTTTTTTTTTTTAAGTTGATTTTCCAGTTATCTATTTGCTGGACCAGCATTTTAATTTAAATTTTTAGGTTTTTGTTTACTTATCTAAAGCACACATCACACTGTTTTCCCACCCATTCATTCACAAGCCCTAGGTACTGATTTCCACTTCTCAATGAGGTGTGCTTCCCCCCAGCCCTCACCAGTCTTTTCCTCCTTAGATCATCTATGCACCAGTGCTCACATATTAAACTGCAGAGATGGAGAGGAAGGGACAGAGCAGAGAAGAGATGTGGAACCTTGCTATGTAATGCATGCTAATTTAATTATGTGCCATCATCAAAATGGATTAGCTGTTTCAGCCCATCAGGAAAGTCTAAACTTCCACCGATTTAATTAACCAGGCTGAAAATCAGATGAACAGAAAATAAAACTATCATTAGGAGCAATTACTGATTACTTAAACATAGTGCTGCCAACCAGTTTGTAAATAAAACTAGCAGCCCCTGGAAAATTAGATGGAATTAATTGGAGGTAGGGAGGGGGAGAAATATATACTTCTAAAGCTTTTGAGGGTCAGGCAGGCCCTTTTATGTTGACTATTAGTGTTTGGAGCTTTGGGAGGGGAAAACAGCACAATAACCTTCCTCCCAACCCTGCTGAAGAGCAGTCCTCCTCCCTCCTGAGCCTCCCTCCTGCGCACTCAGTGCTGCTCTGGCTGGTGGCCACCAAGAAAGCAAAGGCTATCACGACTTCTCATCCCTGCTTTTTCAACATTACACTCTCCCAGCTCTTTCATTTAGTTTGGCTTTTAAAGGTGGCTTCTCACTCCTCCACCTCTCCCTCTAAGGCAAATGCTTGAGGCCCAATGACAGCTTTAGGACACCACCTTCTCCTCACATGGGAAGGTAGCCCTCGCCCTCTCCTCCACCCCACCAAAAAGCTAAGGATGGATGTTTAACTGAAATGCTTTCAGGAATCTGCTGGCTAGATGAAATGCTCTCCTACAGAGAGTGGGAGGAGGAGCTACATTTGCTCTTGATTTAGGACCTCAGTATTTGAACTCACCTTGACATGGAAGCATTGACGGTCAGAGCTGTTGGGTAGGGGTGGCGGAAACCCCCTGTCGTGATTGGGTACACTGGCTGACCTTGCCTGGCAAAAAGGAAGGGAGAGAGAGAATGAGAGAAAGGAAAAAAGGGCTTAAAAAAAAAAAAAAGAACAACAAAAAACTTCTCTCTGCACAGTAAGCTTTATTCTCATTTGATCAGAACAAAAATCTTGGGGATTGTACAGCAAGGATCAAAGGAAAGAAACACAGAACAATTTGAATGCCATAAATCTGATAGGAATGGCTAATTAAATTTTATAACCTCTGCTTATGTCAATAGAGACCCTCTCCCCAAGCTGAAACTAGGTGTTTTGTTGTAATAATTAAAGGCGAAGTCTCGCTTGCTTTAATGGAGCCATCACACTAATTGAGGGCTACACATCCAAAGGAAAACAATAATGAATGTAAATTTATACCAAAATAAAGTACAGTGAATCAAAGGACTTCAGTTGCGCTTTGGGCCTCTTTCGGTATTTAGATCTCGGTGAGAAAACATTAAATTAACAGAGCTTAATTTGTAGCCTTTTGTCAGATTAACAAGTGTTGACAAGAGTTACCGGGGGAGAGTCCCCAAGAAGTATTGTGGGTAACCAATAGACAATCACACCTCATTACAATAATTAAAAAATACAGCAACATGCAAAACAGCATCCTCATGAAAGACACACAACTTTTTCTGATGGAGGTTTGTCTGTGCTGGCTAGCTCGTTTCATCTGTCCTTCAAATACATCATCTGACTGGGCAGGATGCTTTTGGAGCGGGTACTATGCCAGAAACATGCAGGCCAGTGGAGGACAGATGGGTTGGGAAGTTGATGGTGAAGTGCAAGTGGCAAGGAGAGGGGAAATTAAAAACTTGGGTTACTTCTGTGAAGCTGGCCATGCTACTCTCCTAGAGCAAAAGCCAATGTGATGGTGTCACCCCTCAACAAAAACCACTGGGAGAAGCTGTAAGAGCTGTGGGAAGGCTCTAAGCACACCATGGTGTTGACTTGTTCTGAAGCAGTGGGCATGGCAGAGCTGTCCAGAGACAGAGGTGGCCATTAGCACCTGTCTGGTGAAACTGGCCACACGTGGCATCATTCATGTGCTTTGGCAGCCATGGCATGAGGTGCAAGGAGGACAAACCTGTGTCTGCACAATACAGACACACACATGAGCAATGGGGTACAGGTCAGGGACAGTGAAGAG
This sequence comes from Molothrus aeneus, assembly GCF_037042795.1. Lineage (NCBI taxonomy): Eukaryota > Metazoa > Chordata > Aves > Passeriformes > Icteridae > Molothrus > Molothrus aeneus. The sequence goes on along the minus strand of NC_089653.1, from coordinate 27,458,034 downwards.
TTTCTTCCCTTTACTCTCATGTCTTTCATTTCACTGACTTTTGGCACTGGCTGAGTGTATTTGTTTGAAACGTTGAGGCTGCTGCTGTGCAAATTTGAGCTAAGGAGCTCACATGCAGTCTACAATTGTTCAGGGTGTCCTTTGGAAAAGGTAAATCACCACAAACAGGAGGAATTTCAGATTTCAGGGAGCAATGCTTTGGGTTTTACTTCTGCTTATGATGTGCTCTTCTGGAGAAGCAACATTCAGCAGAGAGGTGATGGACATGCTTCACCCTCAGGGTGGGGGAACCTCTATCCAAAATAGCTGCATGACCACCACAAGGAAGGACAGCCTGCAAAATGGCCAGAAGCTCCACCTCCCCTGCATCAACACTTTTGTGCTTGAGAAAGGTCTCCAAGGCCTCTGATGCCACCACCTCTCCTTGCCCAAGACCTGGGGATATGCAGTGACCTCCTGCCCTGCCCTGCTCTCCTGTGGGGTATCAACTCCAGTTCCTCATGGAGGAACTTGTGGAGAGGTATTTTAGCAGAGCTGGTCAAACAACCTCAAGCAGGAGCAAACTATTTTGAACTTTGGGCAATTCATTTCTATAAGAAAATATGATCACCCCAAAACAGAGGAGGCCTGTTACATGAGAAAAACTGGGTAAAGTCTTGATTTATAATGCAGAGAACTGTTGTATCCAGCAATACAAATGGATTTTATAAACATTTAAATCAAATATACTACACAAAATACTTAGGCAGTGCTTAAGTATATTATAAACCTATTGAGAGATGGCAACATAAATAAAAGAAAATAAGGACTTGATTACTGCTGGGAGCCTCATACCCAGCAAGGCTGTGCAAGTGGGATCTCAGGAGTTGAAAATGAATCTAAACCCCAAACTAACTTTCCACTTCTTTTTTCTTAACCAGTTTTAAAGTAAACTAATTCCTTTTTCTTGTTTAAAATTCCATTCCTTAGATGCCAATTGCCAACTGCCCAGCCACATCTCAACTAGGAATGCTACTCATGGCTGATGTAAAGCTCTACTGTTTCATAAGAAAAACAAAAGGGTTTTCAACAGACAAGGCAAATGAAACTTAAAATTGCAAATTTGTAGTGAGGATGGTCCTAGTAAAAACAAAAAAAACCAAGGGTCTGTGAGAACCACCCTGAGTCCCCAGAAAACCAAATCTGAGAAAAACTCATGCGGTGCAGTGTAAGGGCAATAACAAGAAAAGGACATTTCTGCAGAAGGGTTTAAAAATTCATGCTTCATGATCTGTCAGCTGGTTAGGATGACATGTAAAGCTGTGTCCAACTGCTCAGGTTTGTTTATGACCACACGACCTGGCATATATTTTAATTAACCTCCATGAGGTGGGTAAATTCATAACACAGTGAAGTAGCAGTTGGCAAACAAACTCATCCCAGTGCACACACATACATACACACACACAAATATATTTTTACATAAATTTTACGTATCAGAAAAAGAAAAAAAGAAATTAAAAAAATGGAACTCCTTACTGTGGTACTAACCATCCTAGCGGATGGGGGATTTGTCCTACAGTGCCTGGTGATAATGGATAATAAGGAGATATATCTGGAGGATGTGGAGGCCTTGGAATTCCTATAGAAGAGGAACATAAAGCACCATCAGTATTGAAATATGGAAATAAATAAAATATAAAGAAAAAATGCACGTTTCTAAATTTCTATCAATTTACTTTTATTACAGTATTTGTGACTTCACTTAGGGTTTTCAAAGGCTTTTTCACATTCTCATTTTTTAAACAAGAAAAAATGATGTTATTCACTCCCTCAGTCACCTCTCCAGTCAGAGATAATTATTTTTGTTATTTAGAATTTAGCAATCTCAGAAACAATTTTGGTGTGATGCTGTACTAGATATTCTCTTAAATGTTCAACACAAAGATGGACCCTGCAACAGCTTCATGGTTATTTTAGTTTCAAAGTCAGCCAAAAGACCCCAGGGCCTACCCATGTGGTGACTAGGTACTCAATAACATGGCATTATTCCAAAGTAATCTCCAGAACAAGTTTAAAAGTCATTAAAATTGCAAACGATGTTTGCTTTTGAGCAAACCTAGGAAAACTTTTCTGAAACCAGGAGTGGAGGTGAGGACCCCTAGAAATGCTTGGTAAAACCAGGGGCAGATGTTGAAGGTGTGCAGGGGAGGACAGAGAGCCCACCCATCCTCTCTGGATTGAGGTACAGTTCCTACTCAGAAAGCAGAAACCAGCTCCAGATACAAGCCTTAAATATTAAGGCTCCTTTCCTTAAGAGCAAATAGGAATTACTCAGAGGAGTAAGGGTTACAAAGCTGGGTCTTTCAATTAACAAGCCAGGGCACAATTACACAGCAGAAACAAAATTAAAACAGAGAGCATTAAAAAGAAGGGGTACTGTATTCAGGGCTAAAAACTACTTTTTAAGTCACTTGGGAAGCTTTTAATCTCTAAATTAAATCTCCTTGTGTGACATTTTCAAGCAGACATTGCTTTTTCTCCATTACAAAACCCAAACAGATTAACTGGGCTTTAACCATCCAGTGAGCTATTTGCACACTTGAAAGAATGTTCACAGAAGAAAAGTAAACAGTCTACAGACGTTAATCATATGTTTTACGATAACCATTTAAAAGCTATTCCCTGTACTGCCATTATTTAAATGAGAGGTTGACTATGCCATTCACTTGCAATACCCAGGGATGGTGAGATGGATTCCTTTCAAGCCATGTGAAGTCAGCATTAAGCACAATTAAAAGGGGGCCCCAGTTGAAGCATATCGAGTGACAACTAGCTAATGCACAGTCTCATTCAAGGGCTGGAGTTTAGATAAATTATCTGCATAAGTTAGGGCTGACACAGAGTGATTCCTTTGACATGAATTCTGTTTCTGATGAACTTCACAATTAACTAAATGGGGTTTGGATTAACAAAACCAAAAACCACTGTCCCTAGGAACTCAGCACAGCCTGGAGAAAGAAGATTGACACTGTTTGACTTCTTTGGGACCTCAGGTTAAAAAGGGACTCTTAAAAAGTTAGAATAACATGTAAATTCTACTCTGTAACACCAATAAATCTAGTCAGGATTTTACGTGGTGCTCTATATTCAAGCAGAGTGCCCTTCAGGCTGAACTTAGAGTTGGGTAGACTTACATTGGGGAAAAGAATTGCAAGTGTAAAGCTGGAGCTTAGTTACAGTGGATGAAAATTCAACATTATAGAAGAAAAATGGCTGAACTCCTGACACAGAAACAATGGGATTTGGGGAATTAAAAGAGATTCATTTTGAAACCGGTCATGACCCACCACCTTTAAAATTCCAGCTGCAATTTTGTAAGTGCAGATCACAGAATGTACATGTTTAATTCTCTGGGTCGTGCATGCAAACCAAGCACTGGTAGATTGAACTACCAGGTGGGGTATCATGCTTGCAAAGAAACACCTGCAAGCGACCCCACACATGCAACTCTGGTGTCACCCTGCAGAAGCTCTATGAAAATTCACCCAGTAGGTTTCCTTCTGAAGTCTAATTGGCTTAAAAAGAAAGTATTTTGTCTGGCTTTGACATTTTACATGCCCCCTTTGGTGCTCCAGCATGGGAAATCCATTCTCCCACACTCCTCTCCCCTAATGTGCAAAAAGGGAAGATTCACCCACTCCCTCCCAAAAGAAACCCCAAAATACTTCCCACCTACCTGTTTTGGGGTCTACGTCAGCTGGTAAGTGTGGAGGGGGGTTTCCTGGTGTGAAGTGCTCATTGCTGTATGTGATAAGCGGCGTAAGAGGGTGTACATGGTGTGGGTGCTGCACAACTGGCACTTTGTTAGACTGTCAAGAGAAAAAGGTTGACACTGTTAGAGCAGTGCTGGGCATCCCCCCACTACAGCATGAGGTACAGCACACAAAAAATCTGAGTAGCCAGGATTTCAATGTGATCCTCAGACTTTTCCAGATTCCTTCTTGGCGTCACCCTTGCAGTTTTCCCACCCTCTTGCTTAAAACCTCCTCACACACTTTCCCTGCTGTTGAGGTTCTTTAATCTTTTTGACCTGTCATGCTCCTGTATGGAGCAACAGCAATTCTTTAAAATTTTTCCTTTTTCTTTTATAATCTTGTGCTTCACCTCCAAGATGCAGGCAGACTTCTCAGTGAGGGGCTGAGAGAGCCCCCCATTTAATTAGCAAGAGACCCAAATGCTCAATGACCTGTAGGTCTTTTCCTCTCCCCTTCCTGTCCTCACTCTCAGTTCTGCATTTTACTGCTCATTGCAAATACTCCAGATAAAAAGCCTTTGTAGTGCTGGAGTATTCCCTTCATCAGCAAGCATTAAGCTGACATGCGATCACCTGCATATTTTATATATATATTTTAGAAGAGCTGATTAATTATCAATTCATCAGAGAGCGCTAATAAATGGAAACTGGATACTGATTAATTAGGCTACTAAAATATTCAGCTATATAAATAATGGCAAAACCCCCCAGATAAAGCCATTGAAATTAACACTCTTGTAGGGGGAATAATCACATAGATATCATGAGGTTTTCCCCATCACATTCCTAGCTCTGGGGGAAAAAAAATATTTTTCTCAACAACAATTTAAAAAAAAAAATTTAAAAAGGAGTGAATGAATGAAAGAAAAAGGCAGGCTGAACTGTAACTTACCCTTACAAGATCACAAAGAAAAAATTAAGCTGAAACCAGCTGAACCGCTGGACCATTTACTGCGAGTAATCCAATTGCAAAAAACCCTATTCCCCATAGAGGATTTTCACTAAAATCCTACAACAGGGACATTTAACCAGATTAGGTACCAGCAAAGATAAAGAGGCTGGTATTAGATGATGAATGGATTAGAGTCAGGTTTCATTTTAGAATGTGTCTTCATTTCCTTTTATTACTTTAAGTAAGGAACAACTTGCATTAACATCAAGTAAAAGGAATCACATTAAAATAAAGTAGTGATACCATGGTGGCCACGATAGCGCCGCTGCTGTTCAGGGTCTGCCAGCACTCTCCTGCTCACCCTCCTGCTCCAGCACAGCTCCGAGCCCACTGCTCACTCCCCAGCACCCCCAAACACACACACACACCCTCACCGTGCCACCTTAGACAAGCTATTGCTATCATCTGATCTGGCTTCCAATGCTCTGAGCTTCCCTTAAAAGCATTTCAAAAATAATTCAGTTATTCTTTGGGAATGAGCTTCCAGACTGCAGGGAAGGAAGAGGGAAGACAAACTGGGAGCAAGGAAGAAAAGAAACATCTGTCTTCCCTGAATGAACAAGAAGTCACTCCACCATGCTTTGGCTAAATGAAGCCCCTTTGGCTCCCCCAGCCCCAGCCCCTGCCATAAGTGGCAATTTGGGCTCACTGCTTTGACAACTGCAGGAAAAATTGTGCATCCAAAAGAAGCCAGACAAGGGCTGTACCTGTGCTTCCCACAAGTTCTCCTGTGCTCTTCGCCATGTTCATCTCTTTCTGCACCCTTACATGGGATGATTCCTCTCCACCACCAAGCGCTTGGCACAGGGGATTCCCCTGTCAAGTGGCCACCACGCAGGAAAGAACGTGGTCACAACAGCCAATGGTATGATTAACAGCAGGTTGTGCTGGCTGGGTCATGGGTCAGATCTGCCAGCTGAACAGCCAAGGACAACTTTTGGCCACATGGATCCATAATGGTTTCACATCAGGAGGAGATATGAAAATTTGGCTCTCCAAGTTCAAAAAGCCAAAGGAGATGCTCTAACCCAAAATCTGCTCTCTTTCAAGTGAACCAACCCAAGCAGTGAAAGTAACTGAAGGCTTTGGTAAAGGTTTCACCTAACAAATTATATTTCACACCATACAAAGTAGCAGGCATCTGCTCAACAGCACATGACATTACAAGCCAAATGACCAGTTGATGAGGTTCACAAAAATGATCATTTCCAATAAGAGCTATTTTTTCTGGCCAAGAATTGTGTGAACTCCTGCTGTTCAGTGACCCACAATGTGGCCCCATTTATTGAAGAAGTTAATACATGCTGTAGCTTTGTGCTCTCCCATCTCTATCTGCACATCATTGTAAACCTCACCCAGACCCTGACAGACATTAAGTGCTGTCTTCCACTGAGAGCTTATTTTCACAGAAACTGGAGCTGGTTAGCTAAAAAAATAAGTAGAATAACATTAGAGGGTCAGACTTAAGCCGACAAACAAGAAACAAGGTGAGAGGAAAGCTGGATTGACATGGCTCCATCACCAGAGCCAGATGTACCATAGGGGGTTACATGTCAACTGTGGGAAACCACTACTCCTTGCTTTGATATACCAAGACCGCCCACAATATCTCCATAAAACAGAACAACTGCTAAATTATGATGTATTTCACTTAACATGTTTCAGAGATAAATAAAAAGCAAAAGGACAAACAAATAAAAATCAACAATTAAGAGCTTGAATCTTAAGTCTGTAAATTTTTCCCCTGGTAAGTAATTTTTGTTTGGGTTACTACCATGCACTCAAATGGACCACTCATATAAAGGTGCAAGGGTAGGATTCTCTTGTGACACTGATGATGCTGGGGCAGAGGTGGGGGGAGAATGTGCCAGGGGAAAGGGAGAAACTGTCATATACATGCTCAAAAACATGCTCTCTGGAACAGAGGAGTGTGATCCACTTCCCAGAGAGTCAGTCTGCCTCTGTACCACTACCTAGGGACAGGTTTCCATTCTGTTTTGCACTGTTTAGCACACACTGGGGAAAGGGACCATAACTCCCCTCAGAACAGCACACACAATTTGCAAGCCAAGCTAAACATGCATAATATGCTAAACAAGCTGCTCTTTAAAAGTATCATTCCTGAAGTTAACTAAGCTTCCTTGGAAAAGAAAAATAAAGGACAATCTGGGAAAGAGCAGGATTAATCCTGCAGATGCATCTTCCTTTGAAGTCAATGGGAGCTCTGCCTGAGTTACAAGTGTGGTCCTAACCCCATCCACTGGCAATGAAAGGTAAACCACAGAAGCCATCAATAGGAGACAGCCATTAGATGACTTTAGACATCCCCCTGCAAAAGGCAACATTCTCCAATATACATTTGTGAGCACTTTATCAAGGGCACATTTAAGCTAAGAGCCATTGTGAGATGCAGGCGTTTCTCTGGCAAGTTGAAGAGCTCCATTTATGGCTCTGTCAGGCATGGGAAGGGGAGCTGCACTGGTACACACAGATCAGCATCAGGGCATGTGCTGACAGGACTGGAACAAGTGGAGATTTCCAGAGAGAAATCCCAGCACCTAAGAAGTACCAAGCCCTCTGCTGATAAATCACCCCTCTCCATTGAAAGCTGAGGTCTCATATGCTAGGTTACAGGGCATGGTAAAGAATTGCAAAAAGGCAAGAGAAGTTTGCTTTTCTTGGTAACTGCTGCCTGAAGCAACCAGAAGAAACTGTCCCCATAGGGGCTCTACTACTAAACCTCTCTATATGAATTTGAAATGCTTCTGAGAGTGCTTAAACACAGATCAGTTTAAACAATAATGGAGCTCTAGAACAAAAAAAATTCCCGCACCAAAACCACAACAAATTTTGGACTGATAAATGTTTGAAAGGAGTACTGAGATCCATTTAGACTAAGTTCTGATAGGTGCCTTTAGAGAACAAAAAAACCTATCTGAACTTCAGATTTAAACTGCAGGGGATTGTGTGTATAAATTGCTGTGTATTAGTCTTTGTTGCATGGTAAGGACATTTCATTAACAGGATGAAAGATGCTTCTATGTGTATACAGTCCAATTTAATACACCCCACTGATGAATACTCCCCATTTATTGAAGAAGTTAATACATGCTGTATAAATCAATAGTTCCTAAGTCTCTGAAAGCAACATAGGACTTGCATAAGATGAAACATTGTATTGTTGAGCACACAAAGAGAAACCAACCTCTAAACAGGAAGAGTTTATGATGGCAATTTCTGCTTGCAAATTCATGGCTCGTTTGGCTTTGGCAATAAAACCACAGTATCATATCAACTCCAAGTCAGAAAAAAAACATGCCAGAGACACCAGAGGATGTCCTCACCAGGATAATGTGGGGTTAGTAAAGGCAGATCTGCACAAAAGCCACCCAGGCTGAAAACAAGCCATCATGCCATGTCAGCATGGCAGCGGCCAAAGCCTCTGGCCTCTGACTCCTTTCCAGTGCATCCCGAGGGCAGGGGAGGCTCCTGCACCAACCCAGCCTGGAACTCCAGTAGCTGCCAGCATAGCCCATGTAGCTGCAGCCCTTTCCCTGACCTGGGTGGCCTTTGAAATGTCCTTCAAGCCCTGGGAGGTGCTGCAGCCCACCGGGCACCCCTGAACCACCCGTGCCCAGGAGGGACTGAGCAGGTGCTCACACCCAGACCCCAGAGCCCTGGCCCCTTCCTCCACGATCAGAGGAATGAGAGCTCTCCATCCTCCTTAAAACCTATTAATCAAGAGACACTGAAAACAAATGGAGCTAGAGCTCCGCCTGTCTTTTTGCCATGTCCTCCTCTTCCCCACTGCTCTCCTTTTCTGCTGAAGAAAGATGGGCCCTGAAAGTGCTTTTATGAGCCAGTACAATACAATAAAACAAAAGCAGCACAGAAGAGGGTTTGTCAGCCTCTTCCCCTCCTCCAGGGTGGATGCAGGTCGACAGTGGTCTTGAATTAGTAGGCCCTCCTGGAGTTGCTCCCCGGGCTTAGCAAGGAGTACCATTCAATACCAGTTCACATTAAAAATGTGTTTCTCTGTATTTTCCTGCTGATGCTTTTGCAGTTTTGCTGACTGTAGCCAGCGAAATGCTATCAGATGCTCCTGAACTGCTCTGCAGTTCCAAAGATACTTATAAAAGGAGTTTCTTTTTTTCCTAAAGGCTGATCTCTCCCTGATTCTGCTTAGGAATGACATCCTTACACCCCCTCACCACCCTGACACCCCACACAAATCAGGAAATTAAGTTGCAAGTAAAGGCAAATCCCAAAATATTGCTGCAAATATTGAAATACTTTTCCACTTCCAGCAGAGTCACCACCACCCAAAGCAGAGCATCTGTAAGCACCACTACAAGTCTGGGGATCACCCACATCAGTAGCCACTCTGGGTGGCACCCCAAACTACACCAGGGAAAATGCACACCATTTAGGTTAACTGAGAAGCTAAAGCCAACTAAACCCACCAGCTATATGTAACTTGGTACTCATCCCCTTCCCAAGCATAAAAATTCAACACGAGTGATGAGGCATTTCCTGAAAAATATCAAAGATTTAATTTCACCCAGCCCTGTACAGCTTTTGAAGTCACAGTTTATTTTTTTAAGGATGCATTCACACCTGACTAAGCATTCCTGAAAACTACTTCCCCTTGCTCCTTTATGGCTGATACAGTGGCCTGAGCCCTTTCTCAGTTTAATGTAGCTGATTCCTGCCTAAGGTCCTGCCCTAAGCTAACTGCCCATTGTAGCAGGAGACAAGGCCTCCATTGATAATCACAACTCACCCTGCTAGAAAAAGGCTCATTTTCTTCTTTCACACAAATGATGACAGGAGCACTGACAACCATGTGCTGGGACAATGCCCTCCCCAGGCAGAGCCTTAAAAAATAACCCCGAAACCCCCGCAACAACCCCCTCTGTGCTACCCTAATATAAAAATAAAATAAAATAAAATAAAATAAAATAAAATAAAATAAAATAAAATGGGGACACACACACAAACACACTTTTGCAGCCTTATGTTTCTTCCCCTTCCCCCCCTGACCACTTCCCAGGCCACGGAGTGCCTACCTGCTCCTGCAAGAACTGCTGGCTTTCAATAAAACCCCATGGTCTATTAGCAGTCTCTCAGACAAAACCACTAAATCAGCTTCCTGCCCCTAAGTGTCCAGCAATTCATTCATGAAAAGAATAATTTTGGTTTTTTCCCCCCTTTAACTCAGATGAAGTGTCCCCTGAATATTGGAGAGCTAAGCCACCATGCTTGACATTTTTCCACATCCTTCCTGTCAGGGTGCGAAGGTACTGAGGGGAGGGGGTGGGGAAATGAGGATTTAAGATGTTCAGGAAATTTCCACTTAATTTCGCCGAAAGGCAATTATGTGAAATGATCTGGTGACAATTAGCATACGCCAAATCCTCTAGTGTACAAGGGGAAGGACTGGGGTTTAGCAATCTAATTACCGCCTGTTAGTTCCGATGCAGGAGGATAAAACACACTAGTAGTAAAACATTATTAAGTGTGCTCACACTCTGCTTTCAAAGCTGTTGTGGGCTGTAAGTTTATTGCTATGGTATTTGGAGTGGGGTTTTGTTTTTGGTTTTGGTTTTTTTTTTTTTTAGTAAAAGAAAGAAATTTGGGGTTTTAAATACAAGTTAAGTGCTGTAGTCTTGGACAATGTGGTGTTACTCCAATGTCAGGTCAGACCCAAACAAGCACCTGCTACACAAGTCTATAATTTGAGATCCTTCAGCAACACTGGAATTACATTTACAGCAGAGATTTTACCTTATTTATTCTCTTAAGGCTTCACTGAGAAAGAGAAAGCACTCTGCTCACCTGCTCTGCCTCACCTCAGCATATGAATTCACACAGCAGTTACATCATCTATAGCCCAGAACTGTGGCCTGCATGCATCCAGGCAAGCCTTACACTGAGTATCGACATTAGGGATTATTTGATCAACAGGTGGACTTTCCCATACCAATAGGACAGGGTAGTGCTCAGTCCCTTCCAGTTTCAGGTAATAAAGCACCCATATTTATTTCTTCTATTACAAAAGGAGAGGCAGTTTCTTCCCCAATGTGACGAATACTCGGTGCTTTCTCTGCAGACTTTAGTTAATTTTAATTATTAGAGAGATACCATCTCTGCAGAGCAGGCAAGCCTTCATTCATTCTAACAAGGCAAAAAAGCAAAAACACTCAGCATATATTACATTAAAACTGAAAAACACTTTTTTGCTAAGCCATAACAGTACAAGGTGTGCTGGATGCACAACCACTAAGCATAGAGATGGGTGAAACCAAAGCAGGTCTTTGGGAAATGGTCCTGAACACAAATAGGGTAGGAAGGGGAGAGGCACAAAGCAATAATACAAGCACAAAAATTAAGAGAAGATGAGAAGCAGAGAAAAAGCAAACATAAGCAAAGTAGTGCTTATAATTGCCCCGACAGACCTTGCTCCATGCTTTTATGTGAATACCTAGTCATGCAATTTGATTTACTGTCCAACAGCCTCTGAAATGCTTCATTATAAACAGCTTTAATTCTTGCTTATAAACCATTTATTTCAGAACTAGACAGACATATATACTGTAGGAGAAACAGCTCCTGATTTTTATTAGGGTATCTGTGATTTCTGTCTATAGCAAGAACTTAAATGTGGGGCTGTTAAAAAACAACAAGAAATTAATGAAAATTAGCATGTATGCCTATGCCTTCTTGTACTTGGCAATTTCAGTAATAACAGCATTATTAAAAAACTACCATTCACATACATGCCTTAAGATATGATGGCAAGTTTTCAGTACAGCTTTTTAAAATGCAGCATTCACAGCGTACTGTGCTCAACACCGATATGCAACACATGCAGCAAATGCATATTAAATTCTTTAACAAATAACAAGGCTTTAAAAACTGTTTTCATTTTTTTATATGCTAAAAACATTACGTGCTGCACAATTAACTGATGCAATTAAGTAAATCCAGACCAATTATTTCTTGCATAAATTCAAAAAAGTTTCCGTAAAAACGTTATGTTAAATGCACATCACAACTGAAACACCTTGCAAGTATTTCAGAAGAAAAGTAACAGGCACATTTACACAGTGCTGTCAGGCCTTTTGCCCCAAGTCCCAGTAAAAAAAATTCTCTAAAGGTATAATGTTTGTGAGATCTCACCACCAGTCTTGTAAAACCTGCATATGCAACAACACGCAGTGAAAGAAGAAACATTTAAATAACTGTCCATTTAGATTAATTATTTTAGACAAATTCTACAGAATTTTATCCCTTGTTTTATATAAGAAAAGGCAAATAAATCAAGTAAGCTAATCAGGCAAAGGTACCACAAAGTACTGAAATTATAGAAATCCTCCTCCTGGATAAAGTCACTCTGCAAGCAAGTCTGGCAGAGTTAGAAAAGGAAACAGCAGAAACTCAAGACTTCCACAAAACCAACAGTGAAAATGTGATGCACTGTAGAATTCTCCAATAAGTTTCTATTTTCTGTGTGCAAATAAGGGTAATACACAAAACAGGCTGAGGGATAGCTTTACTTTCTGCAATATATAATAATAGGAGAAAGAAAGCCTCATGGACTTCTGACAGCAAACACAGAACCACTGTATTAAAACATGTGTTACCTCATCTTTATCAGCGTTCAGTCTGATTTTTCATACTCCTTTATCCCTGGGTAAAATAATTCTTATGCAGTGTCCCTAAAATTTTCCCCTTTCACACTACAGCTGAGCTTTCTGAAGAACTCAGAAAATTTAACTGTCAACCAAACATAGGATCAAAAGCACCCAATAAATAGCACTATGTAGGATTTTTAATAATTAAAACAAAAAATCTCGTTTCGTGTATGACAAGAGTTAAACCATTCCATCTCCAAACCCCCTTAAATGTAACATATGTGCCCTGCTACAAACCAACTTTTCTTCCTTTAAGAAAAAAAACCCCAAAACCCAAACATTTTTACCTTCATGGTTTCAGAGTTTAGGAAATATCGTACTGAACTGAAGAAAGCTTTGAAGTGGCCCCCTCCGCCCCAAAGGAAAAAAAGAGAAGAAAAGCTAGTGATGTCATGGTCACTGTGTGAGTGCCCGACTGCAGATGTAACACAGCCCTACACGCGCTCACACTTCTCCCTCGCTGCTAACCATTGTTCAGCAGCCAGGAATCAGCCCCCGAAACCTGCTGCACACCGGGCTCTGAAACACCGCCCCGCCAACACACCCCGATCCCACCCTGGATGCACCAGGAAAAAAAAAAATCCCATTTCCCCCCCTCCCGCCCCCCCAAGCAAACCCCAAACCCGGGCGGAGGGAAGGGCGCAGAGGAGGAGTGCAACAACTGTCCCGCTGCTGCACCACTGTGTCGCGACAGCGGCTCTGCCGCGCGCTCCTCGCCACTGCTGTCAAATTCAGTGGCATCGAAAAGTCGCGCTTCCCCCTACTAGAAAAGACGATTACCATAAAATAAATAAATAAAAACAATGTAGCTAACAAAGGTCACAGCTGGAGATGTTTGCTTGGTTTCTCACGCTCCCCCCCCCCCCATTTTTTTTTTTTTTGATTCCACACAGGAAGAAAGGGAAGGAGAGGGAGAGAGGAGGAGAGGGAGAGAAGTCACATCAGAAGTTCAATGGTCAAGACGGAAAGCGCGCACGCAGAAAGTGCTACTCACCCAGCAATTCAAATTGAGATGCCAGCAGCCGAACTGCTGGAAGAGAGAGAACCCAGAGGCAAGCGCTCCTCCTTTACCACTCAAATCTTCCATTCCCACTAAAATTGCATCCCTCGGGTACATAACAGCTTTGTCTTTCCTTCTGTTAACCTCAAAAACTTTTTTTCTTTACTGTCTAGATGCCAATTGTGCTGGCTTTGTATTATTTTCCTTGCAGCTTTTCTCTCTCTTTTTCTTTCCCCGCTCCCCCCCTTCACTTAAAGTACTGGAAAAGCTGTCTTAAAAGATCAAGATGTCTCCAGTTTTTTGGCCTGGTGTTTTCTGAATGCTCAAAATCCACTGTCATGTTGGCTGTGAGAAGTGTCTTATTTCTAAATTGTCGGCTGCAGTTATCAAAATTTAGAGAAGCCTCCTGTCTTTTCCAATATAGCACTTTACCATCATCCTTCCAGGGAGTGGGGAAAAGACTTTCTCCCCCCCCCCCCACCCCTGCCCCCCCACGCAGGTATGTCTGTTCACAAGAGCTAAAAAGCAGTTACTTTGGAAATCAATGACAATGCTACTCCAAGCCAGGTTGCGCAGGTATTACTAAGTACAGCGAGGAAACGCCGGCCGGCCGTGAGGGAGCATGATCAGTTAAGTGTAGCAAGCAGTCACTTTATCTGCAAGATTGTCATATCCTTCAAAACAAATTTCTTAGGGGGAGAGCTGTAAGGAAAGTGTATTTTCTTGTCATTGTAACACTGAGATGACATTTGGCAGACCTTTACCATTAGCTCTGTTCTCTCTCCCTCCTCCCTTTTCTTTTAGTATTTAATATTTCTGTAAAACACTGACCTACTGCAACAGGGATGCAAGAGGAACTTTGAGATATGGTGCCCTGGTTACTGTATTTTCCCAAGCTGCTCCTAAATGAGAATTAACAGAGGCACCTGAGAGCATTGCTGAACTGAGCAAGGGTAAAGCCTTCTGCCCTGTGCCTTGCTCTTGCCTATGAGCACTACAGGATGCCCACTTCCGAAATCCGAGCTGACTATCATGGGCATCCGAGTTTGCCAAGAGTCAATCTCTCATCTCCTTTTTATCCTTTCCCTCAAAGTTGTAAAGTAGTTACTCTGCAACAAGGTAAAAAGCCAAAAAGGATGGTTTAAAGGGAAACAATTTGGAAAAGGTGGCTGCGTTGTTCCCCTCCTCACTTTCTAAGCAAATTTGTCAACACTGATGGATGCTGCACGCACAGGGAGCGATTGCCATGTGGGACAGATGCTGCTGCAGACGAGGCACTGAAGGAGACCAGTTGCAAACACTTGTCTTCCCCACACACATCTTGGTGATCACACCAACGAGTTCTCTCCCCCCTTGCCCCCAAAGAATGAAATAACAGGACCAAATAAATATAGGGGTAAAAATAAAACTGTTTCAAGAAGGGAGACCTTGAGTGCATCCAAGTTTGCCTTTTAAGTGGCAGTTTAATCTGCGGGGGCTACGGGCTAAACAAAATATAACAAACGACAACGAAACACAAACTGGTACCCAGGCCCCAGGGAAAAAAAAAAAGAAGAGGAGCAGAAGAAGTAAACGGAGGAAAATCTGTGCAGTCTCTGTCCGCCGGAGCCCCGTCCCTGGTCCTCTCCCTGCGCTGCTCTGGCCTTTGCGTGTGCAGTGTCAGCCAGCAACCTCTAAGGCCCTTAATACCAAAACAAAACCCCACGATTTCCCTTTACACGGCAATAACAAAAGCAACGAGGCTCCAGTTTGACAAGTAAAAAGCCCCAACAACACGGCAGCTAATTGCCTTCCCTCCCTCTATTCACAGCAGCCACCACACTCCAGCGGCTGCCTTTGTCCCACGTGCGGTTCCCGGGGCTGCTGACGGACAGTTCCCCACCATTTACCAACAATAACTTGGAAAAGTGCAGCCAACGGGACGGGGAACTCGGAATTCGGGATTGCCGGCTCTTCCCGAAAGATGCGCAGCACATGGGATGGAGATGCTGAGCTCCCTATTCCCATGCCCCCCCAAACACCCCCCAGAACCAGTTCCTGCGAGACGCAAGTTCTCCCCCGGCCGTGGCCGATTCCCCGGGGCCGTCAG